>NC_064931.1:289142492-289460107 GCF_023897955.1 Schistocerca gregaria | reverse complement strand
TGGAATGCTTTCTCAAACTCTGCAGATGTTACAAACGTTGCTTTGACTAACTTCAGTCTGTCTTCTAAGGTATGTCGTAGAGAATGAACACACTTCATACACTCCAATCGCAGTGTAGACACTTTCATTGCTCCAAGACGATCGGTTTCAACAGTCTTATGCTACCATCATCTGATCTAAGGGGAAAATAGAGATAATAAGGAGGGTGGACGGAGAAAACAATTCATGTGACGGATACATGAAATATGCAATATTCCGCATACCTTGTAGAACTTGTTGTAAAATTGCCATGTTATACTACATGAAGTCAAAGCATAAAAGGCGCTACCCACGAACTGCCTTGATAAAAATCCGGATGATAAAGTACACACAGGAAGTAAAATGCATACAACTGATAAAAAGTACACAGTTAAAATCTTCGTAATGTCCATTCAGCCTGGTATGGAATGCGATTCTCACAGACTTGGCCGATGACCTAGCAGTTTGTCCCCCCCCCCCCCCCCCCCCTCCCTCTTTAAATCAACCAATCTCACAGTTTTGCGGCACAGCACCACGCTGCAGCGGCGTGTGTTATCATAGAGGCGGCAGACCCGCCACGAAGTTGTGTATCTCGCCGCTGGATGGCGTGTGTAGTACATGCTAGATGATAGCATACAGTAGTTGCAAGCAATGAAAAGTGGTGCACCGGAAGGAAAAAAATGGTTCAAATGGCTCTGAGCACTATGGGACTCAACTTCTGAGGTCGTAAGTCCCCTAGAACTTAGACCTACTTAAACCTAACTAACCTAATGACATCACACACATCTATGCCCTAGGCAGGATTCGAACCTGCGACCGTAGCGCTCGTGCGGTTCCAGACTGAAGCGTACCGGAAAGAAAGCCGGATTTTTCAATGTGCCCGATTTATAAATTAGGAATGCCACCTACCGACCGTAAATATAAAAGTACCTCGGGTCTTTGCTCCACGTACAGGGTGACAATTATTGAACAGTATGAAATAAAATCGTCATAACTTCTGAATGGTTTGCGTTAGGACGTTCAAACTGCACGTTTGGCCGCGGCGTATGATGGGAACTAGTATGCGCATGCATCTTCTGTTTTAGCGACGAAGCCCACTTTCATTTGGATGGGTTTGTCAATAAGCGAAACTGGCGCATTTCGCGATCGAGTAGTCTCTTCATCCTCAACGGGTGACTGTGTGGTGTGCAATGTACAGTTACGGAATAATCGATGCGATATTACTTGACCCCTCAGTGACAACCGAACGGTACATAAAGATTTTGTAAGATGGTTTTTTCCTCATTAGCCAAAGTGACCCTGATTTCGATAAGATGTGGGTCATCCTAGGCAGAGCTCGACTCCATCGAAGCAGGAGAAGTGTTTGACGTCCTGGAGGAGCACTTTGGGGACCGCTTTCTGGGGTACCCAGAGGCCACTGGCATGGGCCTCGATTGACCGCCATATTCTCCGGATCTGAACACTGAGACTCCTTTTTGTTGAGCTATATTAAAAACGAGGTGTACAACAATAACCCCGAAACCATAGCTGAGCTGAAAACAGCCATTCCGCCTATGATGGCAGGTATATCGAACATGTCGTAACCTAAGTCTGAATATCTGTAGTGACGTTTACATGCTGAAAAAGTGTGTGCAGCTGTGGTTCGTAACAAATTTACGTTTTTTTATGTAGTTCAATAATATTGTCACCCTGTAAAATCTGTAGTAATTACATACTGTGAGCTTATTGACAGTGCGAAAACAACAGTAATAATAAAAAGTTAAAAATCGAAGATCTTTAAGTTACAAAGCAATATGACGTAAAAAGAAGAGAACTGCATTGGTGTGAGCGCGAATGCTAAACCGACCATCAGTGTATGAAGCGGGATCATTCTCAACTATACCGATTATCCCACAGCATAGCATGTTTACTTCACAGTGTGTGTCGGACAGGTGGTACTGCCTCACATCTTTCTACAGTTCTCCACAACCACAACTGATCTTCCACAAGGCCGGCTTCTACCACTCTTTCCATCCCTGTGTGAATAGTCCTTGTTAGTATTCTGCAGATTGTTCTGTAATATTCACACCTGCAAATACTTACCTACTTTGGAATTGGAATTGTTACATTCTCTTTGAAGCCTTAGGGTATTTCTTATACATCATATATCTTGCATTTCAGGTGGAATAGTTTTGTCATGGTATGTTCTCGCAAGGATCTCAATAATTCTGAGAGAGTTCGTCTAACTCAGGTAACTTGAGTCTTCGGTGCTCTATCAAATTCTTCCCACAGTATTACATTTCTTATCGTACCCCTCTCTTGGCAAGCGATGCCCAGATGTTATCAGAGGGTGAGAGATCGAGTGAATGTGGTGACCAGGACAACATACGCCTTGTGTTATCTTGTAGAAAGATAAGATCATGGAGACCTTGAAGATGGGGTACTGCCACAGATCTTAAAACATCAGAAATTGAACGACTGCTGCCTACCCAAACCCCTAACAATGCGAACCAGAGGTTGTCTTGTTGTGTACGCAATTGCATCCTATACCATTACGTCACGCGGTTCCTCAGTACGACATGCATTCTGGCACCATCCGTTCTTCTTGGAGCCTCGTTACACTAATACTTCTTCTGTAATAACCACGACTCGTTTGAAAAGACGACGCGGTGTCACTCGCGTGCCCAGTTTTTACATTGGGTGCACCACTGCTGGCGTCGCCGTCTTTGCTGGCGCGTCAAGGGAAGCTGCAACAATGATAGTTCTGCTGGCGGTTTCTGGCGCTCTGGACGTTGTCAAACTGTGCGTTAGGAGGATGCTTGTCTTCCTGTAAACAACCGGACTCAAGGTATGTGATATTGCTCTACGATTCTGCATAGCCGACTGAATAATATATCTCTCCTTTGCTAGTCGTTTGGGGGCGTTGAGACTCTACATGACTTTAAATATTGCCCCTGCGAACTCATAGATTCCATAGTCGCATGAAATTTTGGGAACCCGACCAGTAAAAATATTTTCTTATATAAAAATGTAGATTACGTTACTTCTACCTACTTCATGGAGATGCTTTAAAATTCCAGTCATTTGCATATCCGACATGCAGTACTTAACGCCAATTTGACATTTGTTTATCCCATCATCTGTCGGGCTTGCGTCTGGAACAGCAAAATTTCTTCTTCCGATGTTTCACGATGGTGCAATTCTGATGGGCAGCAGTTTACAATGAGGTGAGAAAAGTTGTGGGATACCTCCTAATGTCGTGTCCTACCTCTTTTTGCCTGTCGTAGTGCAGCAACTCGATGTGGCAGGGACTCAACAAGTCGTTGGAAGCCCCCTGTTGAAATATTGAGTCATGCTGCGTCTATAGTGGTCCATAATTGCGGAAGTGTTGCCGATGCAGGATGTTGTGCATGAACTGACCTCGATTATGTCCCATGAATGTTTGATGTGATTCATGTTGGGCGATCTGGGTGATATTGCTCCAGTTGTCTGGAATGTTCTTCAAACCAATCGCATACAACAGTGGCCCAGTGACATGACACCGTTGTTTCGGAACATGAAGTCGAAGAATTGCTGCAGATAGTCTCCAAGTAGCCGAAAATAACCATTTGCAATCACTGATTGGTTCTATTGGTCTAGAGGACCCAGTCCTTTCCAAGTAAACACAGCCCACGCCATTGTGGAACCACGACCAACTTACACAGTGCCTTGTTGAGAACTTGAGTCCATGGCTTCGTGGGGTCTGCACCACTCTCAAACCCTAGCATCAGCTCTTACCAACCGAAATCGGGATCCACCTGACCAGACCACGGTTTTCAAATAGACTAGGGTCCAACCTTTACGGTCACGAGCCCAGGACAGGCACTGCAGACGATGTGCTGTTCGCAAAGGTACCCGCGGTGGTTGACTGCTGCCCTTAACGCTACATTTCACCGCGCTGTCGTGGCGGATATGATGATGGTACATCCTCATCCTCATTGATTTCTGTGGTTATTTCACACAGTGTTGCTTGTATGTTAGCACTGACAACTCAGAAGAAACGCCGCTGCTCTAGGTCATTAAGTGAAGGTCGGCGGCCACTGCGTTTTCAGTGGTGAGAGATAATACATGAAATTTTGTATACTCGGCAGGTTCTTGATATTGTGGATCTTGGAATATTGAATTCCTTAACGATTTCCGAAATCGAATGTCACATGGTGTAACTGCAAATACCAAAGTCTGTTAATTACCGTCGTGCAGCCATTATCACGTCGGAAACATTTTCACATGAATCACGTTAGTGCAAGTGACAGTTCCGCCAATGCAGGTTCTTTTGTACCCTGTGTACGCGATACTACTGCCATCTGTATATATGCATATCGAAATCCCATGACTTTTGTCACCTCAGTGTATCTTCCATAGTCATGCATGCCTTTACACCATCGTATTTCTTCGTCAACCATTCCTGCTTCGACACGTTGCACTTTCTGTCGGCCATGTGTTAAACGTCTATATACGATACACCCTTCTGCCTGCTTCCTTCGCTGTATTTTTATATTTCCAACTTTCATTGATTAAATTCAGTATCTAGTATGTTTACCGAAAATTAATACTGAGCATTGTCTATACTGTATGTCTATGTGATCCTCTGATGCCTTCACTCTGTCATTTCTCAATGCTACCAGTTCTTTTCTGTCGTATTCCTTTCTTTGGTTTCAGTCAATCCCTTTGAAACTCTCAACAGTAATTGGTACTTGCAATTTATACACGGCCAGACTACACATCTGGTCCTGGAAAGATTTTGCAGCTTAAAATCTGGTTTCTAAATCTGTCTTACCACTATACAGGGTGAGTCACTAACTATTGCCACCAAGAATAACTCCGAAAGTATGATACAAACTGAAAAGTTTGTGGGACAAAAATTGCATTGAACAATGGGGGCAATAATATGAGGTTGGTTTTTTGTTGCTAGGTGGGATCGTTTCAGAGATATGAAGTTGATATTTGTTTTTTAAAATGAGATTCTGTAGTTTGTTACTTATTTTCTGACAGCGGCTATCGAGACGAATCCAATGATGTGTAACGGTAAGGTCTTTGAAGCTCAACGAAGGTCACAGAGGTCTCATGAACGTCCATTTACAGAAGGTGCTTGAAGTGATCATCATTGGTTTCAATGAAGTGCTGTAATCTTCTTATCATGGATTGAGTGGTATTCCGTATCACATCGGCACTTATCGAAGAACATGCTCTGACAATTCTCTCTAGCATATCTTCAGGTGTAGTTACAACGTCTTTATAAACAGTGTCTTTTACGAAGCCACACAAGAAAAAATCCAGAGGCATAAAGTCTGGCGAACCAGCCGGGTCGTGACACGTCTCCTCCGCGTCGTATCCAACGTTTTGGGAATTGTCTGTGTACATCGTACCGTTAAGATTTCCTTCGAGGAAATAGGGGCCTATAATTCTGTCCTCCAGAATCGAATGGTTCAGATGGCACTGAGCACTATGGGACTTAACATTTGTGGTCATCAGTCCCATAGAACATAGAACTACTTAAACGTAACTAACCTGAGAACATGACACACATCCATTCCTGAGGCAGGATTCGAACCTGCGACCGTAGCTGTCACGCGGTTCCAGACTGAAGCGCCTAGAACCGCACGGCCACGCCGGCCGGCTCCTCCAGAATCCCACAGCTTACATTCACCGGCCACGGTTTTTGGTGTGCAACTTGTCGCAGCCAACCTGGATTTTCAGTTGCCCAATAATGCATGTTATGCAAATTAACATTTCTATGGTTCGTGAAAGTAGCCTCGTCAGTAAATAAAATCAAATTAATAAATGTGTTATCCCTCAGAATCTGAGTTGAGTCCATCAGCAGAATTCGATGCGACGCATACAATCCGTACCAGTTAATTCTTGGTGGAGACTGATATGGTAAGGATGATATTTATGGCGATGCAGAACACGAACACCACTGCTCCGGCTCATGCCAGATTCCCTTGAGATTTGACGCGAACTACCATAGGGATCTCGAATCACAGTGGCAAGAGTACCAATTTCCGTTTCCTCGTTAGTAGTTTTCCGTAGCCGGATATATTTCCGATGCGTTAAAGATCCAGCTGTTCTAAATTTATCATACACACATTTAAATGTACGACGTGTGGGGTGAGTACGTTGAGGATATCTTTCAGCCTATACGTCTCTAGCTCTCACTGAACTTCGTTGGCAGTCTCCGTAAATGAGAGGCATATCGACTTGTTCTTCGAAGGAATACATAAATCACATTCGCTTGATTCGACGATACTAGTTTTACCGTTCCTATTGGTGTTGTACTGCGAAACCGTCGAAAGGTGTTTGCGTGTCAATGGCACGTCAAATGGATACCCCGTATTCGGCGAATATTTACTATTTGCACGATATGCGAGAGTGGGTTGTCAGAGCATGTGCTTTGATAAGTGCCGAAGTGATAAGGAATACCACTCAATCCATCACACGAGGATTGCAGCGCTGCATTGATACCAATGGTCATCACTTCGATCACCTTATGTCAATGGACGTTCATACCATCTTCGTGACCGTTGTTGACCTTCAAGGACCTTACTGTTACACATCACTGGATTCGTCTCGATAGCCGCTATCAGAAAATAAGTACCAAATTATAGCATCCCATTTAAAAAAACAAAGTTGACTTACATATCTCTGAAGCGACCCCCACCTAGCAACAAAAACCCAACGTCATATTATGGTCCCCGTTGTACCATGCAACATTTGTCCCACAAACTTTTCAGCTATTATCATGCTTTCGGAGTTATTCTATGTGGCAATAGTTAGTGACTCACCCTGTATAATGTGTTTGAAACCTTTCGGTGTCTCCAGACCTCTTCCACTCATATGAGCTGCTTTTAGGTTTATTTTATAACTGAATCTTCACTGGCCAAATTGTTCACATTCATTTGTTAATTCGCGGGAAAAGTGTATCAGATGCTTGCCACAGCGGCATGTTTTTAGTAAGAACCACTGTAGCAAGTAAAAATGTGGCTTGGTAGTAGTTGTTGCAGGCAGGGTGGCATGTCGCAAATTTTCTCACGGGATAGCAGTAGAGCGGTGCTTAAGATTTCGTAGGTCATGCTGTCAGCAGATGTTGAGCGTACAGGCCTACGAGCGTGGGAACAGAGCTTGCAGCCGCGTAATTACAGTAGCTGTGCTCTGGAAAGATTATACAAGGGAATGAGATGATTCACAATTTACATGTTCCCCCACAGTAAATAACCAAGGAGGTTGGCACAATTTGCCTGTCGCCGTGTTAGTATTGTATCCTGTGAGTTTGGTAAATAATTTAAATGTCGTGTGACTCGGGTCTCCCGTCAGGTAGACCGTTCGGCGCGTGCAAGTCTCGATTTGACTTGCGCGCCGTCGGGAATACTTTGAGGCGCATAATTTTATCTGATGTTCCATGTCCATATGTTGCTTGCGCACAGTTTCAGAGGTCATGTGGCTCCCCAACACTGGAGCAGGACCATTCTTCACTATCGACGCCCTGTTCCACCCTACTCATTTGACGCGTCTTAGAGGAGTGCCCTGAGTTATCTTTTTGCAGCTTAGTCGTTGATACTCAGGCCATTCTAGATCTAGTTTCCGTAAAAAGATACGTAAAATTACTCAGTTGTGATGGTCAGGAACTTGAATTACAGAAAAGAGGTAGTTTAGGATTTAATGTACTGTTGACAAAGAGACCATTTGAGATGGAGGGTGCAAGTTCGGGTGGGACAGTTATAAGGAAGGAAAGCTGCCGTGCCGATTACAATGAAACTAATTCGGTATTTTCTCCAGTTGATTCATGAAAACCAAAGAAAGCCTTAACTTTATTATTCAGAGTGGCATTTCAATACCAATCATCGAATTACAGTTAAGTGTCTGAACAATCTTACCATCTTACTCGGCCTTTAATTTTTGATCTGCGTTTGCATCAGGTCCTGCCATACATCATAGTGCTCTTTAAACACGCCTCAGTTTCTCTTTCCATAAATTCTGCGGGCGACGACGACTGACGACTCGCTGCTGAAAGGTTGTACAGGGAACGATTTCCTAACAGGCATCATCCTTCATGACGAGTGATCATTTCTCTCGATCGATGAATGCGGGAGACGGGTTTATTGGAAAGAAGAAGCGAGGGACCTGGATACATGAGGACCAGTCGCACACCCGATTTTGAAGAGGAGGTGCTGGAACGTGCTGCAGTGGATCCTACTACAAGTACTCGTCGTACTGCATGTGATAGGGCGCTGCGCATACTAGCGTGTGGCGAGTACGCCACGAACAATAATTACACCCATATCGCCTACAACGAGTCCATGCAATGCTTACCACTGACTGTACGTCAATGGTCACATTGTGCCAGTAGTTGCTCCAGCAGTGACTTGGTCGACCAGATTTCCTCCAAATCGTGCTGTTTACTGACGAGACCGCATTTGACCGTGATGGTATTGCGAACCGAAGGCCTAACCATGTGTGGATTGAGGCAAAGCCTTACGCTGTAGTAGTGTCACACCATCAAGTACTTTTTGGTGCGAATATCTGTGCCTGCAGTGTAGGCGACAATCTTATTCGGCCATGTCTTCTACCTGACCATCTGAATGGCCACCTGTACGTGAGGTACTTGAAAAGATTTCTACTGAGTTGCTGGAGAATGTGCCCTTGGCTGTTCGTGAGAGGATGTGGATACAACATGACTGTGCATCGCCTCACTTCCCTCACTTCAGTGTAGATGTCCGCAACCATCTCAGTGCTGTATTTACTGGTCGCTGAATTGGAAAGGGAAGGTCCTATTCCATGGCCTGGGAAGTCACCTGACGTGAGTCCCCTTGAATATTTCCTATGGGGATATCTAGTCACTTATGTATGAATCCTCAGTGGATACGGAGACGGAATTAGTTGCCAGGCTTACAGCTGCCTGTGATGTGATTCGAAACATACCGGGGATATTCGCCAGGTGCGTCAGAATATTGTTCGCCGATGTCATGATTGAGGTTGATGGCCGTCTGTTTCAGCACATTTTGTAAGATACAGTACAAATCAAACGTTCATTGTGTCAGTGAATGTTTTTGTATTTAATTGTAACTAATGTAAATAAATAAGTACACAGTAGTGTAATGTTATTCGTCTTACCTCCTTAAACTGGGTTCTCCGTTCCTAGGTTCCGAACCTCAGATTGTTCTGTGAAGCATCCTCTATGTTAAATTTTCTCCTCTATGTTAAATTTTTGCACGCTCTTACAGAAACACCTTATATATATATAATATAAAAATTGAAACTTTACGTACTTTCCAGATGGAAGTAAACATTGTATGTGCGGTGTGATTACATAGCTTTTCAGTCCCTTGATGTATATGATCACTTGGAGAATTCTTGTCCATGAATTTCAGCTTAGCTTCTTTCCACAGACGATTAACGTCTTGCACGCATGTCGTTTAACAAATGCATTGTAAAAATTTCGATACAAATTCATGTTGAACACAATAAGATCAGCGTCACACGCGTTGCAGAATATCACCACTGATTCAATGACTGGCAAGCAGTGATTTCGACCGGTGCAGCTGAGAACTCTCCGAATGAAATTTAACAGTTGTGCAGCACTTGTTTCAAATTGGAGAATTCTGCGCATACACACATGCAAAGCATTCATTTCGGTTCAGAAAGGCCATGAAGATTGGCGGGCGCTTTAATGTTATCTATGTTCGGGATTAATTATACAACAAAATGTTATCCGTAGCAATATATATTTTCTGAACTAAGAAGTTGACGTGAGAAATTCATTGCCCCCGCTCACCCCCCCCCCCTCCCCCCTTTTAGGTCATATCCCCTTACGAGAAAGAATATGGAATGTAAAATACGACGCAAGTGCACTGAGTATCGTTTGACAGCTGACATGACACATTGCTACAACAGTAAATAGTTTCAAATGTAATTGTAAATTGATTGTCTAGTAGTAAATTCGAAATCCACAACTCAGGGCAAAAATTCCACTAAAACAACTTCTAAGAGGACTGTCGCGCGTTTAGGGACAACGGCCCACGTTCACAAATGAAGTATTTCATCTGCTCCGCGTTGCAGAGCATCAAGTGAGTGAGTGTACCCAGCTGAGAACATCGTCAAGAACATGGATGATACTTCGTTTTCTGTGCAGACGCAGTACAGAAATGCGAACCAGAAGATGGCGGAATTTACTGTGGCAAGGTTGAATATGCAGCAGCGAAGCAGGATTGTGATGATTTTCCAGTGTCATCATGCGAAGTTGCCCTGAATAGTAGTGTAACAGGGTTTCTTAAGTACTTTTCATATCAAATCAATTAATTGATCAATTAATTACTCCCAAATGTACGATGACATCTTAGGTTTTCCCCCACCATCATGTGCACCACCACAGCTCTGGGATATCCTCTCCCCCACCCAGAAAAAAGGCAGGAAATTCAAATTTATTGGAAGGAATATCAAATTTTGTGTGTTGATCTAGAAGTTCAGAGACAAACGGACTAGTTCACAACAGCACCACCACCAGAGGGCGCTGTTGGCCCTCCCCCCCCCCCCTCCCCTCTCCTCCACCCCCTCGTTTCCCCCATCTGGAAATGGGCAGGAAAACGGCTCACTCTGTGCCTGGCTGCCGGAAAGAATGGACGTAAGTCTTTATTCTGTACACAGTGAGGAATATTGTTCATTTGAATAATTTGAGTTGGACAGAGGTAGTTGCTATTGAATGACCATTAGACAGTAGCTCCATAAAGATTTGTCAGGAACTGCTGAATGTTAAGTGGATATTTTCGCTATTAGTCTGGCGCTATATAGTTGCTCCAGCCAGGCCTATATGGCAAGCATGGGTAATAATCATAGGACAGCAACCTATCATTGAAGCACAAGGGTTTAGCCTTCTGCGAATCTAAAAGTGAATAGATGCTGGGGGAACATAAGGCTAGTTAATACCAGGGTTGCCCAGAAAGTAATCCACCGGATTTTTTTCTTCAACAATTCTTTATTGAACATAATGAAAAATACACACATGAAAAAGTGGTATTTTATCTAGACACCCTATTTTTCGAGGTAATCTCCATTCTGTTCTATGGCTTTCCCCCAGCGTGAAGCAAGGGCATGTATACCCTTTGTGTACCAGTCCTTGTCCTGGTGGCGAAACCAGTACTTCACTGTGTGAATCACTTCCCCCACCGTCCTCAGGATGTCTTCCACGAATGACATTCTTTGATGGCCCAAACAAGTGGGAGTCCTAGGGGACTAGTTCAGGGCTGTAGGGTGGATTGGGTAACACTTTCAACCCTGTTTTTCGATGTGTTCAGCAGTCCTCAGACTTGTGTGGGGCTGAGCATTGGCGTGTTACTGTGGCGCCGAAGTCGCCAGAAGCGCGTTTTGAGTTCTGTTAATGTGTTGAAATATGCTTCTGAATTGATGGTACCGCCTCTTGGCATCACATCAATGAGAATCACACCTTCACATTCCCAGAACATGGTGATCATGATCTTACCATCGGAAACAGTTGCTTTTAATTTTTTCTTCTGTGGCGAGTGAGAATGGCGCCATTCCATCGACTGTCGTTTTGTTTCGGGCTCAAAATGGTGGACCCAGGTTTCATCACCTTTCACTATCCGGGACAAGAAGGCCTCCCCTTCAGCATCAAAACGTTGCAACAAATCAAGACAAATATTATTTTTTCTGTGTGATTTGTGATCCACCATTACACTGTGGGACCCATCTTGCACACACGTTTGAATACCCAAGAGTGCGGATAATTGCATCCACCCTTGTCACTTGCTTTGCTGATTGACGAATGCAGCGCGAACTGCGAGTCGTAATGCGTCTGTCCTCGCGAATGAAATCATCAGCTCGCTGCAACATGTCAGGTGTGACAGCCGTGGATGGTCTCTCCGACCGCTGCAAATCGTGGAGCTCCGCCAAAGCGCCTTCTGATGACTTCACCCTCCGTGCCCAGCGACTATTTCTGTCGACAGCAGATGCACCATAAACTTTGCACAAGCGTTTGTGGTTATTCCCCACAGTTTCTTCCTCTGCGGTGAGAAATTCAGTGACGGCACGTTCCTTGCAACGAACATCACCTACAGCCGCCATTTTGAAACTATGCTGCAGCTACGCTATGTGTCGGAAGTGACGGGAACTTGGCACGCTCACTCAGGAGACTTCAGATAATACATAAGTAAAGTATGGCATTCGTAGCATTGTTTTCCGCTGAAAAAAAGAAAGTGATGCATTACTTTCTGGGCAACCTCGCAACATTAGGACAGGGACCCTCTATCGAAGTAAACTTTTCTTATTATTTTTTTTTATACTATTCATTTCCGCTCCTAAAGGAAGGCGGATGGGCCGCTGGAGAGCTTATTGCTCTATTGGGGCCAGAGATGAGGGTACTTCTTTCGCTTTTCTTTATTTAGGTTGAACTTATTGCTAACTTACATACTAATTACAGTTTTTCTTAAGTAGCTTTTGTGTAGCTTTTAATAATACATAATTGTTTTGTTAACTTAGAGACTAATTACAATTTTTCAAAAAATAAATAACTAGTTACTGTTTTTAATAAGTAATTTCCTTTTTGTTTGTCTTTATACTTACAAACTAGTACCATTTTCCTTAATATGGAAATTTATAATTTTGATAGTATCTTATTGAGTTACTTTGTACCAGTGGCCTGAGTGGGGATGGGAATGGGTTAACAGTTGTGTGATTGTGTGGACTGCTTTGATATGGTTTTACAATGACTTAGTTTATATTTTTATTTGGGCTCAAGCCACTGTACATGATGCGTAATGGGTTTTGTTGCGTTGTTGCTAGGGCGAGAGTGGTAGCGGAGTTGTTTTGCTGCTTTGGTTACAGTGGACTTGAGCGGGTTTATGGAGGTGGGCGGTCCGGGTTCAGCGCCTGGAGGTGGGGAGGGGTGGGAGTGTCGTTGTTCTGTATGTGTAGTTGTCTTCCATGCTCGTGTTGGTGTATTCTGTCAGGGAATGTGTGGAGGGTGTTGTTTATGATTGTTCTGGATGGGTAGGTGTATTTGTGTTTGTTTCTGTGTCGGGTTCTGTGGGTGTATATTGTGTGTAGGTCCGGTCAGGAGGTGAGGATGGTTTTCCCATAGCGGGCTCTCAGGTTGACTAGTGTTGATTGAATAGGTGTTAGTTTTCCTCAAAGACCTCTTGTCTGGGGGTGGAGGGGGGAAGTTGAAGGATGCTGCGTAAGATTCGTCTCTCAGTGTGGTAGATTCTTTCGGCTTGGGTTCTGGAGATGCAAGCGCTGCCGCATATTCGAATAGTGGGGGGATGAACGTTTTGTAAGTATTTATAGCTGTCTTGTCGTTACAGCCTATGAATTTGCCTTGTATTCGCCTTATGTGGGATTGGCGTTGTTGGACTGTGTTTAAGGTCTCCTTTACGTGGTTGCTCAGGTTCAGGTATTTGTCTAGATAGACGCCTAGGTATTTGGCATGGGGGGGATGGGATGAGCTGGGTGCCCCACAGCGTGAGGGAGATGTGGTCCGGGTTTTGGTTGGTCTTCTTGTGGATGGTACAGTGTTTGAAAAGGATGACTTGGGTTTTGGTGTGGTTGGGTTTAATGCACCACTATCGCATCCAGTCTTCTAGTTTGGTAAGGTAGGTCGCTGTCTGGTTGTTGATAGTGTTTGTTCAGGGTCCTGAGTTCCAATAGGCTGTGTCGCCTGCGTATAGTTGGAATTCTGTTGTTCTTGTCAGGGTGGGGATGTCGATGGTGTAAAGGGAGTAGAGCAGGGGTGAGATATTCCCGCCCTGAGCTACTCCTGCTTTGGGGGAGGAGGAGGATGAGGTGGTTTGGTTGATGTGGATTTGGCAGCATCTGTCATGTAGAAGGGTTTGGATTAGTCTTACTGTCTGAGGTGGGAAGCCTGTCTTTAGCAGTTTGTATAAAAGTCCATTATGCCAGATTTTGTCAAATGCCCGCTCGATGTCCAGGAAAATAGCGAGCGTGCACTGTCCAAGGTTTTGGTGGCTTGTGATGTCTGAAGTGAGTCGGAGAAGGGGATCATTGGTGGCGTGGAGTTTGCGGAAGCTGGACTGGAGGTGAGGGATGAGTTGGAGTTTGTCAGTGTAGTGTGAGAGTCTGTCTGTAATTATTCTCTCAAAGGTCTTATGGAGGACATTAAGGAGGGATATGGAGCGGTAGGATTTGGGATCTGATTTGGGTTTACCTGGTTTGGGGATCATGATGACTTTAGCGGATTTCCAAGCTGTGGGGATGGTGTTTGGGAAAGGCAGAAGTTGAAAAGGAGGGTGAGGAGGGGGATGATGGTGTTGAGGGGGTAGTTGTGAAGGTGTAGTCACTGTATTCCGTTATCGCCAGGGGCTGAGTTCCTGCCTCAGATGATGGCCTTTTTTACTTCTCTCTGTGATTGCTTCCTGAAGTTTAGTGTCTTCTTCTGAAGGGTCTGTGGTGGAGACGAGTAGTAGAGGGAGTTCTGTGGCGACTGTGTGGTGGAATGGTTCGTTGAAGAGGGGTCTTGTGGAAATTTGTGGGTATCTTCTAAGACTGTTTTGGAGGCTTCTGCTATTTGGGTGGGGTCAGTGGTGGGGGAGTTGTCTATGTTAAGTTTGAAGGTCTTGTCAGTGTTTTGTCCTGTGAGTGTCTTGAACTTGTTCCAAAATTTGCGTTCTTGTCTGTAGTCAAGTTTGGAGCAGGTTTCGTCCCATTGTTTTTGTTGGGGTTCAGAGGTGAGGCGCTTAATTTCGTTGTTCAGTCTGTTCCAAATTGTTTTAAGGTCGGGGTTTCTGTCTTTGTTGATTTCGCGGTAGAGCTTTCTTTTATCTCAGATCGGTCTGAGAATGTCGGGGGGTAGGTGCAGTTTGAAGAAGGGGATGGTTTTGGTGGGGATGGCTGCGTCGATGGCTGTCTTGATGGTGTCTATTATTTTGTCATTGATGTGATTAAGGTCGTCATTGTCGGTGATGGCTAGTGGGGCTAGCAGGTTATTATTGATGGTCTCCTTGTACTTTGCCCAGTCAGCTTTGCTGTAGACTTTCATCGTTTGGGAAGTGGGAGCTGGGGTAGGGGGATTGATGGCAAGTGGTGCTGAAGAGAGTGGGTAGGTGGGGGCTGGTGAGGGTGTCACCTACTGAATAGTGGGTGATGGTGTCAGAGACAGAGGGACTGTATAGGATGTGATCGGGGAGGGAGCAGCCATTGTGTCCTATGAAGGTGAAGGTATTGATAGGAAGTCGTGTTTCGTTTTCGGTGGTGAGGAAGTCAAGTAGGTCGGTTCCGTTGTGATTGTGTGTGGTGTCTCCAAGTAGTCTGTGTCTTGCATTAAGGTCGGTGAGGAGGAAGCATTCTTTAAAAGTTGTTAGGTAGCGGAGGAAGGATCTTGGAAGTGCTGTGTTTGGTGGGTTGTATAGGCAGGCTATAATGAGGTGTCTGCGTCTCGGCTGGGGTATGGATATCATGACTGCCTCTAGGTGTTGATATTGAGGTGGGAGTGGGACTTCTTGGGTGGCCAGGGTTGTCTTGGTGTATATCGCAACGCCGCCTCTGCCGTCAGGTCGGTGTTTGGCATAATGGTCGTAGTTGCGGTTTAGTCTCATGTTGTCGGTAGGTTTGGTCCAGATCGCTGCTATTCCAAGGATGTCTGTCATTTCTGCAGAGGCATTTATTGAGGAGGGCTTTGCGGCTGTGGAGGCCTTCTATGTTAACAAAAAGGAGGTTGGTGGTCCTCTATTGGGGTGTACTGCCGTGATTGGGGTTAAGGAGGGGGGGGGGGGGTGTTGCCATTTGTTACTTAGCTCCTCAGGACTTGCGAGTATGGTGTTTTGGTTACCGTCGTCATGACGCTGTTGCCTGTTTGGTTGTACTTTAAGTCCTTATGGAAGAATTTTTGGGCCACCTGTCGAAGAGTAGATATGATCTTTTGATGTCGGCCTTGGAAGAGGTAAGCAAGTGTAAAGGTGATGGTTTTTAGGAAGTCATCAATGAGAAGGTGAGGTCCTTGGGTAGCGAGGGTGTCAGCGAGGTGGAGGGGGGCTTGAAGGTGGTAGTTTTCTGCTTGTTAGGCGCGGTTTTTGCATGTGAAGGAGCGGGAGGAGTGTGGGCCACCGCAGTTGGGGGTGACGGAGGTGCCTAGTTCGCAGGATGAGAGGGGGGGGGGGGGGGTCCTTGCCACAGCGGGTGCATTTGTGTGTTGATGTGCAGTGTTCTGTTCTGTAAAGTACACCCGTACACCCTGCCCCTATATACAGGACTCTTGTAGCAACATCATTTGGGATTGAAACACACTTATACGTATTTACAAGTCGCATCCTAGCCAACAGAAACATGGGACATACATCGTACGAAATTTTTGCACACCTAGTGCTCATGATCTTACCTAACCACAGCATCTCAAGGAGGGGACAAAAGAAAAAAAAAAACTTATCAAGTCATCTCTAGTCTAGTCCAACGCCATCTACCGAGTGTATTGTGTACCTAAAGAGCTGGTCAGCCGAGAAAGCGTCGCTCGTGATGGCCATAAGCTTCGACCTCCGGTCGCCGCTCATGACGAAGTGCTAAGAGCATGATCTACCAGGGTGCCTCCTCACTTTCGAACTCTTTTAAAGTAAACAAACGCTGTGGCACATACGAAGCCTCGCAAGGTACAGAGAAGCTGTAAACGTCAGATTTACACTACATATCAATTTATAAATTCGATAATATAGCTTATTTTGTTACGATAGTCACCTCTCCCGGTACAGGTGGCGGATTGAAATTCCATTAAAAGATCTCGCTATAACGAAAAAAACGCCTGACTACTGCTCCAACTCTTGAATCATATCTGTGGTGCTCTCGCCTTCACTTCTACCTGCCCCTATCATACATCGTATCAAATTGATAGGCTAATTAATTAAATTGATCATGAGAGTCCGTTTGCATGGCGAGCATTTTTTTTCAGTCGGATTACAGTCACTAGGTAACTGTTACAGAAGCTTCCGTTACATCTTCGTAGGCTTCCCACAGACTAGGTAGTCGCTTCCTCTGATACCAAAATGGATTGTAACCGTCGTCGAATAGCTGAAGACATCCAACACTCTACTCTGCTCATCCTAAGAATAAACCTCACGTAAACATTGCACTATGTATTCTTCCGCGTTTGCTACGACCTCGTTGGATTACGTTTGACGCAGAGCAGAAGCCAATCTGTCTCTAGTATAGTCAAGTACGATAATGAGGATACGTTTTATGCTGTGCGTTCTGCGTACATCGACTGAGCGATAATACGGGACAACAGCTTTACCGGCGCATTTAACTTGGAAAAGCACTGGCAAGCCACCTGGTCCAACTAACCTGCAGTGATGTGAACAGTTGTAGTAACGACGCAAAACGGGATGAGCAGAGAACAATATAGCCTTGAACGTCATTTAATTTTTGAATAGAAGCAAATAATGGTACGCTTCTTAGGTGATCTGAAGGAAAACATGCTCTCGATGTCAGCTAACATAGTACTGTAATTTAAAAACGAGAGTGATGAAAATTCCTGACTTTAACGGCGGTAATTTTTCTGCATGAGCTATGTGCGGCGTTAAAGCGCACTGCTGGGATTTCACCACGTAATTAGTTTACATAGTGAAGTCATTGAAGGTATTAGTCAGTCGTCTGGTAATCTCTCAACTTCTTCCATATCGGATTCCGAGGAAAGCGGTACATTCATTTCAGTGCTGCTATTCTGATAAGGAGGCGATCAACAACACAATCCCAAGCCACCAAGAAGTCCACATTTCCTCCGCTTCCTCTTTTATAACTTGCTGTTCTGCATTTCGCCATCGTTCGGCAGTGACGTGTAACAAAGCTTCGTGCACTAGTTCCACTAAGTTGGGGAGCTGGAATGTTTTGTTATTTCTGGCGACAAATCCCTTAACTTGGCTCCAAATCAGTTCTATTGCGTTCAGACAGCAGTGGTAAGGTGACAACTGTAAAAAAGCAGCATTTGTACATTGTACTCGACACCGTGAAAATTGTTTCCCGTGTTACTACGTATTGAAAAAAAGGAGTATTTGTTTTTCATTTTTCTCCGAAAAATTTGTGTAATGTTTTCTTAACCTCTAAATCTGTAACAATCTTTTATAATAAATCGACAATTAAGAATGTATGTTTGCAATGAAAACCAGAATTTTGGGAGTGGTATGTAATTAAAAACCAGAAGACCTGCATTTTTATTGAAAAATGGTGATTAAGCATGAGTTAATTATCACATATTTATAAATTTCATATTCAAATGATTTAGGTATTGAAAGGGAACAAAAAAATTGTTGTTTACGAGTTTGTCAGTCATCCGCCAGACCGCTCGGTTATATATCATCAGCCAATTCAGTCCTTAAATGATGTGGCCTTTACGAGTCGTGATTCAGGTAGGCTTTCAGCAGTTCTCTAAGGTCTGGGGCAGTTCTCTGCCAAGTGCTACCAGCGATCTTCGTGATATCTTTGTCGCATCTGTCCGATGGTCTTCCTCTAGGCCTCCGATGCTCTCTCGGACTCCACTACAGTACTAGCTTCGTCCATCTGCTGTCTTTCCTTCTCGCGACGTGGCCAACCCACTGCCATTGCAAAGATCCTACTGTCTCTAAGATGTTCTTAACCTTCGTCACAGACCGGATGTCATCTGCTCTTTTCCTATCCTTTCTTGTATAACCCAGTATTGCTCTTCCCATGGCTTTCTGTGCTCTCCTAAGTTTCCCTTTTGTGAATGAGTTCAGTGTCCATGTCTCGCAACCATACGTCAGCACAGGAAGAATGCATTGATCAAATAGTATTTTCTTCATATTTACTGCCATTTTTGATCTGAACACTGTTGAATTCCTCCCAAATGCTTGCCAGCTAAGCTTGATGCGCCGATTGATTTCTGGTCTTACATCTCCCTTCATATTTATAATGTGGCTAATGTAGATATATTCACTGACCTCTTCTAATAGACTTTCCTTGACTCACATCTCCAGCTTGGACCCATTTGTTGGACATTAGTTTTGTTTTGAAAAGGTTCATGTTCAAGCCCACCAACTGACATTCCGATGCACGATATGTAACTAAGTTTTGGAGCTCTACAAAGTCCTTGGCCAGTAAGGCAATATCATCAGCAGATCTCAAGTTGGTAAGCCATCTTCCATTAATTCTAATTCTCTTACCTTCTCAGCTCAGCTTTGACATAGCCATTTCCAGTACAACGGAGAACAGTTTTGAGGAGATGAGGGCGCCTTGCTTGACACCCCTCATGATGCGGAATTCTTGAGTTGATTCGCCGATATTCATATAAGCTGAAGAAGTCTCGTAGATACTGCTGAGCACTTCAGTGTACGCTGCTCCCACTCCTTGCTCACTCAAAGCGTGGAGTGCAGCTATATGGCTAACTGAATCAAACGCCTTTTCAAAATCAACAAAGGCAGTGCAGAAAGGCGGTTGGTATTCATTTGCTCTGCTTATCACTTCACCAAGGGTCAGAATGTGGTCAATAGTGCTAAAATTGCTTCGGAATCCTGCTTGTTCTATAGGTTGGGCGGAGTCTAGGGTGGCACTAATTTGATTTAACATGATCTTTGTGAAAATTTTGTACAAAATTGAGAGCAAGCTGACAGGACGATAGTTTTTAATATTGCGAATACTTTCATTCTTGTGTATCAATATAATCTTTGCCTTGTTCTACGATAGTGGGATTGAAGCATAGTGCGCCGGCCGGGGTGGCTGAGCGGTTCTAGGTGCTACAGTCTGGAACCGCGCGACCGCTACGGTCGCTTGTTCGAATCCTGCCTCTGGCATGGATGTGTGTGATGTCCTTAGGTTAGTTAGGTTTACGTAGTTCTAAGTTCTAGGGGACTGATGACCTCAGAAGTTAAGTCCCATAGTGCTCAGAGCCATTTGAACCATTTGAAGCATAGTGCAGGCAGGAAGTAAATCTTTTTGCCAATTGATTTATTGTTATCTGCCAGTTTCAGGATGTCAACATTGAGCTCATCGTCACCCGGCACTATTCCCTTCTTCATGCTATCTAGCGCACACGTGACACCATTTAATTTAGATACACTCAAATTTTCCCTTGGTTTGCTATACAAATTGCTATGAAAGTCTCTCATGAACTTCAAAACCTCCTCCTTTTTAGTGATTCCACTGTAATTTCCATCAAATGTGGTAATCTGCTTTTTATCGATTGGGCGTTAGCGTTTGGATGACTTTAAACTTGTTTGTTCTTTAAGCTTGCTCGTAAGGTGTCTTCACTGACTTTCTGTATGTCAGTTTTCATTTCTCTTCGCACTACCTTACGTAGTTCGGAATATGCTACGATGTCACGATCGGTTTGGATTTTCATTTCTCTCCTATGTTGTAAAAGGTTTTCAGTTTTGGCACTGAATTAACTTGCTTGTTTATTCTTTTGACTCAGGCCACCAACTTCATGTGCACTAGCAACAGTCATTTCCGCCAAATCTCCATCTTTAGTTACGTGGAACTAGCTTTGGAGGACTTCTTGGAATTTCGACGAATGTTCTTCCAGGTTTTTGAGGTTGATTACACTTCTCTTCCCTTTCTTAAGTTTATTCCTTTCATCCCTTACATTGCGTTCGGCCCAGCCTCTCACAAGAGGGTGATCACTGCCAGTGTTGAACTGATGTAGCACTGATACGTCTTTTACAATCTGCGAATGTTTGACAGAATACAGTCTATCTCATTTTTAACACTGAAATTTGGGCTCCTCCAAATCCATTTTCTGTCAGGGTGTTTCTTAAAGAACGTATTCATGATGGACATTGGGTGTACTCAGCGAACTGGACTGACCTCTCACCTCTATAGTTTCTGTCATCAATCCCATAGTTGCCCACCACTGTGTCACCTTCTATATATCCTGTTTCTCAACAAACGTCAAAGCTCATTTTTCTTTGTAACATTGTGAAACACATTAAGAACAACTTGTTTCTAGCCGTTAACGGGGTTCCGCGCGCATGTTTCACCACGAAGCAGGAAACAATGTCATCCATTTTCGCGGTACATATGAACAGCAGACAGATCACAAGTACCGCTTACCGAGACTGTGACTGTACACGACTTTAGAAATAAAAATTACGTATCCAGAATGAGATTTTCACTCTGCAGCGGAGTGTGCGCTGATATGAAACTTCCTGGCAGATTAAAACTGTGTGCCCGACCGAGACTCGAACTCGGGACCTTTGCCTTTCGCGGGCAAGTGCTCTACCAACTGAGCTACCGAAGCACGACTCACGTCCGGTACTCACAGCTTTACTTCTGCCAGTATCCGTCTCCTACCTTCCAAACTTTACAGAAGCTCTTCTGCGAACCTTGCAGAACTAGCACTCCTGAAAGAAAGGATACTGCGGAGACATGGCTTAGCCACAGCCTGGGGGATGTTTCCAGAATGAGATTTTCACTCTGCAGCGGAGTGTGCGCTGATATGAAACTTCCTGGCAGATTAAAACTGTGGACGTGAGTCGTGCTTCGGTAGCTCAGTTGGTAGAGCACTTGCCCGCGAAAGGCAAACGTCCCGAGTTCGAGTCTCGGTCGGGCACACAGTTTTAATCTGCCAGGAAGTTTCATATCAGCGCACACTCCGCTGCAGAGTGAAAATCTCATTCTGGAAACATCCCCCAGGCTGTGGCTAAGCCATGTCTCCGCAGTATCCTTTCTTTCAGGAGTGCTAGTTCTGCAAGGTTCGCAGAAGAGCTTCTGTAAAGTTTCGAAGGTAGGAGACGGATACTGGCAGAAGTAAAGCTGTGAGTACCGGACGTGAGTCGTGCTTCGGTAGCTCAGTTGGTAGAGCACTTGCCCGCGAAAGGCAAAGGTCCCGAGTTCGAGTCTCGGTCGGGCACACAGTTTTAATCTGCCAGGAAGTTTCATATCAGCGCACACTCCGCTGCAGAGTGAAAATCTCATTCTGGAAACATCCCCCAGGCTGTGGCTAAGCCATGTCTCCGCAGTATCCTTTCTTTCAGGAGTGCTAGTTCTGCAAGGTTCGCAGAAGAGCTTCTGTAAAGTTTGGAAGGTAGGAGACGGATACTGGCAGAAGTAAAGCTGTGAGTACCGGACGTGAGTCGTGCTTCGGTAGCTCAGTTGGTAGAGCACTTGCCCGCGAAAGGCAAAGGTCCCGAGTTCGAGTCTCGGTCGGGCACACAGTTTTAATCTGCCAGGAAGTTTCATATCAGCGCACACTCCGCTGCAGAGTGAAAATCTCATTCTGGAAACATCCCCCAGGCTGTGGCTAAGCCATGTCTCCGCAGTATCCTTTCTTTCAGGAGTGCTAGTTCTGCAAGGTTCGCAGAAGAGCTTCTGTAAAGTTTGGAAGGTAGGAGACGGATACTGGCAGAAGTAAAGCTGTGAGTACCGGACGTGAGTCGTGCTTCGGTAGCTCAGTTGGTAGAGCACTTGCCCGCGAAAGGCAAAGAGTTCGAGTCTCGGTCGGGCACACAGTTTTAATCTGCCAGGAAGTTTCATATCAGCGCACACTCCGCTGCAGAGTGAAAATCTCATTCTGGAAACATCCCCCAGGCTGTGGCTAAGCCATGTCTCCGCAGTATCCTTTCTTTCAGGAGTGCTAGTTCTGCAAGGTTCGCAGAAGAGCTTCTGTAAAGTTTCGAAGGTAGGAGACGGATACTGGCAGAAGTAAAGCTGTGAGTACCGGACGTGAGTCGTGCTTCGGTAGCTCAGTTGGTAGAGCACTTGCCCGCGAAAGGCAAAGAGTTCGAGTCTCGGTCGGGCACACAGTTTTAATCTGCCAGGAAGTTTCAAAAATTACGTAGTTAAAAATGTGGTTACGAAAACCGTTGGTGGTTGTTAATACATCTGAATGTCGTAAAGTTTCATTTACATTGACATAGTAATTAAATGTCTGATATAAGTTGGACCTACTTCCAAGAGCGTAAGAACACCAGTGTACGAAAGCTACGGCTGCTAACTAATCATTGCGTTTTTATTTATTTACTTCAGGTTTATTCTTACGATGAACGGAGTGTAGTTCCAATTTGTATCTCTGTTGTGTTGTCATTCTGGTAGAAGTAAGTATGTGAAAGAACAGTTGTCACCGAGTCGCGAACCTGCAGCCGCACATTATAGCTGTACTGCCCCCGGCCAACGACCCTCCGCGCACCACGCCGGACAGCTCTTTTTGAGTCCAGACTCACAAAGTTTGTCCTATCCTTCTCAGAAGGACTCATTACTTAAATGTCGCGGGAGTAAATACCAGGATATTGAACAATATGCTTCCCCTCATCCTTCCTGGAAACAGAAACGTTGCGAGTTGTGTTTTCGAAATATCCCGGGAAGGCTTATGCAGTGAGCAACAACAAAATGCCTGTCTACTGACCGTCACATCTCAAACATGTAAGAGTCTACAGACCTTTGTTTCCCTCAGAATACAGTTGTATAGAAGCGTTCCTATTGGCTCCCACCAGATTAGCGCGCAGATGATTTGAGAACCCAAATGGAAATTCCTGTCTAAAAACAGCACTGGAGTTCTTCTATAGGATCCTTAACAGATAGGTTCAGAAAAAAAAGTGATTCGTTTCGAGATACGAGAGTGGCACGAATATGATTCACCAAATGGCTGTGATCATTAAAAGACATCTCTACAGGATCCAACGCAAATACGTGGTTGAACGGATAGACTTCGTTCGAAATTGTGGGCAGCATTTCTGCCTGAAAGCATAACACTATCAGCGACCGTGTGTGCCTGTAGACTGAAGACCGCTTTTTATGCTGGGTGATGGTGGCATAGGCATTATGATCGTGTTTTTTAATAGCGCAGTCCTTACGCGAAATGTATGCAGTGGGTTGTAAAATCCCTCTTTGATCAGCTTCAGATGCCATTTCTCAATAGTGTTCCTCAAAAAGAACATCGTGTTTCCTCCATGGTTTCCCATTTGTCCTACTTGTCTAATGTAATCCGACTGTTGGAAAAAAAAGGGGGGTTACTCGCCATACAAAGTGACTCTCATGATTCAGTTTCATTAATTAGCCTGTCAAATAGATATCAGTGACGTGGCGCCTGGTACGTGGAAGAGACGGCTAGGGCACTACGGGTGAAATAGGCTGTCACGATTTGTTTCGTAAATGCTAGTATGATACAGCATCGTACTGGTAGAAGGGTACTTGTCATAGTGTACAAAACAGCTACGTTCTCTTGAATTATAGCTTCTTGTTGTCAAACGTTAAATGAATGTGTTTTTTTTTTCCGACATGTGTGCCAGAGGCTTGAAAGATTGTCTGTAATGATTGTAATACACACGTGCATGAGAGTTTATTTGCAGATACTGAACGCGAGAGGCGCTCTCACGTCGTGTAATTTGTTCCAAAAGCTGGAAGAAATTGCTTAATATGGATTGTTTTCTTTGGAGTTTAAGCTCTCGCTATTTCTTTACTCTGACGACTGTTTCTAAATAACGAGGAAATTCTGCAGTGGTTGGTAGTTCTCGCATCAAAATAGTTGAAGTCCTTTTTTCCCCTGAATTTACGCAGGGTGGGCATGTCTCTGCTGATCATTTGTGATCGGTGGCGTTACACTTCGCTGGACGTCACAAAATAATGAGATGCGACTGCAGTCGAACGTAAAAACTATAACGAGTTTGACATAAAACTAAAAGAAAATGGACTTCACCTATTTTCGTGGAAAGAGGACATTTATTATGGTCGCAAATGTGTTTCTTTTTTAATGGATGCTTGTTTATAGATGCGCTGACATCAAATACTATTGTTCTCCATCGCCCAACGGCGGGCTGCTGCGGTCGAAGGGGAGGGTGATACGTGTCTGCTGTCGTGGTCGCCGGACATAAGCACGCTCTGTCTGGAGGGCGGCGTGTGGGGGCTCTGTCGCTGTATATTAGATGAACAAGTTGCACTTGAGGTGGCCGTCCTTTTATCACCTAGTGTGTTGGCGTAGGAGCGTCACCTTAAGGGGGCGGCCTGATGGTTGGAAAGCCGAGTGCTGATCTGGACCGTTCTCCAGATGGGCGGGGTTACGCTACTTAATTTCCCTTTTGCGTTGTCTAGGTCCGCCGCCTTATGGCGGCGGCCAGATGGTGGAAAGCAGAGTGCGGCGAGCGACCGCATAGGGTGGCAGCAAAGGTAAAACTACGTTGTGCAAGACGCGACAGTTGGCTGCGACTGCTACGCTGCCCCCTCCTCTTTTCCCACCCTGGCAGACGGCTACACGGCCGCAACACGATAGGAGTCGTCGCTGTTTCCCAAGCTCTGGTCGGCGGCGACGGAATAAAATACATAAGAAAAATAAGAATTCCGATTTTCTTGCTGTAAAAAAATACTCTATGTTAATGGAACAAAGTTACATCGGCTCCCGCAGTTAGTTTTTCGATACAGATTCTCCTTTTACTTTAAAAAATCTCTTACGGTTTTGCGTGTTTTTTTTTCGCTGTATATTTCTTCTCTATCGATTGTGAGGAAAGTAAAAGGCACAAAAAATTGATGTTTGCGTAAATTACAGTTTCACATCACAGCTTGATAATGAGGTGTCTATTTTTCCGATATTCGTCACAGTTATTCCGATACTTAATTTACAAGTAACCTACTGCATAAAATTTGAATTGTGTACAGTGAAAAATGTCGCTGGCTACTTTGCGTATGGTTCACGTTAGGTCATACATCGTTGTCGATGAAAAGAAGCTAATATATCGAAATTAATTTTAAAGTTGATATCAGAATGATATCGACCTCCATTTCCGAGATTTGGGATCATATATCTCCGTGAGCGTCGCGACTAGCCGCCGGTTCTGTCGACGCGCAACGTGAATCATGTGGTCATCACACGATAGAGAATGCATTTGTTTTGTTTCGCTGACACATTTGGACCCAATGAAACCATTTTATGTCATATATTTCTCCGGTATGAGTTACTAATATTTCTCCATATGCTCTTGACAATTTCATTTAAAATGCCACGAAATTTAGGTTTCTTAAAAGTAAAGACATGTTGCCTTCAATATATTTTCTTCTCATTCTTGGGAAGAGGATAAATTACTCACCTCTAGTATTTTCTTCTGAACCTGAACGAGGATACCCAAGTAGAAGTAGACGCCCTAACAAAACCAACAAATGCCAAAAATTTAAGTTTTTCATCGTTATGGATGACGTGAACATTTAATCTTGCCAAGCTGAACTTAAAAGATGACTCCTGGATTTACAAAATACGAATTTCAATTGTGGACTGTGTCAGACCAGAAGGGCCTTGTAAAACAGTTGTGCAGTTGTGGCACAAGTTTTTTGAGCACCATCTTCTACAAATGAATTGAAGTGAATGTGACAAATTACTTATTGCAGCATACTGTTTGCGCAATCTGCTGAGAAACGTCTTCCTCAAAAACGAACACCTATTGATTATAGAAAGCTGTACAACAATCTGGTGGTGGTTTTTCACAACTGTAAGGTATCATCAAGACACCAATCTACCGTTTACTTTCAAAGTGAAGTTATTGTAAAATGTAACTTTCTCGTTGTACTTTAGATTGTTCATTTTATAGTGTACTTGCCGTTTTCAATTTTTATCGTCACAAAAAAGAGTGATGCGAAAATTGACCTGCAAGTTCATTTTCATCATTCTAATTCTACATCTGCATGGATTATACAGATTATCATAACGGGACTGAAAAAATTGCATTAATGGGAAAATAATATATATTTCACTCACCTGACAGTTTCAACTGTGCACCAATTTCTTCCCAAATTATGCCTCTTAACAAAGTGTCCCTATATTTAGGGTTCTTCAAATCATAAAGGCAAGGATGTTGCGAGACCATCTCACAGAGCTTCACATCCTGTGAGTGGCTCATTTCAGTTTTCCTTGACTGGCTCGACATCTTTCTGGCAGCCGTACGTCTCTGTGTCGTCCGACTTCCGTCGCAACACTGTTCACTGGTGCAGTGCTGCGGCAGCTGCCGCAACAGTCGCGTGTCGCATCCCAAACTCGAACTGCGCGTGCGCCAGCAGGCAACTTCTGACGTCACTTAGCGACCCGTCGCAGTCGCTAGTGTGCTTCGCGTCTTGGACAACGTACCTTTATAAGACAGCGGCCTGCCGCTTCGCGAGGCGGTCGGTGGAGCAGCTGGCCGTTTGAAGGAGCATGCGTCCTCGCCGTAGGTAGGTGGGTGGACGGAGGGAGGAAGGAAGGGGGCCTCGATTTTCGGCAGTTAGTGGACGCCTATCGAGGAGAACGCATGTTCAACTACCGCCTACTGTGCAGTGTTTTAGGACGACGATTTTCCCCAGTACAAGTGCTCCATTATGACCTGTTCATTACGAGTGCTGATTTTTTTCACAATAATTTCGAAGTGTAATGAGAACTGTGACGCATTTTTTCCCCACCAGTTGTGGTATCGTGTATTGGAAACTATTACCTGGGCTGTAGGATGGTTTTTGAGCAAACATCTGTAGCAAACTCTTGACGTCAAACAACGACAGATACTGTATGCTTACAGGTAATACACTTTTTAAACTCCTCTCTGTCCAACACCAGTATCTCATCAGTTGAACGTATTTCCCACCAAAAAGAATAAAGATAGTACCTTACACCCCAGCCTTTTTCCTGCCAACTTGTAGGTGTAGGGTAAAGTCTGAGTTCAAATGGTTCAAATGACTCTGAGCATTATGGAACTTAACATCTATGGTCATCAGTCCCCTAGAACTTAGAACTACTTAAACCTAACTAACCTAAGGACAGCACACAACACCCAGCCATCACGAGGCAGAGAAAATCCCTGACCCCGCCGGGAATCGAACCCGGGAAAGTCTGAGTGTGTCTGTCGCTAGTTTAGATTGGTATTGCGGAATTTTTTCCCAGCATGATAACACCACTTGTATCGTCAGCTTTTGTGTTTTATTGCGCTTTTGTGCCATTCTTGTGGAGCACTATGCATATTGTTGTCTAATTAAGCCCGATCTATCTGATTAATTATGTAATTTGGATAGATATTTGCGTCAGTTTCCTGACCAAAATAAATAAAGTACACTAACCGAATCTCACTCTCCCACATCTGGACAGTTTTCATGTGTTTGGGGTGCACTTGCGCTTTTCATCCAGTGGAATCAGGGTACGAGTCCCAGAAAGGGCACAGCCATTTGTAATTTCCCGTCAATTCCAAGCGCCTCTGGTGGTTTAACTGTGTTAGAGGGGTGCACTTGGGCTTTCTGTCAAAGAGAACCAGGGTTCGAGTCCCAGAAAGGGACCCGCCATTTTTAATTTCCCACCAATTTCCGGTTGGAGGGTGGGTTGGGACGTCAGCACAGCACTGGGACAAAGACATTCCCACGAAAATTCGAAATTCCCGCCAAAATTCGAAATTCCTGCCAATAGGGTAGGAGGGGCCTGGGGCACATGTGCATCTGGGAAAACACGTGACGTCATCTGGGGGCGGGGGTGGGGGTGATTTATTGGTCAGTTTAATTAATGTACATATCAATTTGATATTAAAAGTGTCCTCGTAACCCCAACTCCGTACTACTCCCTTTGTCTCCATTTTTGCCTTTGCCTCCTCATTATTAATTTTAAAATAATAATTCTCACAACACAGAAAATAAAAATTCGGCACTAGTACTACTAAAATTCACATACTTCCTTTGTCTAAACATGAGCCACCTGAACTGCCTACATCAGGGCCAGCCACGGTGTGCCAAACGTCACATCTGCAGTGTGCGGGCTGCGGGTCGGCCAAGACATGACACGTCTGCGCTTTGCTTGGTCCTTTTGCGGTACAGCACGACATTTCATTTTGTATTGGGCTGTGGCAGTTTCGGTCGGCACAACTCTCTTCAGTTCAGCAAAATCGTGGTGTCAGTGCTTCGCTATTTGCTTGCGGTATTGAGGACTTTCACAGGTCCACTGGCAAATAAGGTAGACCAGCGATATATCGTTACAAGCCCTTAAAAATGAATTGGAATGATAGAATAGAGGGATGAGAATTCTCAATATATATTACGCAGTTGCATAAGTGATGGTCAGTGCAAATTTGCTATGAAGAGACATTAGAGTACAATGAATAAAGATTTAGTTGACAATGAAAGAGCAAAAAATTACAGCGACTAACACGATTCATTGTTCTATACATCAAGAAGCACTTTGTGATAAATTTTCACGCATGGTGCACGTGAAGAAATTGTCGGTGCGAATAGTAAAATTACTGAAGTCGCACGCATTACTCCGTTTTCAGTTGCGAAAGTTTTCAGTGGAACTGAACGAAGAGTATGTAGACTTTATATATTACTACAAAGTGCCTTGCTCAAGTCAAGGGGCATGTCAGAACGATTGTTCGATTTAAAACTCGCTGTTGTTGAATTTATGAACGAAAGAGGAGTGCATGAACGCAAATGAGAACATCCGAAACGGATTGCAGACCTCGCATTTTAAGTGGATTTCACTGCAGACTGCCCAGAGGAGGACATTGCAAGGAAGGAAACAACCTATTTCTGATTTGTTGTGGATGTATTTAAAAAGAAAATTGCGCTGTAGAAGGGACACGCACTGACAAACACAGTCCGGTTCACTAAGCTGACTGACTGTAAAGGAAACACAAGATCTGAAGAATTCATTGTGCCCTTGAAAGAATTACTAGAATAGCTTCATATACGTTTTGAGGACACTGCCAATGGTACATCTGTTTCAGAGGCCGTTTACCGTTTCAGTTGAAAGCGGCCGTGTGAAACTGCAGATGTAACTGACTGATCTGTAAGATAATTCCAGTTTTAAAGACAAATTCCTCAAACGGAAACATTGTCCAGGATGTTCACATTGCTTTCCTCAGGTAGAGTTTCCACGTCTCCATAACGAGACTATAAAAGTGCTACAATGTGTGTGTGTGTGTGTGTGTGTGTGTGTGTGTGTGTGTGTGTGTGTGTGTGTATTGAGCCCTCGAAAAATAGTAAAACAATACTGAAATTTTTGTTTTTATCTGCGTTGTTGAGAATTAAGAAATAATAAAGTTAAATATTATTCAGTGTGACTGAATTGCCATTTAGATGCGGCGCGTTTGCATATTCCCTCTAGTCATGCTCAGACATCATGTGGCGGTGAGGGATACGAGCTTGCCAGGTTTAGCGCTGTGGCACTCGTGCCAGTGCAGAGCACACGGGGTGATTTCCCGAAATCACTCTAGGCAAATGCCGGGATGGTTCCTCTGAAAGGGCACGGCCGACTTCCGTCCCCATCCTTCCATAATCCGATGACTACGTTGTCTGGTCTCCTTCCCCAAAAAACAACAGGGCACACGGTCCGAATTTTTGTCCGGCTTTGCTGTACACTCTCTAGCTGTATGTCCAAAACTGTTAAAAGTGAAACAAATTATCACTGCTAATTCGGTACAAGGGGCAAAACGCTCCAGCAAATTACGTTGCATACAATGAACAGGCACTAACCATTTATCTGTAACATTCCCTTTATGTTGTGATAAGTTACCAGTTTGGTTTAAAAAAAAAAAAAGGATCTATTGCATAATTACGACCTCTCTACTTCCATCCCATACTGTCACCATACAAGAGCAAAAAGAAACAAGGAGGGGAGGGGGTTCACTCACTCCGAGCGACTATACCGTGGGCTGTGAAACACCGTCTGCCCCTTTACGGCGACGTCGGCACCCCTGACACTGCTCTGAAGGGGGCAACGCGGTGTATGGTGGCTACTTCAAGTAGCCCAACACAAACACTGTTGACAACATACTACGTCTTTGTTAGCTTTGGGGCCGGCTTCGGTGGCCGAGCGGTTCTAGACGCTTCAGTCCGGAACCGCTCGACGGCTACAGTCGCAGATTCGAATCCTGCCGCGGGCATGGATGTGTGTGATGTCCGTAGGTTAGTTAGGTTTAAGTAGTTATAAGTTCTAGGGGCCTGATGACCTCAGATGTTACGTCACATAGTGCTCAGAGCCATTTGTTAGCTTTGGAACATATGCTTTATGGCTCAGTGAAGCAACCCTCTCGTTGACCATAGTTGGTGGTCACGTATGGTAGGTGGCGTCCATCTAGAAGGCTATGTCGGCGCCCGGTGATGCTGATGGAAGGCCCATGGACAGCCAGCAGGCTACTAGGTTATGGCCATGATATCTTCAGTACAGTGCTTCACTCGGTGATGGTAGCGGCCTCTCTGGACGGCCCTCTCTGGCTTGCACGTGTTCACACTGGTAGGGCTTGGAGACTGCTCCGCTCAGGATTTGACCTACAGCCACTTGCCAGGAGTCAGACGGCGGCTGGCACTGTAGCACCAAAGTCCGCGTTGGAACTCAGTGCTGGTGGTAGCAGACCACGACGGCAGGCTAGCGACGCTGAGGCACTAATTCTCACCAGGAACATAACGCTGAAGGCAGTGGCTGCAGTTCGAACCCAAATCCACGGTTGCTGGTGGCGATGCTTCATCGTCCTGTGGTTCAGCACGGCCACAACGTCGTGGTTGTGCTTTACAACTGGGCGGCGATATAGAGAAGACGACCAAATGACGAGTCAGCGACGAATCTGCCCTGGCTCAGAATACGGCGTTATAAATACCTATCTCACTCGCAGTTAGTCATGTCCTTCATAACTGACACCAGTTCTGGTGTGACGACATCGCCTCGTCCATTACGGCGGCTGTTGCTGCCCTATGCGCTTTTCTATTGCGGCCGTCTGCCTTCACTACTCGACCTTCTTGCCTGTCCGTTTAGATTTTCCTAACTGTCGCCACGTGGGCGGCTTCCAGCCCACGATGGCTATCGCAGTCCTCCTTGTGGTTAACATCACTTATTATTACGTTTTCGCTAAAACTTAGATCGCTATACAACATAGTGGTTAGACTGTGGACAGTGTATAGCCAAAAAAATATTTCCGTACTGCTGACAACTCATTATCCCTTGAATGAAGGCCAAATTCCTTTTAAGCAACTTTTTCTTCATTGCTCCTTGGTAAGAACACTTAATAGTGCTGGTGATGTTGGCACGGATGTCGACGGCAACTGTTAGGCTAGGCACAAATTGAGACGCGTATAGCACGTGTGACGTGACACGACACTACAGTTCGACACGCACGTGCCGCACGAGTCTCGCGGGTCCAGCGCATATTGCGACGCGTACACCATACTTCGCACGCACCACTGGCGACGCTCTGCGCTGATAAAACCGAAGCGCGCGCAACCTGTTATCTTTCTCAAACGATTTTACAGAAACTATTGACTGAAAATATATGATTTTTGCCTTAGTTGTAGCGTTATATGTCAGCTTCATGGCGAAGTGCCCATCAACTCGCTAATGACCGTTCTTATTGTATTGTACACATTTTAGTAAGACGCTACGCAAAACTCAAAAAGTTTGCAACGAAGATAAGGGGTAGCTATGATTTTGCGTTTGGTGCGTATTACACCACATGTTGCTTTGTCTGAAATTTAGCTAACGTGCTGAAGTTTTGTTTAGATTTGGGAGCAGCTCTCCATCTGCCTCCGATCTCGAGAAAATGGATCCTATGTAGCGCGCTCACTTCCGATCTCACGCCCGCGAGAATGAAATACTCACATCACTCATATCTCCTAAACCGCTCCAGACATCGAAACGAAAGTCTGGCGAATGATAGCACACAAGGAGGAGAGAGTTTTGTCAATTCTTAAACACACGGAACTTTCTTATCTATGGCGGTATATCAGTACTTTCCTTTTTATTTATTTCACTCCAGTGGCTATAATTTTTTACGAGTTATGGACAGCTAGTGAAACATGAGCTTCCTAGCAAGAAAATAAATATGAAATTTCTTCTTTTATGTTACTGCAAACCGACACTATGAGGTTTTTCGTAAGCTACTGAGCTCTGTGATCGCCAATTACTTGTTTAATGAAGCACTCCGTGTCGTAATTCGGTCTCAATAGCTGCTGTGAGATGAGTTTGGCAAATTACACTGTGACAAAGGAAGCACAATTAAACCATTCAGCAAGAGAAATGTGGCCGTTACTCACAAAATGTGATTCTTCTTCAAATGAGAAAAGATTAACTACTCACACAAAAATAGATTGCTAATTCCGTTGAAATTTTGGTGGAATCGACGTAACCTATCGTATTTTTAACACCGAGCGGCTGGAATGGAAACTTACCAAATGATTTTATTCCTTCTCTTGATCTGAGCAGTATTAAAATCATGACGAGCGTTCCTTCAGGCGGAATGATAGGAACATGCCAGATACTGGTTACCCACCCACGGCTTGCCAAACTGACAATGTGTTATCGCGAATAAAATAGTTGTTATTGAGAAAAATAAACAACTGATCTGTCGCACAGTACATTTTTATTTGTGACTGCTTTTCGACGGTTTCCAGCTTGCAGTGGTAATGTGATGTTCACATCCATGTAGCACAGTGTGTCGTATTACATTATTACATCCATATCAGAGTAATCACAGTGAGACTTCTATACTTCAGATCTTGGACGCTTTTTACCAGGAGCACAAAGGGATCATACCTGTGGAGATTGTCCCTTTCTAAATTTTTGTAACAGACCGTACAGATACACCAGCATACTAGGCAGCGAGAAGATAACCTTGTTTTACTTTCCTACCTTGATTCTTAATCACTAGATTTTATAATATTCGTTGCTTCCTTATTCACTATCCTCTGTCCCTTCTTGCGATCTGAAAACGTCGCGGAGGCTTAATGATAAAATTCCAGCGGCCAATGGCTCATCAATTACTGAAGTATGCATTTTTCTTGACAGAAGAAAAACAAAACAAAACTATACAGATATAAATAACAGAAAAGTATAATGTATTTACGAAGATAGATGGAGCGTTTAAATGGGAAAAAACGAAACGCTACCCAAAGGCAATGAAAATTAGTACACAGTGAGGAAAAAAAATTATCGTATGGACAATACTACCACTGCTCATATGCACTGTTCCGATGTGAGCATATGGCCGTGCTACTTATCCGCTCCCCGGCTCAAATTTCCCACGGTGCTTGGGAGGCACGTGTGACTGTGCCTCAACCACAATGCCACGCGACCTGGGGCAGGCGCGTGTCGCGTCCCAGTCGCGTCGCGTCGCAATTTGCGCGGTCCCACTTGAACCTGTGATGTTACAAAAACGCGCGCTGCGCTGCGTCGCGCAACACGCGTCTCAATTTGCGCCTACACCTGTATTTGGCACGTGGCATACGAAGTGCTGTGACGAGACGAAACTATTTTTGTACAGCCATAACTGTGGGTTCTTTGATTGCTCTGGGAGAAGGCTCCTCAAACTAGAACTCATGAAGTATTATTTCACTTCGTTAATTAAATGAATAAAAGATTTACTTGACTTTGACACAGTTCTTTGTCACAGGATTGCTTGATAATGTGCTAACTGAAACTGGAACTCTAGCCCTTATCGTTGCGCTTTCCAGGCTCTGGGCATCCATTTGAACTTTTCGAGCGACCTTTTCGAACGGACTCCCATACCCAACTTATCATTTACGTTCCATGTTCTGCAGTCTCTCTCCTAAAACAGGCATATCTCCGACAAAGGATGTTGTGGAGAGTTTGATTCAACGTCGATTCACACTGAACTTCACGGAATGGAGCCTCAGAACATTTTACATTTGGGTTGGGTTGTTTGGGGAAGGAGACCAGACAGCGAGGTCATCGGTCTCATCGGATTAGGGAAGGACGGGGAAGGAAGTCGGCCGTGCCCTTTGAAAGGAACCATCCCGGCATTTGCGTGGAGCGATTTAGGGAAATCACGGAAAACCTAAATCAGGATGGCCGGACGCGGGATTGAACCGTCGTCCTCCCGAATGCAAGTCCAGTGTCTAACCACTGCGCCACCTCGCTCGGTAAAACATTTTACAGTACGTTTCAAGTAGTGGCATTTTACACAGTCCGTCAACAGAGTGGAGCGTCAGCATCAGGATTTCTCGGGAAGAGATTGACATTGATGGCTGCGCTAGACTAGCGTCGTCTGCCAACCTACTCTCGGCATGCGCCCTCTTGTTAAAGTAGTGTATCGATTACTTTTGTGTTACCCAAATCATTGTGTTGTTTACTTTGTGTTCGTGATACATTGAGAACGTCATATGAGGACCTGAGCGTTACTCGTATAAATGTTTTTCCACAAAAGGGCAAAGTATCGGACAGCAAAAAATATTTGAGGTTTTATAATACCTGTACATAGGAAAAAAATCAACACTGTACTTAAATAAATACATAAATTGATGAAACAATTTTAGTTATGAAAATTTTTTGTGAGAGTGAAACTTGTTGTTCTATTGCGCAAAAAATAGAGTTCTTTGGCGTTATTTGGTACTTACAAAGAAAACAAAATACAACATACAAAGTAAAAAGACGCCGTATTGCGTCGTGAATATTGTTTGACGTGTTTATACATAATCAGGCAAATAAATATTGATGTTCTGAAGTACTTCAAAAGCACTTTCTTTAATCTGTTACTGCTCAGCAGTGCTGTAGATTTACCATACTAAGTTTCTCAAGGCAATATGATAAGATTTTTCTTTTCCATTAGTTAACTGTACCATTACTGGTGGTAGCTCCTCTAGTAAACTCTGTGATGATTCATCCATCTACGTCATCTCGGAATATATGTACATTGCGACTATTTGTAAGATGGACAGCATATCATAACCTCACTTTTGACATTCGGTGCTGAGCTAGCAACAAGACGTTACAGTGACATTCCCTTTCATTCCACTGACATCCAGGCTGTATTGACATTTAACCTCTCTGAGTATCAGTCTTTGTCCCATATATGTTTTTCCAACAACACGGAAGCAGAATCACCTTGCTTTTATATAGTTCATGTCCCTGCAAGAGGTGATTTAGAGCTTAGTTGGCAGTGTGCTCTACACGAGCAACAGGACGTCAGTTTTGAATCTCGGTCGAGCACACTATTTCAACTTTTTGACATGTTCATGACAGTATACAATAGTAAAAGAAAGTCATATAAGTAGGAATTATTCACTTGGATACATGTGTGTCTTCTGAAGATGGATGTGGATTACACTCAAGCTGAACAAGAGAAATCAGAGTTCATAATCTATGTAGTGACTGTTTGCAAATATTTTCATTAGTGGTGTGAAACTTTCTGGTACTTGCAAAAAGATGTAATACAGTTCAGGCCACTAGGTTAATACACACATCAAAAAACGTTTTGCATCACCTCAGTTCCCAGAACTCCTAACGATTCACACTGACTGTGGATATTGTATCACAGACACAGTCCCTTTGACTGTTCAGAGGTGTCACTAAACCCCTAAAGATGTAAACTACCATGCATTAGCAGCACCTATTAGACGGAGGGGGTCCAACAACCGATCACTTCCACTCATTGCACCAGGAAGTAGGTACACAGCTTGTGGTGTCTGTAGCTCAACCATGCCTAGATGGTCGATACTGTGGTTCGACCGGATCTGCATTGTTACTTTGTGCCAGGAAGGGCTCTCAACAAGGGAAATGTCCAGGCATCTCAGAGTAAACCAAAGCAGAATTTGTTCTGGCATGGAGGAGATACAGAGAGATGGGAACTGTCGATGACATGTCTTGCTCAGGCTACCCAAGGCCTACTACTGCAGTGATGATCGCTACCTACAGATTATGACACAGAGGAACCCTGACAGCGAGACCACCATGTTTAATAATGCTCTTTGAGCAGCCACAGGACATCGTTTTACGACTCTGTGTGGAATAGGCTGCATGATGCGCAACTTCACTCCCAACGTCCATGGTGAGGTCTGGTCCATCTTTGCAACCACGACACCATGCAGTGCGGTACAGATGGGCCCAACAATATGCCGAATGGACCACTCAGGACTGGCATCACGTTCTCGTTGCCGATGAGTGTCACATATGCCTTCAATCACACGATCATCGGAGGCATGTTTGGAGGCAACCTGGTCAGGCTGAACGCCTTAGACACACTGTCCAGTGAGTGCAGCAAGGTGGAGGTTCCCCAGTGTTTTGCCGTGGTATTATGTGGGGCCAACGTATGCCGCTAGTGGTAATGGAAGGAGCCGTAACAGCTGTACGATATGTGAATGCCATCCTCTGACCAATAGTGCAGCCATATCGGCAGCATATTGGTGAGTGGCGAGGCATTCGCCTTCATGGACAACAATTCACACCCCCATCATACACATCTTGTGAATGACTTCCTTCAGGATTATGACATTGCTGACTAGAGTGGTCAGCATGTTCTTCAGACATGAACCATATTGAACATACCAGGGATAGATTGGAAAGGGCTGTTTATGGATGATGTGACCCACCAGCCACTCTGAGTGATCCACGTTGAAATGATGTTGAGGAGTGGGACGGTCTTAAACAACAGTACCTTGATGAACTTTTGTATAGTATGCCACAAAGAATACAGGCTTGCATCAGTGCAAGACGACATGCTACTGGGTATTAGAGGTACCGGTGTGTACAGCAATATGGACCACCACCTCTGAAGGTCTCACTGTATTGTGGTACAACATGCAATGTGTGGTTTTCGTGAGCAGTAAAAAGGGTGGAAATTATTTTTATGTTGATCTCTATTCCAGTTTTATGTTCCAGATCTCTTGAAACTGAGGTGATGCAAAACTTTTTTCATGTGTGTAATTTGACTCTCTTTGAAATAATGTTTCCTTGTACCTTAACATAGACTTTTCTATTGCAGTGCTGTTCTTGCCACATGTATCATCGACCAGCACAACAGACAACCCAGAACATTGGGAAGCCGAAAAATGCAAATCCTGCAAAAGTCAGTGAAAAGCAAAAGGCAAGAGAAATCAAATAAATTTCAGAGCATGTTCAAAAACTGTTAGCTGTAAATCTTCTCATTAGCAGTGTGAAACTTTCTGGTACTTGCAAAAAATGTTACACAGCTAAAGCCACTAGTTTCATAGTTTAGTCGCCTCAAAATAAAACTTCCTTTGTGGTTTAACATAGAGACTTCTATTGCAGAGTTGTACCAATCCACTCCATGGGAGGACACACGCAGAAGTGGTAGCAGCATATATGCTGCTGAGGCTGCAGTGTGGAGTGATTCGTTGTCAATCATGTACTTTACATTCACGGAATTCAACAAATGGCCCTATCCCTGCCTGGACACCTACAATTAACCCATCCCGTGCACCTACCTCAAAAGCTACCACGGGTACCCCACGGTCCATAAATTGTCGCTGCCCTCCTGGCACCCATCACATCCTGCCTAGTGCACCACCTGCAAATAGAGCTGGCCCACAAAAACCAACTGAAGCCAATCCTACATTAAAATTGGATACACGCCAACAGAGAGGTGACACCACCCGCACCCGCCTCGTCCGCTGCCTACGTTGCAACCGTTACCACCAGGCCTGAGGCACATTATGCTCTGCTGCTGCAGGATAACTGCGTCTCTTGTACCACTGAAAGCTTTTGTTCCATTATTTTTATGATTAGTGGAAAAAAGAAACACTTTTTAAATGTACTGTAGTGTTCTTCTATTCAGAATGTTTGGTCTAATAGCTAAATTTTTCCAAGAATCTTAAAGTGTCTTAAGTGTTTTATGCATGCTAAAAACTCACATACTTTACTCATTTTTTGGTCAAATTTGAATAAGTATTTACTTAGCATTTTGAATATTTGTGTAGTAAGGAGGGTATTCATTGTATTAAACATTTAGTTGTGATTTGTAATTCTGTTAATCATTTAATTACATTTGGTTGTAATGTGCAATTGTGTTAAACATTTAATTGTAATGTCCTTTACTGACAACAGTTGTATGGTTTCTAGGTACATATTGGTACTATTAATTATAATATTTATGTATGGGCCTGCTGGTTCATTAAGCGTAGGAAAAGGGCATGTACAGAGTTCTGTTTTAGGTATCCTTTACTTTCTCCCAGAATGGGCTCCTTTCTGCTCGTCAGATCAAGCTATTAGTCTTCTTTGGTTTCCCTGCCTAGACAACTTCCCATTCATAAATATTCTGCCTGATACTTCTAGTTATGTTACTCCTGCTTCCTTCATGTCTTCTTTGACAGAATCAGTCCATTTTATTGTTAAATTTCACGCTTTATTATGAGTTTTGTAGATTTCCACAACCTATCTAGTTTATTTGGTTCGTTCTGTTATTTTAAAATGCTCATAAAATTTTAGCCTGCAGTTTTTACATATCAGAATAAGTGTTGGTGTACTTTCCAATTTCTATATTTGCTCTTAGTACACATGTTTATTTATCAGTAAAATTTGGAAGTAAAAATTTTACTTTTCATTCTCTAATTTGAATTTCCTTAATGTCTCCCTTTGTGTTCAAAATTAGTGCTTAATCCCAACCTCCCACTTTGATGAGTGTGTTAGTGTTTTAGTTTTGTGTATTTAGAGATACATTATTTGTTATAAACATATTTTGTAGCCTGAAAGCTATTTCCATATCATGATAAACCTTTAAATAACCAGTCCTTTCCAGGCTGCTTGCCTGACTCATTTCACCTAAGTATTTGAACTGAGAAACTTTGATTTTTTCCTGGATTTAGTTTTTTGAATGGTGGGTGCCAGGTTGTTTCTAGACATGCATTTGTTTATTATTATTTTTTCCCTTCCCATAATGATATTTGAAGCCCTACTCTTTCTTTTGTTTATTTAACAGTTTCTATTATCTTTTGTGCTGTTTGAATGTCCCAAGATAGAATAGCCAGGTCATCTGCAAAAACAAAACGGTTTAGTTTAACTTGATTGGTTTTTCACGTTTAAGCTCCAATTTTAATTTTCATCAGTCTTGGATTGATAAGAAATGAAGTGTGTATGAATTAAATTCTATTTTCTGAAATATTAAGTAACTGTAAATTATTTGGAGTATTCATTTCATGATTCTAGTGAGAATTAATTCTTCATAGAATTGATTTACAGGCCAATACAAAATAATATGCTCACCATACTATAAATACCTCAAGATCGTGTTTTCTGATGCTCTATATTACAGTGATGGATTGTGCTTCACCTTAAATTGCTGGTATGTATTTGATAGTTATGGTTCTGGGATGTTCTGTCATCATGTTACAAGTATCAGCTGAAATAGATCTGTGGGTAGGAGGTGAATGAACTTGTTTGAAGCCTTAACTGTTTCTATCCATGTGTTGCACTGTTGTAGAGCAATTGATAGTGCACCGCCAATGAAATGAAATGAAAGTATCTGACTTCCAGTACTGGCACAGTACAGAGTTTCAGGTGTCACTTATAAATCGTGTCACAGATTTTTTTTCTGCAGTGTTCCTGGTTTGACAATCACTTGGATTTGAGAATGGAGTTGGCTTCAGCAGGAGTGTGATACAAATTCCCCTCATGCCATACAAATTTAGTTTTAATTTTGTTTAAACTGGTTAAGGAAGATGATCTCATGAGTCAGATATTAAATACCTGCCATTCTTCTTCAATTAGACTTCCATAGAACAATTTTTTACTCAGCTAACATTTGTCTTACGTCCCTATTCAGATAGTAAGTATTTTAGGTTCATATTCAATTTCCATCGAGAGCAACAACATATTTTTTAAATTTCTTATTGCATAGTAGACAACACTGCTTTGTGGTATTTCAACCACAGGCACACTTAAACAAATACATCTTGGTTATTAGGTTTTTGTTGCACTTACAAATAATGGCAGTTTGTGAAAGGAAAATGAAGGTTTTATAGTGTTCAGAATATTTCATATTTCAAAGAAAATTAAGTCATTTGGATTTCCTGTTGGTATAATGTTAGGGGAAGCAGTAAACATGGTTTTTGATCCAGGGAAATATATTATGTCACTTTAGCAATGCAATAATGAAATAAATAGCTCAACTCAGAAGTTAACAATAAACTTAATTTCTTATAGGAACTAATTTCTAAACTGATCATCAAAATATTTATTAGGATAAAAGTAGAGCATTTGGAAAATTAAGTTTCAATACAACATTATTATAACCCCCAAAAACAGAAGGCATTTTATAACTGATTGAGAAGTATTCTGTTTACAATTGTTGGTACATATACACAGTAGAAAAAATGTTCAAGTTCTTGGGTTGGCGATCTCTTGATGCCTCAGAATATGTTCTACCAAGCAGTCCATTCTTCTAGTCAATTTGTGCCACAAATTCCTCTTCTGCCCAGTTCTGTTCAGTACCTCCTCATTAGTTACATGATTGACCCATCTATTCTTCATCATTTTTCTGTAGCACCATATTTCAAAAGCTTCTATTCTCTTCTTCTCTAAACTGTTTATTGTCCATGTTTCACTTCCATACATGGCCACACTCCATACAAATACTTTCAGAAAAATCTTCCTGGTACTTAAAACTATACTTGCTTTAACAAATTTCTCTTCGGCAGAAACACTTTTCTTGCCATCACCAGAGTACATTTTATGTCTTCTCTACTTCAGCCACCATCAGTTATTTTGCTGCTCAAATAACAAAACTCATTTACTGCTTTCAGTGTCTCGTTTCCTAATCTAATTCCTTCAGTATCGCCTGATTTAATTCAACTACATTTCATTATATTCATTTTGCTTTTGTTGATGTTCATCTTATATCCTCTTTTCAAGACATTGTCCATTTCATACAACTGCTCTTCCAAGTCCTTCGCTGTCTCTGATAGAATTACAGTGTTATCAGCAAACCTCAAAATTTGTTTCTTCCCCCTAAACTTTAGTTCCTACTACAGATTTTTCTTTTATTCTCTTTACTGTTTGCTCACTGTACAGATTGAATAACACTGTGGATAGGCAACAACCCTGTCTCAATTTTTTCTCAACCACTGCTTCCCTTTCATGCCCGTCATCTCTCATAACTGACATTTGCTTTCTGTACAGGTTGTAAATTGCCTTTTGCTTATGGTATTTTACCCCTGCTACCTGTAGAATTTGAAAAAGAGTATTCCAGTCAACATTGTCAAAAGCTTTCTCTAAGTCTACAAATGCTGCAAACATTGGTTTGCCTTTCCTTAACGTGCAATGACAAGTTGTAGGGTTAGTCTTGTATTGCGTGTTCCTACATTTCTCTGAAATCCAAACTGATCTTCCCCAAGGTCGGCATCCACTAGTTTTTCTATTCGTTTGAAAAGAATTCTTGTTGGTATTTTGCATCAGTGACTTACTGAAGGGATAGTTCAGTAATTTTCACACATCTTACTCACCAGATGGGAGAGTTTTGTCATGGTTGGCTCTCCTAAGGCTATCAGTAGTTCTAACAGAATGTTATCTACACTCCTGGAAATGGAAAAAAGAACACATTGACACCGGTGTGTCAGACCCACCATACTTGCTCCGGACACTGCGAGAGGGCTGTACAAGCAATGATCACACGCATGGCACAGCGGACACACCAGGAACCGCGGTGTTGGCCGTCGAATGGCGCTAGATGCGCAGCATTTGTGCACCGCCGCCGTCAGTGTCAGCCAGTTTGCCGTGGCATACGGAGCTCCATCGCAGTCTTTAACACTGGTAGCATGCCGCGACAGCGTGGACGTGAACCGTATGTGCAGTTGACGGCTTTGAGCGAGGGCGTATAGTGGGCATGCGTGAGGCCGGGTGGACGTACCGCCGAATTGCTCAACACGTGGGGCGTGAGGTCTCCACAGTACATCGATGTTGTCGCCAGTGGTCGGTGGAAGGTGCACGTGCCCGTCGACCTGGGACCGGACCGCAGCGACGCACGGATGCACACAAAGACCGTAGGATCCTACGCAGAGCCGTAGGGGACCGCACCGCCACTTCCCAGCAAATTAGGGACACTGTTCCTCCTGGGGTATCAGCGAGGACCATTCGCAACCGTCTCCATGAAGCTGGGCTACGGTCCCGCACACCATTAGGCCGTCTTCCGCTCACGCCCCAACATCGTGCAGCCCGCCTCCAGTGGTGTCACGACAGGCGTGAATGGAGGGACGAATGGAGACGTGTCGTCTTCAGCGATGAGAGCCGCTTCTGCCTTGGTGCCAATGATGGTCGTATGCGTGTTTGGCGCCGTGCAGGTGAGCGCCACAATCACGACTGCATACGACCGAGGCACACAGGGCCAACACCCGGCATCATGGTGTGGGGAGCGATCTCCTACACTGCCCGTACACCTCTGGTGATCGTCGAGGGTACACTGAATAGTGCACGGTACATCCAAACCGTCATCGAACCCATCGTTCTACCATTCCTACACCGGCAAGGGGACTTGCTGTTCCAACAGGACAATGCACATCCGCATGTATCCCGTGCCACCCAACGTGCTCTAGAAGGTGTAAGTCAACTACCCTGGCTAGCAAGATCTCCGGATCTGTCCCCCATTGAGCATGTTTTGGACTGGATGAAGCGTCGTCTCACGCGGTCTGCACGTCCAGCACGAATGATGGTCCAACTGAGGCGCCAGGTGGAAATGGCATGGCAAGCCATTCCACAGGACTACATCCAGCATCTCTACGATCGTCTCCATGGGAGAATAGCAGCCTGCATTGCTGCGAAAGGTATACACTGTACTAGTGCCGACATTGTGCATGCTCTGTTGCCTGTGTCTATGTGCCTGTGGTTCTGTCAGTGTGATCATGTGATGTATCTGACCCCAGGAATGTGTCAATAAAGTTTCCCCTTCCTGGGACAATGAATTCATGGTGTTCTTATTTCAATTTCCAGGAGTGTATTTCCAGAGTCTTGTTTCGACTTCCATCTTTAAGTGCTTGGTCAAACTCTTCATGCTGTATCATATCTCCCATTTCATCTTCTTCTATGTCTCTGTAAAGGATACCATTTATTTATTTTAGATACATAGCTCTTGATCTGTTAGTGTGCACTGACATACGGACATTGAATGAATCAGAACCTGTATTTTATTAGATCCATGACATATACATTATACATATAATTTACAGTTACACAGAAAGAAACAAATTGAATTAATGAGTAATTATAGAACATTATTAAAAGATCAAATAAAGATTCAAATGAATTTGCAGATATTAAAATCCGTAAGTAGACTACAAAATTAATCAGCTCACTAAAAAGTAGTAGTCATGTTGGTTGTAATGGTGTTTTTAGCAAAATATTAAAATATTCAGCTATATTTGTAATGAAACAATGAATCAAGGTATATTTCACGACAGACATAAATTTTTTGATTTACCACACAGCTAAAAAACTGGAGATCTATTTCACTGCTACCAGTATTTTGAAAAGTGTTTCAGAAAATGGCCTATGATACACAACTGAGCAGAACTTGTTAACTGCTTCGTGATTTAGCTTTTGTACAGGGTTTTCCATGGAGAAAGTATTGCAAGAGCTCACAAGAAAAATTATATTGTTTATTTTGTGATCTTGCCAAACCTTTTCAGTGTGTAGGACTATAAAATACTACTTGGTAAACTTTAAAAGTCATTAATTCAAGCTCAGAATGGAGTAATGTTATATGTGGAGTTTTGCATGGTTCACTACATGACCTACTTAGATATTTAACCAAATGATCCTACAATGAATCTCAAGGGTGGTTCAAAACTAAAATGTTCACTGATGAAACAAGTATTGGATTTTAACCAAGGGTCCATACCAAACCGTAATAGATGCAGCTCAGATGAAAGCTGATCAGCCCTGTAAGTGGTTCACAGCAAACAATTCCAGTCTTAATCTCTTAAATGCTCATATTATTTGATTGGAAATCATAAAATATGACCAGGCAGTAGCAGAAGTAGACATTAATGGACATGCACTAAGTGAAACACCTTTTGTAAAATTCATTGCTGACCAATTGAATAAAATATTTAAATCAAATTAACACACAGAGAAACTAATCAAGAAGCCCAGATGTGTGCATTTTATTCTTAGAAAATATTGTGAACTCAAAGATATTTTAGTATCTTGAACAGAATGGACTATTCCATATCCAGTAGCAGTTATTCACCAATAATTTAGGCACTGAACATGAAGATAGCAGGAAGCAAACTTCCAGTAAACAGAGTGACCTACTAGGATGCTTACCACAGTCACATCACCAAGCAATATATCTAAAACAGAATAACTTCAGCATCACATGAGATACAAGAAAAACATTTATTAAAATAGTGTTAACACTAGTATGTCAAAATATACTCAACTTTTGTTTGCAGAGAACGTGTCCCAATGATGTAAAGGCTCTTAGCCTAATCTAACCTAACACACTAGGTCATTACTCAGTAATCTAATTGAAGTTCAGTTTTAGCTGCAGTCAAGTACTATTTATAAATTCTGTGTGTCAATAGATAAGCACTCTGACTATTACTTTGAGTAATCTTTGACACTTGGTGTTAACCGTCCAATGACTGGAACTGGTTGGCAACAGCAGATAAGTCAAGGCAAGTCAACTGAAACTAAATAACTTGATGAGTGTCAGCACGCAGATGCTTAAATCTTGCACTCAACATATGAATGTGGTCTGTTTGGCAGTTGCAGACACATAACATTGAGCTAACTTTGCTTTAGCTCTTCGAATGTGTACATTGGCATTCAATGTTCCAATTCTATTTTGTGTCTTTGCATAATAATTTGTGAAGCAGTTTGCTTATGGAGGCTGCATGTGGGATGAACTTCCTGTGGTAATTTATTTGCCTTAATATAGTGTGTTGATGTTTTGAGGTCTTTGGGAACCAGAAGGTTTTTATATGCTTCTGCTTACTGGATGTCAGCCTGATATCTTGAGTAGAGACAGGATGAGTCCTAAAGTATTGTGGTTTGTGCTATAAGAATACGTACTTGTCTTTATTACATTTTAAATTTGTTGCTTGCAAAATTTTGAAGACAGATTACATTTACATTTTTTTAAAGACTTAGGCATACAGATGTGATATATAATTCACAGCAGTGCCTGATTCGTAAAAAAGAGGTTCCGGTACTGTGACCTGGGGAGTTTCTTTGAAATTTAGACGTCTTAAAACATTATTGTAACGATTATTTTCGTTAGAGGTACCGGTACTGTGTACTGGCGTATACTATTACAAATCAAGCACTGGTTCACAGCATTCAAAGCTTCCCAAATCAACTGCTCAAAGTATAACTAGAACAAACTTGGAGATCTGGTAATTCCAAATGGTAATCTCTTGCATCAGTATAGATCAAACGGAGTATTTATGACCAATAATCTTTGTGTGTCGTTGCCCAAACGTCTTCTCAAGGAGGATTCCTTGAGAACTGGTTTGAAAAGTTGACACCGCCAGAGCTAATTTGGAAATCAGTTCTTCTGGTTTCGGAATTGGATAAGAATGAATAATAGAGTGAGCATTTACTTTCGCGTTGAAGTCTCTACAATCCATAATGTGCTATTCAGTTTCTGTACGATCACGATTGGTGTGTTGCCCAATAACTACTTATTAATTCTATAATACCATTTTGTACGTGGCAGTCAAGTTCCTGTCTGACCTTGTCCTGTAACGCAAAGGAAATGGTGCGTGCTTTGCAAACTTGCAACAGTGTTTCGTTCCTTCGTGAATGGTGAAGCGAAGTGTATTAAACAGATCAAGATCCAACAAATTTATTTTTTTCTGAGAATTGACACCTACAAAACCGGTTTGTTTGATAAATTGCTGTAATAAATTTACGGTTAATTGGTATCCGTTGGTCGCTGTAGCCAGATGGTGCTTGAGATTAAACGAGGTTTAACACATAGGCATAACAGTGAAAATTACTAACATCACAGCCCAAAACCTTTTCTTTATCTATTCTTCATATACATAATGGCGCACAACAGGAAACTGTGTTTCATTTGCCACATCTGAAGTTTAGTCAACCAGGACGACTAGTAAAAGAACATCCATAATTTCTCGCTTTACATCTGGTAAAACGGTCGTACCTTTGAATTTGACTAGAAACTGCTTTAAACATAGCAAATGTTCCTATGTGCTCTGCCAAAAGATGATACTTCAACAATTCCACATAATTTCTCTGATTTACAGATTTTGTTGCTTCATAGAAGTCGAAAAGCCAACTCGTTTTTTCCCAGAAAACGAAGTGCATTAATAAGACTGTTAAGGATATCCCTGTCCCGTCTTACTTTTAATTGTACAGAGATATTTCATTTTTAGGCTGGTCATTAAGCGCAATATATGTTCCATTTTCTTCAAAAGCATCTATAGGTACAGACGGTCGTAGTTGGTTAACAGACAGCCCGTTCTCGTTAATCGACTTCACTAAATTTTGCAGATGCATGTACCCAGTTTTGGTCCCACTAGCATTCCTATGCTTTCGAAACAACAGACGATACCAGCAAAACACTATATTTTGGTCACCTACACCGGCTAACCAGTCACATTTGGTAAACAAGTTGCACCGAAAGTGTCTAGCAAATTTACTGGTATTTTGAGCCAAGATCGTTAGTTCCGGTGTGGACCGTACATTTTAATTGCCTCCTTTTTTCTGGGAAAGAATGTGCAGAAAACAGCTAGGGAAAATCTCTGTCTACATGTATTGTGACATGTAGACACAGCTCTACATTATGTTACTAGATACTACACACACTTTCATACATATTCGGCATACCAGTAAACTGAACAAAGCAATACCACATTATCACTGATACACTCCGTTACTGTGTTACGCACATGGCCCATGACCAACTCAGATGCGCGCGCAACTCTCGCGGTGCTCAGCTAACGAGGAGACAGCGTCCATTCGCCATTACCGATTTCGTCCAAACTTACGCAATATGCAGGACTGAAAGTGGTGGTTGCTCCAGATACCCAAGCATTTAGAAAAAAAGTAATACTTTTCGCGTGGGTCGGTCGAGGATTAAGCTATTTACATTAGGATTGATTCCAGGCAGCAGATGGTGCGGCGGAAAGTGAACACAACGGAACTCCTAGGGACGTGAGATCGAGACCTTATGCGGAACCTTTTTATTATTTTCAATTTTTACGTTAGTCACATCGCAGATAAACAGAGATAATGAATGCCCAATATATTGTATTTGATATGGTGAGGACCTATACGCCGGAGGATAAATTTCTTCTGTCATATGAGTCATCAGCAGGACAAACAAATGCACAGTTAAATGATTTTCCAAGGTGAAGAATTATTGACATCGTGCAGTTTTAAAGTGATTATCCCCACCCCTTTCCCCTAATGCACTCTGCTTGTGCGACTTGTCGCGTCCCAAGCGTGGGTTTTGCGAGGGATTGAGCGACACGGTTCGTAAACGGGAATTAGCCGGTTGACCTAATTGAGAGGGAGACTTTTGATCTGGCTAAGATGTTAAATTCCCTGGTGTGAAGGTACAAGGCTAGGATGTTGGTAGAAGTAAACTCGTATGGACGTTATAAAAGTTCTAATTTATTCATAAAGAATACAGATCACCCTAACTGCGTAGTGATTGTACCTACAGAATAGCCAAGCCCATTACAGAGACGGTGACTGACTTCCACCGTTCTGGCTGCCTGATAGAACTTTCCAGCACTTTGCTGCCCACACTAGCACCCTACGTCAGAGTCCCGCGGTCGCTGCCTAAACGCTCATCGGCGACTATCTCCAACTGTCTGCCTGCAGCCCGCCCTCAGCCCAAGTCGGCTGCTACTCACGCTGACTACCGTCGCTGCCTAAACCCGAGAGAGAGAGAGATCCCCGGAGCGGCGTGCCTCCGAGTTTTGTTAGCTCTTCCCCTTCGACCCCGCCAGCGCTTGGCATGACGTAGCGTCGAGTGCAACTTTTCCTTATTAGGGATTGTTTTAGTATTAACTTCAGTACTTTTCTTCAGAAGCTGGGTGGAGGGGTAGAGGGGCCTCTCCCTATATGGTCACGCACTGCGTCCTGAGCCCTTCATTGGCTCCTCATGACGTAGTGCGGTCCCCACCTAGGGCCCTCTTTCTTTCTCTCTCCGCTCCCAGACTTCTCCCTCTAGCCAAGAGTGTTGATACTGTAAGTTATTGCTTATTAAGGGACCTGCCCAGAGCGCCCTTTTTATCTTAATAGCTGAGTCTGCTTCCTTGCTTATCACGCGCAGCTGCCTGGCCGCTTGAACCGCCGCCTCGGCTATCTGGCTGCGTCGTTATCTTTTGTGACCCCTCTGACACGCCTGGCGTCCCCTGTTAACTCTATCTCCCCGTATGATTTCTGGTGTATCGTCTGAGAACAACTGCATTTAGACTTGGCTTTTCTGCGGTTACAACACCTCCCCCGCCAGGGAAATTGGCGTTACTCCTCAGAGTAGCGTCAATTGTGACTCTTTTATTTTTTTTCCATTACATGCTTTACAGATTTGTTTATTACATTAGCATCTGATATGTTATATTTTTCATTTTCATTTAGTAAAGTCAAATTCATTAAACACACAATAATACAATTACATTATACATGCCTAACATTCAGTTATGTCAAAAGCATTTGCATTAAAATCAAAAGACACTTTCATTGATACATACATTCACATTTCAATTAGAATTACATTTCAAATACAGTTACATTTCAATTACACATTTCAATTACATATTTCAAATACAGTTACATTTCAATTACACATTTCAAATACAGTTATTTAACGTCTGTTTCTGAAAGCGACCGTATCACCTTGGTCTTTTCCACATCTTTCATAAATTACTATCTCTTCAGTTTATTTATTACTGTGTCTTCTAGCTGAACTAGTCTCTGGGTATTGGTTCACTATGGTATTTCTTATACATACTTTTCCACAACAATCACTGTCTTCAAAATATTTCCATATACTTTTAAAACAGTCTTTACAACATTTACAGTTTTTACAACAGCATGTTATTATGATTAGAATAACTATTGATATGGCTACATACGTAGTTATGGAGTAATGTGTGAAGTACCTGGAGTACTTCATTTCCTCCTCTTGTCTCTCTACCATCTTCTGGACATCATCCAGTCTTTTTCCTGCGACTTTCAAGTCGTCTAACTGTGTTATTACCTGGTCCAATGGCAAATCTAATGCTAACGTTGAGACATTCCTTTTTTCCTTGTTTACCACGCAACAATCGAATTCTAGATTGATCTGCGGAACTATGTCTTTCTTCGTCACATTACTCTGAATCACTCTATCTGTTTGTATGAACACTCTAGTGCCATACCCCTCACATTTACTGTAAAAACTAATTTTTCCTACCCCTTTTATTACTAGGTCCTTTGGTGGTTCCCTTCCACACAATACTGTTAAGCCTTCTTCCTTCGGTGCTACATATAGCCATTCGTTACTGTTTAGATGAGTCCAAAGGCTCTGATTCAGTGCGACTATTTTTCGCACACAATCTTCCGGAATTTCTCTTACCGGTTGCAACAATTTGGCTTCGCACTCTTCGTGGTCGAATGTTGACAGCAAGGCGAATGCTTGTTTGCACAGTCTCCTATTTTTACTTAGCTCCTTGCATTTTAGTTCCTCCGCAGAAAGTTTCGCGTACTGCCTTTTGGATTCATCTATTAGTAAGAATTCTTTCTCTGGCTGTATGTACACATATTTACCTTTCATGTTTGGAATTTCTTTTGGTAGTGGGAGTACTCTATACAAATTGAAATTGTTATTATTTATTAATGGAATATTAATTACATATCCTAGTATGCTACCCGAGATGAAAACATCTAAATCAATTATTCTTAACAATAGATAACCTGAGGACTCCGTAAGAGGAACAGGAAACTTTACATCTTTTAGTTCTTCCCGTATTAAACTTAGGTATTTTACAATTTGGACTGGATTAATTATATGAGGCTGTAGTATTCCCTTCTGAGCATTTACAATGGCATTTATCATTTGTTCGTATTCCTCTTCGATCTGACCAAACACTGCCGATAGTTGTAATACTTGCTCTGTTACTGTGGCGAAGGACGCTACACGTTAAAACCCTATATCGGTTTCCTTCACGAATCGTTCTAGTCTTTGCATACCTGTCTTCAGAACGTGCTCATTTGACTCTAGTGTATATACCGTCCTGTTTACTCCCGCCAATGTGGCTCTTAACACTGCCACCTGTTCCTTTGTTAGTCTCAACAACCCTTCTGAGTTTTTCTCCATAGCGTCTATTCTTTCCTTATAGTATGCTGCATCTGCTTCGTCCAACGTCCCGAACAGTATTTTACTTACCTGCCCGACGAAGTTGAATACTCCTCTCTTCCTTCTGGTCTCGTGTTTCGTTAGCTGCTGTACTAAAAGTTGCAATCCTGCGATTTTTTCCACAAGATGGGTTACTTGTTGGTCTAGTACCCTGCATTCTATTAATCCTACATTTAATTGTGTTAGTGTTTCTCGGCACCTTTGTACCGCTGCCCTACCATACCTCTCTGCATTCTGAAACCTTTCTGTTATTATATCTAGATTTACGTATGTGACTATTCTCCATGTGGTACTGTATATTTCTACCTGTCCTCTATTATCGTAATATAGTCCTGATGAACTCGGAAATGGCGTCACTTGGTACTCATTTGTTGCATGCTCTGATGCAGTGATGTAGTATGCTGTTATCACTATGACGAATTTCACGACCTGCCACTTGAGTGCCATACCTGAAATTTAAAAGAATTGTTTCAGCCTGTTGGCATGTACTTTTGTTTCCTTATTTCTTTTAACTTTTTTTACTACGTTAGGACCTTCCACTTTTACTACTTCAAATGGACCTCTCCATTGTGAATCTAATTTCCGAGATCTACCCCGTCTCACCGACTCATCGTGCAGTAATACTTTATCTCCTACCTTGAAGTTTTTTGGATTTTGTTTCATGTCATACTGTTCCTTATTGATTTTCTTACTTCTTATAATCGAGTCTCTGGCCACTCTGTGGGCTTCCTGCATTCTCGCTCTTAGTTTATTTACATACATTTCATAATTGTAACTTACCTGCTGTGTTTCTTGCTGCAGTACTCCTGGTATGTTAACCTTTCTTCCGTATAGTAATTCAAATGGTGTGTACCTGTGCTGCTGTGTGGTGTAGTGTTGAACACAAAAATTGCATACGGTACCCATTTGTCCCAAGAACTTTGATCTCCTGTTACAAAGTGTCTGAGATACTCTACAATAGTTCTATGACTTCTTTCTAGTGCACCATTTGATTCAGGGTGGTACGCTGTAGTATTTATACGCTTTACCTTCAACAATTTACATACACTTTTAAATACATCACTCAGAAAGTTAGACCCTTGATCTGTTAATAATACTGATGGAATTCCATACCTTAATACTACGTTTTCCACAAATGCCTCAGCTACTGTTTCGGCATCTTGTTTGTCAATTGGGATTGCTAAGGTAAATTTACTCAGATCGTCTTGGAATGTTAACATGTACCTTTTTCCTGTATTAGATACATCTAGTGGACCCACTATATCCATCGCACACTTTCCGAATACTGTTTCTGCTGTGTCTGTAATTTCTAAGGGCATCCTAGTTTTCATTTGCGTGTTTTTATTCTTTTGATACGATGGGCATTTCCTAATGTAATTTTCAATGTCACGCTTCATTCCGCGCCACTGCTTGTATGCTTTAATTCTTTCGAGTGTCCTGTGCATTCCTTGGTGACCTCCCAAGGGATTGTCATGCATTTCCTTTAATATATTTTCTTTTTCTTCGGGACTAATTTCCTCACCACTATCCGTTTCCTGTTCTATTTCACTCAACACTTGTGCTTGCCGCACGTTTACGGAACTTTCTTCCCCATTTGCTTTTGCTGCCGAGATCTCTGTCTCCACCTTCTGCTTCGCATCTATCTCTTCCTTCCCTTCATGCCTTATTCTACTCAGCGCATCCGCATTACTATTTAACTTTCCTGGCTTGTATATTACTTCATAATCATACTCCTCGAGTTTCAGTCTCCACTTCAGGAGTCTCGAACTCGGATCTTTGACACTAAATATCCACGTTAGTGGCTTATGGTCTGTCACTACAGTGAACTTTCTGCCATATACATATGGTCTGAACTGTTTTACTGCGTAAACTATAGCCAACAACTCTTTTTCCGTTGTGCTATAATTTAGTTCGGCTTTGTTCAATGCTCTGGATGCATATGCGATGGGCAAGTCTTCGCCAATCTTCTTACCTTGCGATAACACTGCACCCAAGGCTGCGTTACTCGCATCCGTTGTAATGATGAACGGTTTCGTAAAGTCAGGGTACTGAAGTAACGGAGGGTTTATTAATTTCTCTTTTAGTTCTTCGAACGCATTGTTCTGACGTTCGCTCCATCGGTACTCCACTCCCTTTTTTAAGAGCTTATGGAGAGGTTTCGCAATCTTGCTGAAGTTAGCAATGAAACGGCGGTAGTAACCTATCAATCCGAGAAACCCTTTTAGTTCCTTAGTTGTCTTTGGCTGTGGGAAGAACTTCACCTTCTCCACCTTCGCCATATCTGGTGATATTCCTTTGTCAGTGATGCAATGACCTAGGAAGATTACTTCCTTCCTCAGGAATTCACACTTGTCTGGTTGCAGCTTCAAATTGTGCTCTCGCAACCTGTCAAATATTTCCCGGAGCTTTTCATTATGCTCCTGCAGGTTTTTCCCATAGCATACTATGTCGTCTAGATATACAAAGCATTTCACTCCTTGTAAACCTGCCAAGACTGTATTCATCAGTCTCTGAAAACATCCTGGGGCTCCCTTCAGTCCCATCGGCATTCGTTTGTATTCGTAATGCTGATAGTTTGAGCTAAATGCCGTTTTCTCTCTGTCCTTCTCGTCCGTCAATATTTGATGGTACCCGCTTGCGAGGTCAAGCGTCGAGAAGTACTTAGCTTGCCCTAACTGATCCAGTATCTCGGAGATATTCGGTAGTGGAAATGCATCGCCTACAGTGATATCATTTAATCGTCTGTAGTCCACTACGATTCTCCATTTCTGTTTGCCACTAGCGTCTAGCTTCTTTGGAACTAACAGTAACGGTGCGTTCCAAGCGCTCTTACTCTCGACAATTATGTCATCTCTTAGCATCTGCTCTATTTGCTCCCTTAGCACTTCCTTTTGCGCTTCCGGGATCCTGTACGGTCTAGCGTTTACTACCTTTCTCGCGTGTTCCGGTGCAATCGGTATTCTGTGCTTCACTGCGGAAGTATAGGACAGGTTGTCCCCTGGTAGATGAAATACATCTCCGTATTCCGCGCAAACCTCTGCTAGAGCGCTTTTCTCTTCAGCGTTCAAATGATCCATTCTTAATTGCCTTCGCAACACACTAGTACGACTTTCTGTCTTTCCTATGACATTAGTACAACATTTTACTTCGCGTATTTTCCCTACTTTTTCTAATTCTTCCGTCATTAACCTGACGTTTCCTAACTGCACTCTGTCTTCTGATAAGTTTAATGCACTTACTATGCATTTCTCATTTCGCACTTTTACTAACGCTTCAGGTACATGTACCCCTTGTGCAATCTCCTGCCTAGGAATAATCATTTCCTTTTCGATTCCCCTTTTTACATTTCCTTCCACCTTTAATAACATTTTTTTTCCTCTCGGGGCCCTATTTCCCCGCCTACTTCTGAATCTTGTTCGTTCTCATGTCCCTTTGGCTCTTCCTCTACTACTAAGGGTATATCTCGCCCTTTTAGTCTCACTATTTTACCTGCATAGTCTAACTTAACTCTATGCTCTGTCAAGAAATTTCTGCCTATCAGTCCGTCGTACGGAATATCTAATCCTCTCCCGTACACGTGAAATTTTTGCCCTACTTGCTCAGAACCGTCCACACTTAAGTGTACCTGTACCGTACCTATTGTGCTGACGGCCTCACTGGTTACACCTTTTAGCCGAAGCCTTACCGCTTCATTAATTGCAAGTGTACTATTTATCGGAATACTCGTTCTCTTGAGCAGACACAACTGTGCTCCAGTGTCTATTAGCAACTTCAAATATCTTTTTAATTCTATGCAGTATAAAACCAAAACGTCATTTTCTGTTGCACAGTCGATTACCCTAACTGAGGGTTTACCTATCGCAACAAGGCCCGACTGTGCGGCCTTGCCGCCTCTTAGTTTCCCTGCACCACATTACCGGTTTTGCTCGATACTGGCACCCTGCCTTTTCTCCATGCGTGCCAGGGCCCTGCGTGACAATCTTTCGCGTAATGTCCCGGCCGCTTACACTTGAAACAAGCAACGTCTTTTACCCTCGTACACGGAACTCCACAGTTCCCTGGTAGATTATATTGTGGGCACCTCCACTCTCGTAACCCTCCATCAGCTTCCCTATGATTTCCTCTAAAATCTCTTGTATCTATCGGCTGAATTTTTCTTAATCTTACCCGGCATTCCGCGTCTGTATGTCCTGGCTTGTCGCACCCGTAACAAAAATTCGTAAACTCTTTGCCCGTCATTATCCGTACTCTTCCCTCTGGCCTATTCTTTCTACACTTGCTTGCCATGTGCCCTCTCAATCCACAATTTAAACATTTCAAATCTCTAATATCTCTGGTATTCTTCACCGTTTCCTTTCCCCGGTTGAAAGTTACTCTTGGGGCTAGTCCCCGCTCTTTCATTGACAGTATTGCACTTTCTTCTTGCAATGCTAGTTCCACGGCCGCTGCTAGCGTGATTTCATCGCCTCTACTTCTTACTATCGTCTGTATTCTATCATTGCTTAACCCTTGTATAAAGCATGCTCTTCCTAGTGAATCAACCAGTTCTATTGCGCCCTTTAAGTTCTCCCTAGCCGTAACTCTGCTTACTGCTTCCCTGAAATCCCTTTGCATTTCATCTATTCGGCTTGCCCATGTCGCAATTGGCTCTCCTTGTCCCTGTCTCGATTGAAATATCTTGCACGCGTAGTAGTCAATGGTACGCTTACTCGCATAATTTTCCTCTAGAACCTGTTTTACTTCCTGCCATGTCCCCGTGCGTTCCCTTACTTGCAGCCTCGATCTGGCCTCTCCGGTTATTTTGGCTTTAACAAACTTCAGTAACGTTTCGTGTTCCTCCGGTTTCACAAGTTCAAATGCAGCGTCTACATTTTCAATAAACTCCCTAAGATCTCTCTTATTTCCTTCGAACACTTTTGGAACTATACACAAGGCTTCTTTCACTGATATCTTACCGCTACTGGAGGATGACGGAACTTCGTTAGTTTGGGCCATCTTACCAACTTAACTATGTTAGCACTTTACAATACAAGATACAAAATTCTTAATATAATTTTATATGTACCGCTTCTCTTGTGGTGCGCCGTCTGTTCCGCTGATCCGCGTTGTCCTGCGTTGTGCCGCGCTGCTCCGCGCTGTCTCTGTGCTCTCTATGCCCGCGCTGTTCCGCGCTGCCGCGATGCGTCGGCCGCCGCTCTGCTGGGCTGTGCCGACCCCGTCGCTCGCCTCGGCTGCCGCTGCTACGGCTGCTGCCGCTGCTCGGCCCGGACCCCCGGTCTCGAACGCTGGCTGCTTAGGCACCTCTGTGCCTCGTCGCTCCGCGTCGTGCTGCCGCTATCCTGCGTTGCCCTGCACCCGCGAGGACTACTTCTCTGGACTCTGTCGTAGTGGGGCTACTAATGCTGAAAGTTGCGAGTCGCCACAACTTCCTGCTAATTGCCACAGTCGCTGTAGCAAAATCTACTGGCTCCTATCTCCTTTTTGCCTATATGCCTTTGTGGTACCCCACACCTGGCACCAAAACTTTTATTTATGTCGCGTCCCAAGCGTGGGTTTTGCGAGGGATTGAGCGACACGGTTCGTAAACGGGAATTAGCCGGTTGACCTAATTGAGAGGGAGACTTTTGATCTGGCTAAGATGTTAAATTCCCTGGTGTGAAGGTACAAGGCTAGGATGTTGGTAGAAGTAAACTCGTATGGACGTTATAAAAGTTCTAATTTATTCATAAAGAATACAGATCACCCTAACTGCGTAGTGATTGTACCTACAGAATAGCCAAGCCCATTACAGAGACGGTGACTGACTTCCACCGTTCTGGCTGCCTGATAGAACTTTCCAGCACTTTGCTGCCCACACTAGCACCCTACGTCAGAGTCCCGCGGTCGCTGCCTAAACGCTCATCGGCGACTATCTCCAACTGTCTGCCTGCAGCCCGCCCTCAGCCCAAGTCGGCTGCTACTCACGCTGACTACCGTCGCTGCCTAAACCCGAGAGAGAGAGAGATCCCCGGAGCGGCGTGCCTCCGAGTTTTGTTAGCTCTTCCCCTTCGACCCCGCCAGCGCTTGGCATGACGTAGCGTCGAGTGCAACTTTTCCTTATTAGGGATTGTTTTAGTATTAACTTCAGTACTTTTCTTCAGAAGCTGGGTGGAGGGGTAGAGGGGCCTCTCCCTATATGGTCACGCACTGCGTCCTGAGCCCTTCATTGGCTCCTCATGACGTAGTGCGGTCCCCACCTAGGGCCCTCTTTCTTTCTCTCTCCGCTCCCAGACTTCTCCCTCTAGCCAAGAGTGTTGATACTGTAAGTTATTGCTTATTAAGGGACCTGCCCAGAGCGCCCTTTTTATCTTAATAGCTGAGTCTGCTTCCTTGCTTATCACGCGCAGCTGCCTGGCCGCTTGAACCGCCGCCTCGGCTATCTGGCTGCGTCGTTATCTTTTGTGACCCCTCTGACACGCCTGGCGTCCCCTGTTAACTCTATCTCCCCGTATGATTTCTGGTGTATCGTCTGAGAACAACTGCATTTAGACTTGGCTTTTCTGCGGTTACAACATTGTGCGACGTCCAATTTTATCGCCAGCTAAAGAATTTGACCAAAAAGCTTCTAAAATGCGCTTATGGAGAGGAAAATGAAATGACATCCCGAGAAGATTGCATGAAAATGCATTCTGTTGTACATCACCCATCATCCTCGCCAATATGTGACGAAATGATGCTTTATGGGTCATTCGCTGCCAAAACTGTGACAACCATTTACGAATATAACTTGGGTTTGCTTTTCTGTAGAAAATACAGAACAACCGTGTAATTGTAAAAATGCGGCCAACAAAATGACTGCTTCCACTATTTTATGATGAATATTACTTCAGCATGTATAAATCATTAACTGTAAAATAATAAAGGTTGCTCATTTTACACATGAAGTTCGCCCACACGCCTTAGCCGTGCGGCGTGGCTGAGCGGTTCTAGGCGCTTCAGTCTGGAACCGCGCGACCGCTACGTCGCAGGTTCGAATTCTGCCTCGGGCATGGATGTGTGTGATGTCCTTAGGTTAGTTAGGTTTAAGTAGTTCTAAGGTCATCAGTCACTTAGAACTTAGAAGTCAAGTCCCATAGTGCTCAGAGCCATTTGAACCAGCCATACGCCTTACAGTCCCTTCCTCGAAATTTATTTGCAGCTCCAAATTTTCCTTTGCGTTTCCTTTGCAGTGTAAGTGAACTAAAAATGAAAAATAAATAAACAGTTTCTTCGTAGGAACTCGTTCCTACGATTCTCGGATTACCGTGCTGTACTCTTATCGCTTCGCAAACCGCCGCCTGGAAACTAAGCTAACATAAATGGCTCATACCTCGCACCAGAAATGCTTTTTTTACCCCCTAAACATTTGTCCATCTGGAGCTACTTCTGTCATATTTATTTCTGGCGAAGCCCTGTATATAACATGATTCGAACAGAACCGGTGATGATGCGTAGGTGCGGACCCCCTTGTAGGCTACATATATATGTTGCTTCGATTCTACTCGCTATGCTGTATCAGCAATGTTTCGTAATGAGCGTGTTAACTATGTATTTCGAAGAAATGTAACTGTGTGTCTAGACATTGTTGAATAAGTGTGTGATTGTTGTTAGTTGTTGTTGCCTTCAGTCCTGAGACTGGTTTGATGCAGCTCTCCATGCAAATCTATCCTGTGCAATCTTCTTCATCTCCCAGTACCTACTGCAACCTACATCCTTCTGAATCTGCTTAGTGTATTCATCTCTTGGCCTCCCTCTACGATTTTTACCCTACACGCTGCCCTCGAATGCTAAATTTGTGATCCCTTAATGCCTCAAAACATGTCCTACCAACCGATCCCTTCTTCTAGTCAAGTTGTGCCACAAACTTCTCTTCTCCCCAATCCTATTCAATACCTCCTCATTAGTTACGTGATCTACCCATCTAATCTTCAGCATTCTTCTGTAGCACCACATTTCGAAAGCTTCTGTTCTCTTCTTGTCCAAACTAGTTATCGTCCATGTTTCACTTCCATACATGGTTATACTCCAAACAAATACTTTCAGAAACGACTTCCTAATACATAAATCTATATTCGATGTTAACAAATTTCTTCAGAAACGCTTTCCTTGCCATTGCCAGTCTACATTTTATATCCTCTCTACTTCGACCATCATCAGTTATTTTACTTCCTAAATAGCAAAACTCCTTTACTACTTTAAGTGTCTCATTTCCTAATCTAATTCCCTCAGCATCACCCGATTTAATTTGACTACATTCCATTATCCTCGTTTTGCTTTTGTTGATGTTCATCTTATATCCTTCTTTCAAGACACTGTCCATTCCGTTCAACTGCTCTTCCAAGTCCTTTGCCGTCTCTAACAGAATTACAATGTCATCGGTGAATCTCAAAGTTTTTACTTCTTCTCCGTGAATTTTAATACCTACTCCGAATTTTTCTTTTGTTTCCTTTACTGCTTGCTCAATATACAGGTTGAATAACATCGGGAAGAGGCTACAACCCTGTCTCACTCCTTTCCCAACCACTGCTTTCCTTTCATGCCCCTCGACTCTTATGACTGCCATCTGGTTTCTGTACAAATTGTAAATAGCCTTTCGCTCCATGTATTTTACCCCTGCCACCTTCAGAATTTGAAAGAGAGTATTCCAGTCAACATTGTCAAAAGTTTGCTCTAAGTTTCCAAATGCTAGAAACGTAGATTTGCCTTTCCTTAATCTTTCTTCTAAAATAAGTCGTAAGGTCAGTATTGCCTCACGTGTTCCAACATTTCTACGGAATCCAAACTGATCTTCGCCGAGGTCCGCATCTACAAGTTTTTCCATTCGTCTGTAAAGAATTCGCGTTAATATCTTGCAGCTGTGACTTATTAAACTGATAGTTCGGTAATTTTCACATCTGTCGGCACCTGCTTTCTTTGGGATTGGAATTATTATATTCTTCTTGAAGTCTGAGGGTATTTCGCCTGTCTCGTGCATCTTGCTCACCAGCTGGTAGAGTTTTGTTGTGACTGGCTCTCCCAAGGCCGTCAGTAGTTCTAATGGAATGTTGTCTACTCCGGGGGCCTTGTTTCGACTCAGTTCTTTCAGTGCTCTGTCAAACTCTTCACGCAGTATCTTATCTCCCATTTCGTCTTCATCTACATCCTCTTCCATTTACATAATATTGCCCTCAAGTACATTGACCTTGTATAAACCTTCTATATACTCCTTCCACCTTACTGCCTTGCCTTCTTTGCTTAGAACTGGGTTTCCATCTGAGCTCTTGATATTCATACACGTGGTTCTCTTCTCTCTAAAGGTCTCTTTAATTTTCCTGTAGGCAGTATCTATCTTACCCCTAGTGAGGTAAGCTTCTACATCCTTACATTTGTCCTGTAGCCATCCCTGCTTAGCCATTTTGCACTTCCTGTCGATCTCATTTTTGAGACGTTTGTATTCCTTTTTGCCTGCTTCATTTACTGCATTTTTATATTTTCTCCTTTCATCAATTAAATTCAATATTTCTTCTGCTACCCAAGGATTTCTAGCAGCCCTCGTCTTTTTACCTACTTCATCCTCTGCTGCCTTCACTACTTCATCCCTCAGAGCTACCCATTCTTCTTCTACTGTGTTTCTTTCCCCCATTCCTGTCAATTGTTCCCTTATGCTCTCCTTGAAAATTACAAAATATATTGTTACTGTTATTGTAATGGAAGCAGTGCTCCAGTTGCTTCCCCTGAATGCATGCAACTCATAAAAATTAACTTAGCTGTTGCTTGCAGAGAAGCATCGGTTTAAAAGTTCATAGCCTGATCTAACTTAACGCAGTAGGTAATTGCTAACAAGGGAACCTCTCCATCGCACCCCCTCAGATTTAGTTATAAGTTGGCACAGTGGATAAGCCTTGAAAAACTGAACACAGATCAATCGAGAAAACAGGAATAAGTTGTGTGGAACTATGAAAAAAATATGCAAAATATACAAACTGAGTAGTCCATGCGCAAGATAGGCAACAACAAGGATAATATGAGTCCAAGAGCGTCGTGGTCCCGTGGTTAGCGTGAGCAGCTGAGGAACGAGAAGTCCTTGGTTCAAGTATTCCCTCGAGTGAAAAGTTTAAATTTTTATATAATCAACTTCGCTCTCCAAAATTCCATGCCATGTTCAGATTTGCTTGGACATGTGTAGAATTTGACGGTCTACACACGGAAAAATTTGAAAACGTTAAAAACATATGTTTTGACAGAGCACAGTTAAAACTGTGCGACTGTGAAACTGTTGCATTCATGTTTTGCATTTTATGTGACAAACTCCTATGTTTTCATCACTTTTTTAGGAGTGATTATCACATCCACAAGAAAACCTCAATCCGGCAAGGTAGAAGAATCTTTTGACCCATTCGCCAAGTGTACAAGTTAGGTGGGTCGACAACATATTCCAGTCATGTGACGCACATGCCGTCACCAGTCTCGTATAGAATATACCAGATGTGTTTTCATGTGGAGGAATCGGTTGACCTATGACCTTGCGATCAAATGTTTTCGGTTCCCATTGGAGAGGCACGTCCTTTCGTCTACTAATAGCACGGTTTTGCGGCGCGGTCGCAAAACACAGACAAAAACTTATTACAGTGAACAGAGACGTCAATGAACGAACGGACAGGTCATAGCTTTGCGAAAATAAAGAAAGTAAATTTTTCACTGGAGGGAAGACTTGAACAAAGCACCTTTCGCTCTGTAGCGGCTCACGCTAACCACGGGACCACGGCGCTCCTGAGATCACACTCTCCTTGATGTGGCGTATCTTGCCCATGGACTACTCAGTTTGTATATTTTCCTAATTATTTTTCATAGTTCCACATAACTTCTTCCTGTTTTCTCGATTGATCTGTGTTTAGTTTTTCAAGGCTTATCCACTGTGCCAACTTATAACGAAATCTGAGGGGGTCGCGATGGGGAGGTTCCCTTGTAAGTAATCTGATTGAAGTTCAGTTTGAACTGCAGCTAAAGACAGTTTTTCCAGTCTCTTAGTAGATAAACACTTCAACTACAATATCATTTTAACTAATCTTGGACGCTCAGCATAAACTGTCAGACGACTGGAGCTGGTAGATAAATGAAGGCAGTTGAAATGGGAAGTGAATACTAATTGGTCAATTGTCTGCATGTGGTAGCTTACATCTTGCGTTCTGCGTATGCGTATGCATGGGCAAGTGCAATCTATCTGGCGGATTCATCAAATAGTTCTGGGTTTCAGCACTCTGTCTGGTGACAGACTTAACCATTGGTAAATGAATGCACTATTTGAGTATTTTGCAGAGGAAGCATGAACTTGTTCGTGACAAGTGCGCCATCCAGGAGGTGACTGATGATAAGCTGTGTGGTGCCGCAGTGAGACTGCCTGTTTATGGCTCCCTCTGTAATTTATCACTGTGTGTACCACTTCTGGTGGAGATGCAGCATTGGTCATGTGAACCCCAACTCACACTTCTCTCACATGACATGCTGGAAGCCATGAATCAAAGCAAATGGATAGATACAATACTTCTTGACTTCAACAAAGCTTTTGGCTTAATACCACACCAGCATTTATTATTGAAGATATGATCACATGACATATAAAAATACATGATTGGAATGAGGATTTATTGGTAGGGAGGATGTATGTGTGTAATCTTGGACGAAGAGTCAGCAGCAGAAGTTAAAGAAACCTCAGTTGTGCCCCATAGATGTGTATTGGGAACAGAGATGTTCACGTTGTGTATTAATGACGTGATACATTATTAATAGTAACCTCAGGCGTTTTGGAAATGATGCTGTTATCTATAATGAAGTGCTATGAAACAGCACAATTATCCAGACAGGCTTTGGCAGTATTTCAAACTGATGCAAAGATTGGCAACATGCTTTAAATGTATGAAAATGTAAAATTGCACACTTCACAGAACACTGAAAAGTAACATTCTCTGACTATAATACCAACTGGAATCAGTCAGTTCATACAAATACCTTGGTGTGACAATTTGTGGAGATGTGGGACAGGATGATTACAAAAGCTCCATTGTAGGTAAAGCAGGTGGTAGATGTTGGTTCATTGGAAGGATGCTGGGAAATTGCATTGAGCCTACAGAGCAGACTGTTTACAAAACACTACAATAATGTTCAGGAGTGTGCAACTCATACCAGATAAGATTAACAGAGGATACTGAATGTACATGAAAAAAAAAGACTACTGAATTAGCAGATGGTTGAATAAAGACATCAATTATACTGCGAAAGCCTACTTACACATTTTAAAGAGAAGAGTCTAGGAATATACTACAGCCACATAGAGGTGGTGGACAAAAAATATGGCTGGTTCAAATGGCTCTGAGCACTATGGGACTTAACTTTTGAGGTCATTAGTCGCCTAGAACTTAGAACTACTTAAACCTAAGTAACCTAAGGACATCACACACATCCACGCCCGAGGCAGGATTCGAACCTGTGACCGTAGCGCTCGCGCATATCCAGACTGTACATAAAATATGAAAACACCAAAAAAACACAACACATTGTCATGCCTGTTACGAAGTTGTAATCCCACTGGAATTGAAATCATATTCCTATTTCCTTGGAATGGATAAATACAGCTCCTGTGTGATCTTCAAGCGATCTTATTCCTTTCTTTCTGGAAAAAAGTGATAAGTTCAGGTAACAATGATGGAGGTGTATAGTTATCACACACCCTTATTTCCAAAGCAGACCACATAGGTTTAATAATATTTAGATCTGGTGACTGTGGTGGCTAGGTGCTCACAAAACTAGTCCTGGACAGTACACAGCTGTGTGAACAGGGGCCCTGTCGTCTTGGACCACAGCATCATCACCATTGGGGAATAAACATTGTACCATGAGGTGGACCTGATGAGCCAAAATGGTCACTTAATCTTCGGCAGCAATGTGACCTTGTAGAATAACCATCGGGCCCATGGGATGCCACGATATGGGTGCTAAATCATCACCGAACTCCCGCCATATTTCATTCTTGGGACGTGAACTCAGCCAGAGGTTGGAAACGGTGTGAATCAAGAGTCATTCGACCACGATCCATAGCTCAGGTTTTATGTTTCCTGTTCTGAGTATCTGCATCAAATATAAGTAGTATTGTAATTCCAGTTCGCCCTGCAGTTTTTGCTTTTGAAGCTCGCTTTATATAGTTTTGGTACTGACATAGTTCACGTCTGCGACATTCAGTTCTTCGGTAACTTTTATAAGCGGGTAGTTTTTTCCTGATTTCCTTGGATGCGGTGTAAATATTCTATATGATTCCTCCAGAAACATTAGACTTTCGATCCCTTGGTTACATAAGCACCCACCACATAGTCGCCAACAATCTGCCCATATTCGAAGTCACGTATCTCCAACAAAGTACACTGTTCTTGAGTGAACCAGCGAAATCATGATTAAAATAGAATTGTTGACATAAAATTAATGAAAACTAGTTCCAAAACAATTGTAAGATGAGCAGTGACAAAAATGTTGAAAAATGTGATATAGACATTGAAATTTACTCTCTTTTCTAACTGGTACTTCACATATCCTGCCATAAAATTAATCACATCTAACTCAAAAATAATTGTAAGTTTAGCAGTGATATTAACTTTGTCTCACAAATTCAGCAACTGTATAAAAAGATTTCTGTATTAATTACTCTTCGAGAATTTGTTTGAATTTCTTTTGTTGTTTATGAAAACATGTAATTTGTGGTGGGAGTGCATTAAGCAGCTCAATGCTGGAGTAATAAGCTTATTTTCGAACCAGATTAAGGCTTTTATTTCAGGATGTAGACTGTTTTCGGTTCTTGTGTTGTTGTGAAATTGTTGTCTTTGAAGAAAGAAAAGTCATTACAGACAAAAGTCAATATAGTGTGTGGTAAGGCTCCCTATCCTTCGCAACAGGTACCTCCATATTATTCTAATGACTTTTTTTTGACAGTGATTTCTTTTGGTTAGGAATTGGTTCCAACAGAATATAATGGCTCATGAAATTAATACTGAAAGTAGCCGAAGTGGAAACGCTAATGCTGTCTCCTTCAGCCACCGAAGAGATCACCCACAGTTCAAATGTCTGAGCTACGTCTTACACTTTTATCGCGCCTTGTGCCTAATTTGCGAATCATGCGAACGAATGGAAAGAATGATTCAAAGTACACGTTTGCCTGTTAAATTAGGGATTATTGGGCAGTTAAGTTTCCAGCGCGTTTCACATCTCGTTTGAGCATTTTGGAATTGCAAAGGATCGGCGTTCGAAAAAGTTATTTTGTCCTTCCTTTAATGATAAAGACAGTTCACCAAGTCCGTCTGTTACGAAGATGAAAGTTAAAAGATATACGGCTTTCAACAAAGACTGGTTCTAATACCTAAGATTTTTCCTCATGGTTGATGACAGAAAAGGACTTTACAGCAAAGTGTGGGATTTCACCACCAAGTGTTCGATAAAGTTGAAAGGAAGAATAACTGTAGTGGACAATCAGAAGAGCCAAAACTACATTCTGGTGCAACAGCAGCGTCGTACAATAAAACAGTTACAAATTTCTTTGTGGAGAAATACACCGATAGTCTGAAGATGATGTCGTGATACGTACTAGAGTTGCGTCTGTTCGTCACACTGTATTTCCTACAAAACACTGAATTACCAAACGAAATTGCATCATTCCTTGTATTCAGACTGTGATTTGTATCTACAGTTTCTTGTCTAAGAACTAAGGCAATGAGTATCTCAGAAAATATTCTTGCCCCAGTCAGTCAAGATGTACCGGTAGTCATAGGCGAGCTTCAAGGAGACCTTTATTTATCTTTATCCTATGAAACTTCAAACCAAGGGAATGTGGATACTTTTTCTGATACAGTTCAGTACTTCCATGTTAACCACGGGATATGCCAAAGATTGCTAGATTTTTATGAAGACTCCATAGAAACCCACAAAGACATTTTCAGTGCAATAAAGAACATTACAGAATATAATGGATTTAATCTGAACCAAGTAAGTGAGTGCATACAGTGCTGACAATGCGCCTGTGAATTATGAAAAATAGTTAAAAAAACAGTTCGGTTTTTGTCTTACTGAGAAACGAATATCCAGCTATTGTGAGAACAAATTGGAATTGCCATGTAAATAATAATGTAAAACATGGTCTTAAAACATTTCACTGTAATGTAGAGGCATTAATTCTCAAAAACTACCGTGAATTTAATTTGCATCAAGAGTTCAGTCACTGAGATAATTTTCTGAGTTTAAGAAGATAGAGTTTAAGGAAATATTACGGCACCTCCGTGCAAAATGACTCCCGCTGTTTCCTGGAATTAACAGAATTGTGTACTGCTGGCCTGCCATCAAGTCATATTTTATTCCAAAGGGCGAGGAAGATTGTTCAAGATCGATTTAGTAGTTTGTGACATCAATTAGGAGGTATGATGCTGAACAAACATTCACTTCCTAAATGCTATCTACGTTTTCTGCAGCATATTTTGCCCCTATTTGAAACTGCTGTTAGAAAACTGGTAAACAGTTCAGTTATTTCTGTCGAGTTGGGCAGAATAATAAGGGATCTTAAATGCGAGATAGAGAGCAGGAAACTAGATAAATTCTTAGGAAATAAAGTTCATGAAATGATGGAAACGGCACACAATGTTTCTTGTCACGTTGCAGTGATTTTTTTCCCCCGAAAATCTGCTTGCAATAACAAGAGGATTTTCATCTGAAATGGCAGTATGTTTTAAGGGTTACCAATGAATTGAATTTCATACTGGATGAAGATCACTTACCAGTGTATACCATAACGAATCATGTGATATCCAAAATGGATATACGGGACTTGATGGAAGTAAAACACAAGACCAGATGTGGGTACATTTCTTTAATCAGCAGACCACGATTGACTTCTTCCATTCCAAATTTCTTCGACGTATATTTTTTCAGTTCTACCAGTAACTCATTTGCAATGGCCTCTCCAGTGTGATGAAGAACCAGTGGTCAGAAAAAAGAAATCCGATGTTCATGGCCTTAGTGAAAAGAAAACTTCCGACAAAAGGAAACTTTTCTGAAGGTTGTAGTGAATTATTGTATTTTCTGAAGGAGAGGAGGAGGAGGAGGAGGAGGAGGAGGAGGAGGATAGGGAAGGACTACAGAAAGTAGCGAAGAGCAACACAGTATTTGCATTCAAAAATACAAAAACACTATGTTAGTGTTGGATGTTTTCTTCAAGATTTTTTATATCTCTGTTTTATCTGACACAATGGCGATGCCTACTCCTCATCAAAGATTTTGTCCACATTTGTGGTATAATCAAGGCTTCGTCAGAATTGCAAGTGAGAGTAGTGGCAGCTCCAGATTGCCAAGCGTTGAGGGAAAAAAAAGAAAAACCATTTTTGGCCGGGTCGGGCGAGACGTGAGCCATTTATCTTAACTTCGTGTTTAGCCAGCTGTTGGCGCAGCGGCAAAAGTACACAGGAATACGAGGGTCATGAGATCGAGTCCCTACATGGTACAATTTTTTAATTTTTTTACGTACTTACACTTCAAAGAAACCGAAATAATGCTCAATATACTGCATTTATTAATATCTTTATAAAATACATGAAAAGAAAGGCAAAAAAGGAATACAAATAATTTACAAGAAAGGATTGTAGTTACAGCATCGACGGGGGCTCTGCAAACTGTTTTCCAAGAAGGGATTGTAATGTAGTTAAAGCGCACAGAACTTCCGTTGACTTCATTCTGACTTTCGAGCAGCCCTCGGCAGCTGGAAATGAGCCATAAGTTCCTCTGTTTTTATTATGAATGTCCCCCAGTATGAATTAATCATAAGTGTAAAATAATAAGATAATTTTATATTCGAGGTTCTCATTTACACCTTATACTCATTTACACATTTATAGAAATTTCATTGTAAATCCAAATTTTTCTTTGCCTTTCCTTTTCATGCCTTTTATGAAGATATTAATAAATACAATATAATGAGCATTATTTCGGTTTATTTTAAGTGTAAGCAACATTAAATAGAAAAATGTGCCTACAAAGGGACTCGATCCCACAGCCCTAGGATTACCCTTTTATACTCTTTCCGCAGATCCAACGGCTGCCTGGAAACTTAGAGAACATAGAAGACTCGTGCCTCGTCCGACGTGTCCCAGATAGTCTTTTTTTCTAAACGTCTGACCATCTGGAGTTCCCATTTCCCTTACACATTTGTGGCCATATACTGTATCATAAACCTGAACGAAATCGCTGACGATTTGTAGATAATATTCCCCTTGCGAACTTTAAATTGAACTTATTATATTGCTTGTAAACGCTCATTTAAAAATTCATTACATGCTGAAATAGCACACAAATAAGAAAGAAAAGGAGATTTTATTTTTGTCTTAACACATCAAAACTAAATTTTGATATGTTTTAGAATTTATAGGTAGGATAGCGTGGAAAATTGTGATATTTATAGTCAATTATTATTATTTTCTTGATTCCTTATGATCAAGAAGTTGTCCACCCCACGGTCGCTTGAAGGGCGGCATCCCCAGCTGTTGCACCGAACTGTAATTGTATAACCTCATTTAAAACTGAATCACAGTGACGCCCTTGGCTATTAAACATTAGAAAGATTCTTTTTGAACATTTAATGTTGCGACCAACCATAGCACTCTTTTTATCAGTTTTTACACTTTCGTTTACTAACAGTTCTTTTAGATAAATTCACCACATTTTTGACGCTGTCATTAATAGTTTTTGATTCTTTCAAAACGATAATATCCTTCGATTTGTCAATACTGATTTTTGACATCTCTAAAATAAGTAATTTGTCAGGATTTTCGATATTTTCTTGCAGATTACGTGGGCTACTGGACTTATGCTTTTATGTTGTGCTTTCTGCTTCAAGATTTCATCATATTTATTATTTATCATGTTTTTCTTGTTTCTAACGTACCAGTTCGTTGTATTTTAGTTCTAAGAATTTTGTTTCTTCTAAAAAGTACAGAAGTAAGATTGTCGTTGCTGTCGGCATCGGGAAGTTTTTTTACCTGAGTCTTCTTGTACACACTACACACAGACCCAGGCTTTATGTTTAGAATCGGTACTGATATTTACACATTTTGATGGTAAACAGTTTTACAGCAACATACATTATGCCTTTAAGCACTCTTCAAGCAGTAGCACAGCTCAGTGCCAGATTCTTTCGTCGTAGGCCTACAAATGAACATTCGTCAAATGATGTTGATGCTGAACACGCGATATTTGTTAGACACTTTTCTGTTTCCACCTTCTTTCCTTCCGCGACTTTTGTAATTATGTTGCACGACAGTCATATCTCATCATAAAGTACGTTAAATTTGTTACATAGTTGTCGATTTCATCACTTCATTTTGTTGACTAAGTTTGTTTCCGTGGCCATCCTCTGCAGAAAGTACATAAATACTTGTTTTTTAAATTTTTATTTAAAAAAAAAACAAGTATAAACCTTTCGTTCAACGTGGAGGACTATAATAGGCCTATAGGCCTGTATGTGCATATCACTGATCGCCATCTCGCGTGTTCCTTGAATGAGTTCATTTACGTATCGCTAGTTAACTGTTTCTATATGCTTTTTTCCGAGGCTTTTAACCCTTAACTACAGTCGTGCGGTCCCTGGGACCGCGCTACTTTTCACACCCCTGTTTCTAGGAACGCTATTGACCTTGAAGAGCTGGGCGGCCCAGTGGCTTCCTTATTCTCAGTCTGCTGCTTGTTACCACGGCAGTCATTGTTGCAATTGCTATGTTTGCTTTTGTTTCGTTGAAACGACGTCCACGGGACCGCACGACTGTGTTAGTGTGTCAGTGACTAACTGAACATTTTACCTTTTCGTTGTGGTTGTTTTGTTCTTTGCATCTGTCGGTGACAATAACTTTGGAACTATGTCAGGTAACCCTGATCCTTCGTTTGTGAGAACAGACGATCCAAATTTTGAAGAAAAACTTTCAAGAATTATTGATGAAGTGGGGAGCGACATATCCGATTTTGACTTTTCTGATGTGGAGGATGGTGATTATATATATATAGTTAACATGATTCGGAATCCAGTGTGCCTGGCGAGAGTGAAAGTGACGAGGAAAGGTCTGAAGGAGAATCCGATAGCGATGAAGATGATGAACGTGCTAGGAAATACTTCTATGGCAGAAACAGGTTCAAATGGACGGCAATAGAACCAAACAGGCATGTCAGAATTCCTGCTCATAATATATTGAAGATACCAGCACTTCGACACGAACTCAAGAGGACAATCACAGATCGACCCACTGACTGCTTGGAGCTATATTTTCCGTGATGATATGCTGAACGAAATACTCACATGGACAAATGAGAAACTTGAAAAAAAATCGTGGAAAATACATGAATACGGAGAGAACAGAAGTCAGACCTTGTATAATGTCTGAAATGAAGAGTTTCATCGGCCTTCTTATATACACTGCAATATTGAAATCAAATAACGAAGACATACGTTCTCTCTTTTGTACTGATGGGACTGGCCGTGATATTTTCCGTATCACTATGTCATCAGCAAGATTTGCTGTAATTCTCAACAGCCTGAGATTTGACAAACCTGATGACAGCGAGTTATGTAAAGTTTCTGATCCATCAGCTGCTATAACAAACATTCTACATAAATTCAACCAAAATTCGCAGCGATCCTATATTCTTAGGGCTAATGCTACAGATGATGAAATGCTAATCGGTTTCAGAGGACTCTGTAAATTCAAAATGTATATTCTACATAAACCGGCGAAGTACGGCATGAAGCTTCAATGCTTCGCCGACTCCAGGACTAACTACATCTTCAACACCTATCTCTACTATGGAAAAGGTACTGATGGAGCAAGACTTTCCCCAGACGAGAAGAAATACGCCGTTCCCACTCAGGCTGTCCTCAGATTGTGCAAGCCAATAGCACATACTAACCGAAACATTACTGCTGATAACTGGTATGTGTCAATTGAACTTGCAGACGTGCTCCGGAAAAATGGTTTGACCACAGTGGAAACAATGCGGAAGAACCGAAAGGAAATTCCGCCATCATTTTGCCATCCTGTAGACGTGAAGTTGGAACAACGCTGTATGTATTTACCAAACACATCACGCTCATTTCGCATGTGCTTAAGAAAGGAAGAGCAGTAATTCTTATGTCAACAATGCATCACTCCATAGAAGATGACGTGGAAAGTAAAAAATCTGTAATAATAGCGCACTATAATAACACAAAGGGTGGTGTTGATGCCGTAGACGAAAAGTGTGCCAAATATTGTTCAAGTCGCCGCACACAACACTGGAACATGGCCATGTTTTTCCGTATTCTTGACATGAGTGTTGTCAATGCATATACTATTCATCAGTCATTCTAGGAAAGAACTGTGCTTACCAGGATGAACTTCATGAAAGCCCTAGCGAAAAACGATCGAACCTTCACTGCGCGAGAGGATAATGTGTAAACGCCTCCCACGAGAATTGAGATTTTCTATCGGTCGAGTTCTAGGAACTGAAGTACATCTCCATGAAGAGCTGGAAAAGGAGGACAAACTACCTAGGGATGGAAGAAAAACATGTCGAATTTGTCCACCAAAAAAGACAAGTAAGTGCAAGGTCCTAATTTGTTTGGAATGCTCTTGTGTGTCCGCAGTGCGTGTAAGGTGGTGCGAAATGTGGCCACTTTCAGTAGTGCTGATTTTTTTCTGTTTAATTCGCTGTCAAGACTACTCGTTAAATTTAACACTGATGGTACTTGATCAACATTAACCTGCAACAACCAAGTTTCAAGCAACAAACTACACTTAGATATTTCGATATTTGTCCATCACTTTATATGTCAATGAGAATTTAGAGTACGATATGAATAAATCTTTCTCACAGCACCGAAACAATATTTTGTGCATATGTTACCATTTATGTAAAATTTAAGAATAAATATGTAGTACTAGTTTCAAAAAGTAGTGCTAGATTGGTGATTTTTACGTATTTTTCCCGCCTTCTGAACGCGGTCTACAGGCCCGCACGACTGTAGTTGGGTGAGTAGTACTCACGACTGTGATTAAGGGTTAAGTGACAATATTACACAAATCTATCTTAATATCATATTAAATACGGAATTTCTTGCATATCACACTTTTTTGCACAATTCAAATTAATATTTTCGCAGGTAACAAACTCGCGATGTATACTATCATCATTGTTGGCTTATCTTCGATATTTTCATTCCTTGTTGTAATGTAGATACCGTAATCATTCATATAGCGGAAGCCGTAGAAGATTCTTAGAATATTTTCACTCACTCCCTAGGATACTGACCCCTAACTGATACGTTTTACCGGTACTGATATTTAAAATCAGTTTTGTGGGTGATTTGTGATCACACATGACACAAAATTACTCTCCCTTGTCTGAGGTTGAGACTGTAGCTGCATAATCTGGTGTATAGGTTATTCAACGAACTCCCTTCTAACATGATGAAGCAAGAAATTCAGAATCCCATACAGTTCATAAGAAAAATCAAGAACATGTGCTACCATACCTCATGAGTCATTCTTTCTAGAAAATATCATAATACCTAGATTCAAGGTTTGAAAAGTTCTATCAGCTATATGGCAAGTAGCGTTTGTTGTAAAGGTACATGATAAGTAATAATGTACTGTAAACATAATCAGTATTTAAACATGTAGGTAACTGTTATTTTTAAAAGAACCAGTGTTATCAAAGAAATATTAAACTAAACAGAAATGTGGGTCACAGAGAAGCTGCCAGAGGAATGGAAATGTGATTTCATCCATCCCCTACACAAAAAGGATGATAAGTCAAATCCAAATAATTACAGAGGTATTTTTTCTAGTACCAGTCACATACAAAATTCCCTCAAAGGTGTTATTAAACAGACTAGCACCACAAGCAGATCCGCAAATAGGGGAATACAAGGCAGGCTTCAGAAGAGGTAGATCAGGCATAGAACAGATCTGGAACTTGAGACCACTTTTGAAAGTCAGACAGATAAGAAACACTATAGTTACCTTCGTTGACTTAGAAAAGCATACGGCTCCATAGACCGACAAACGCTCTTTGACATACTGGAAGAATGTGGCATCGATAAGAAAACCAGGGCAATTATACAACAGATGATCACAGACACCACCTCAAAGATTAAGTTCATGGGAGAAATTTCGAAAACCTTCCAGATACACACAGGTGTCCGACAATTGTTTGACAAAATTGTCAAACAATGGGAAGAACAAGTTAAAGGAATACAGCTAGGAAGAACACGTGGAACAAGAACAATCGTAAAATGCTGGCATTTGCAGATGACATAGCCATACTTAGTAATAACACACGGAGGCAAAGGAAGCACTGGAACACCTACATGAAATTGCTGCGAAAACAGGTCTACAGATATTGTATGAGAAGACTCAATACATGGAACGACAAACCAAAAATGTACACATTATGGAAATGAAATATGGATCCGTAAAAAGAATGGAAAAATTTAAATATTTAGGAGAATACATACAAATAGGAGGCATCCAACATAGAACAAACAGAAAGACTCCAGAAAGCATACAAACTCACATTATAATAAGAAAAGCATGTCAAGACAGGCCAAAATTAGACACTACAAAACAGTTGTATAACCGGAAGCACTGTATGTGTCAGAAACGACCACAATTGGAGCGTCAGGCATTAAAGAGACAGAAATAATAAAACGCAAAATTCTCAGGAAAATATTTGGACCAATACACAAAGATGCCATAAGGATGAAAAGACCTACCAACGAGTTATACAACACACTGACAGACTCACAGACATGATCAGAAAACGCAGACTGAATTTCTACGTACACTTACAGAAAATGGACCAGATTTACAAAGAGAATCTTTGATTTAGTAAAACATTCAAGCCTTAAAGCAAATTAGTATCATGAAATAGAGGGAGACATAAGGCAGCTGGGGATCAACAAACAAATGATAAAAGACAGAAAGGAATTGAAAACAAAATTAGGAACGCAAAATTAATGGTAAATGAGGACTGGAAGATGGGGGCATTATGGACGGAACAAGAGAAACGAGCATAGTCAAAGGATGAAGAGGTTTTGGGAAGAGAAAAGGAAGAAAGGAAAGAAGTGAAAATTGTGAGATATTTGAGTTCAAACACTGTCCATAAGGGCAAAAATGATATGAATGAATGAAATGAACAGTAGGAGATAAAAGCAACTTTTTAATGTAACTGAAGTGACAGTACCTACTTTGGAAGTAGCAGTTTTCCTTCTAATTTACTTGATTAAATTTAGGTGGCATAAGTATGAATAGCATCAAGCAGTACAGTGATAGTTCATTTTTAATACAATGTACAGAAATCGTTTCTGTGACTGCTTATCTTTGTTAATGCATACTGTGATTTAATCCACGACCCTAAGGGTACACCTTCATGGGATATACAGGTCATGAATGAATGTCGGGCAATTTTAATTTTGTCTCATGCAAAGAGACAGCAATTTTTTAAATCTAAAAAGATTTGCATTGAAATTCGTTTACTTTTAACAGATGAGTTAATAAACTAATGTTGGAACACTTTGTATGTAATCATGAGTGAACTTGTGCATCGTTTTAGTTGATGAATGTGTTGAGGAGTTAAAGCTTTGTTAGGGAACTCAAAAGAGGCACAAAGGATTTTGAATAAGAATAGTGAGAGGAATATAAACACAGGATAATGATATGATCCAGGTTTAATGACACAAATTGAAAAAAATCACTGCATAGTACCAGAAGCAAAGAGAGCAAGTGAAGTGCTTAGTGTATTACAGGAAGGGGAAGTATTACATTTAAAACCAACTGTTAGAATACTTCACCAAAATGTTCAATACATAAACAATAAAAAAGAGGAACTAGAGGTACTATTACAGGAATATAGGCCAAATGTTCTAGTAGTTATAGAACATGGGCTAAAAGAAAATCACATAGGCATGTACAACTTGTGAAAGTAGCCAGTTTTTGCAGAACTTCCTATAAGGGGAGCCAGAGGTGCCTATGCTGCCCATGTTAAAATCACTAAGTTTGAGGAACATTTATAAATAAACTACCAAATAGAAAAATTTGAATTTTTTTCACATATAGAGTGGTTTAGTATTGCAATTATGACAGAGGGATTTTGGGGTATCTTTCCTAGTTTCCTTCCAATTATTTTTTTTAATTATTGACTCAATTTTTTTTACAAATAATTGCTTTATAATTAAACTGAAATGAAACTACTGAACATATTGCCAAATGGCTGTGTTACAATGTAAGTGTGACCACTAGGAGTTGCTGTATAAAAATTTCATCTCTCGAGCTTGAGTGGATTTTGAGAAAATGTTCCTTATATTCGAAAGATTCTAATTTACGGGAAATGGCTATCAAAGTTTCTCAATACATTCCTGCACTATAGGATGGATTATCAGGGTCTTCTTCTTCATCCTCCAAAAGCGTCCTCTTCTGTCTTATTTTCTGGCCCGTTGTTCCATCATACTTCATATGCCTTTCTCTTCTTTCTGCTTCTCTTATCCTTTCTCTGTCAATATTTCTCAGTGCTCGTACAGTGTTCACCCCAGCTGTAAATCCTAATGCCTTCAGAACTTCACACTGTTCCCTTGGTTGTAGGTTGCTATTGCATCATAAATGCCAAAGTGCAGTGATTTTATGCTTACAAACACCCTTTTAGGAATCACTTTCCAAATAAAATTGTTTACACTTTCATTAGGATTCTGCATCTTTCCGTGTAGACATTTGTGTAACAATTCTCGCCGTGCTAAGTCATGAAAAATTGGTTTTATTGCATTTATCACAACTGCTGGCAAACCATGTTTGTGATCATAGATTATATTTGCACCTGGAATCTTTTGGGCACAGGCTGTGTTGAGGGTATTCATTGGAAGAGGCAGTATGAAGGAACAATGCCCACACTTCTTTTCGTTACTAGTATTTTGCCTTATAGCATACCCATAGTATCTCTGTAGACGTTCAATCACATCATCAGTAAGCCTGCCTCTCCCTCCTATTGTCTTTCCATCAATGAGGTTACTTGAACCCTAAGTTTGTTTGAGCCTTCGAAGCCGTGCACCCATACGCTTTTGCACATGCCCAATGCATTCCAACTTTTCAACTACAAATTCATTTCCATATGGTTTCAGTCCCTCTATAGTATTGAAACCTTTGGAGTCACCATCCCCAAGGTAGTATTTGTGCCTAACGTTGTATCTGGGAGCTGAATGTTCAAAAATTTGTTTCACTCCATCCACTTCCATTGCTCCACTTGATCCAATAAAATTTGCCTCCCAGGTTTCACTGTGCTCTCCTTTGATTTTATTTTTGCACCTACAATGTTATTGATAATATTGCAACATCTATCACTTTTGCACTATCACCACAAGTAGCAGTTACAACCCCATTCAGGGATTTATGACCCCTCTTGTGCCAGAAACCATCTAATGCTACTACCAAATCCCTAGAACTACCGTTCATTTCTACAGATTCCTCCACTGCTTCCTTCATGGTTTTCAAAGCCACATCTTCAACAGAGGATCCTACCAGTTCACAGTAGTACCCAAATTTGCTTGGAGGCAATGGCAAGTTCATAGTACCACAAATCCAATGGATCGAAGACCATACACACATTGAACATTCATATCAAACACTCTATATGGTCCATTTTCACCAAAGAGACTGACATATGAATTATACAAAGTCAGTTGATACTTGCAACGTGCACAGATTATCTTCATCTCACAAGCTAAACCAAAGTGCTTTGTATCTCTAGTCCCACTCCTACACTTGAACACATTTTGCACAGAACACTTTCTTTCAGCACAGAAGATAATAATCCAATATTCAGTACTTTGTTAATATCATCACTGTTACTAACATATTCACCAAATCTGTCACTTCCACCAGTCAGCTTCTTGCTAGAAGATGTCACAGGGCTATGGCCGGCCATGTGTTGCTTAGCAGAAGAACGCACTGTTTCAGTAATTGTAGTATTGCAACTTGGTATTAGTGTTAATTTTCTTTTCCCTATGTTCTTCCTCTTCTTATATACATGGTTACTAAAACGTGGCATCGCGTGGCATCGTAACCAGAACAACGCTTTACACAAGAAGTTTAATACTACCAACAACAGGCGCAACACTGAACTAATTCGAAACGGTAAACAGCAAAGAGACGATGTTCCGTGCTCTTAGCGCTTCATTTGTCACAGAAAACAATGTAGCCAACCCTTGCACACTCGCTGTATGCGTAACATAAGGCGCTGTATGCGTAACAGTCCGAGAAAATCCCAAGCAGATCGCCAGGAAGTCACAAGAGGATGTTAGATGTATTCAGCGGCCGCCCATTTCGTCTGCAGGCGTCGGGGAAAATGGTAATAACTCCACTTCTAGGGCAATAATTAAAAGTTTACATTAAAGAGGAATGTTCCAATTAATTTTCGGTAGCTAAAAAAAATCGTAGTGTTTTGGATTTGACCACCTCCGGCTCCCCATAAAGGTGGTGGGGTTGCCATTTTTTTCTAATTATAAATCAAGTAAAGCCATAAATATAACAAAATATACCATAGAATTGATCTTTGAAGCTACAACACTGGAAACTGAAATTGCTGGGAATTTATGTTGTGTATTAGGTTTGTATCAATCACCAAATGGTGTAATTAAAACCTTCTTTGAACAGCTGGAAGATATAATCCCACACCTCTCAAAAACATACGCTTATTTGATCATTATAGTAGATCTGAACATAGACACAAGTAAAAATACAGACAATACTAAGACCCTACTGGACTTATTGTGCATGTACAATCTAAAAATAAAAATAGATAAATCAGCCAGAGTAACAAAGCATAGTGAAACTATAATTGATCATGTAATAACAAATATTCCTACATGCTATTGTGACACACAGGTAATAAACTCCACCTTAGCAGACTATTTTGCAGTAATGGTAGACATAAATATAAAGACTAGTGATTCAGTGAAGAAGATATTGGAGATGAGAAGAAAGAACTACCCACATAACATAAATCTGCTAAAAAAGACGTTAGAGTCAGAAAACTGGGAAACAATACGTACAGTTAAAGATGCAAACACCAAATGGAACCAGTTATTTTCTACATTCAATTATTATTATGATGTCACATGTCCTGTTAGTAAAAGGCTTGTCAAAAAGCAACAAAAAAAGAAAAGCTGGGTGACTGGAGAAGTAATCCATGCCAGAAATAATCTGAGAATGTACTATGACTTCTCCAAACAAAAAAAAAAAAACTGAGGCCTACAACACACTGTACAAAATAAAAAAGAAAGACTACTGTAGTTTTATCAGTGAAACTAAAGCATCATTCATCATGATGTCTATAGTTAAGGGAAAGAACTATTCAAAAGGTTTATGGTCTTTCATTAATAAAGAGAGAGGAAAAGTAACAAATTGGGCAGAGTACATCTGCCCACTGTTGAGTGGGAAAAGCAATGCACACCCTCTAGAAAAGCCAATACTTTTAACAGATATTATATTACTGTAGCAGACGAATTAATAAGACAAAATAAAACAAATGCAGTAAGTAAATTGTTAAACCCCCCACATACAAATCATACCTACAACAGATACAGAAGTGTCAAACCTAATAAAACAACTTAAAATTAAACATTCATCTGACTTGGATGGTGTCACATCACATCTCATAAAGGAATGCAGAGAATGTATATTAAAACCATTCCAGATTCACTGAAAGTAAGTAAAGTGAAGCCAGTATTTAAGAAAGGGAACAGGGATGAATTATGAAATTACAGGCCAATATAACTCAACATTTGCTACAATCTATGAAATGATAATAAAGAATAGAATTGTAAGTTTTATAACAAAGTACAGTATACTGCATTCATCACAACATGGCTTCAGAGAAGGGAAGTCAACAAAAACAGCATCAACAGATATCATTGAGCACATTATTTGGCATGGGGGGAGCACATAAATGCACTGTGTCAAAAGATAAACAAACAGATCTTCTTCATGCATAATAGAGCTAAGACTGGATGATAAAGTCCTCAGATCAATGTATTATGGACTTGTCTTCCCACAATTGTCTTATTCAGTTCATATATGGAGAAGTGCACAAGCTGGCTACTTAAAAAGAATATTCACAATTCAGAAAAGGGCAGTGAAATGCATTGCAAAAATACCACCAAGACAGACCTATAGGTGAGACACTATAATATTATGACAGTATATTCACTGTACATATACCAAAGCATAATGGCGGTAAGGTCAAGTGATAAACACCTCCTAAATAAAGATGTACTCAAACACAGTACAAGAGGAAATGAAAATTACTACATGATACACAGAAATTTAAAACTTGTCTATGACTGCCCCTGAAGAAGCAGGCAAAAGGTTTTTTTATAAACTCCCCAAAATCGTTAAAAAAGAAACAGACCTAAAATGTTTTAAAAATCATTTGAAACTATATCTCACAGAGAAATGTATATACAGTTTGAGTGAATACTAAGATGGTGTTTAAATATGTTATATTATTACTGAAATGTACCTTTAAAAATTATCATTTCTATATGTTGTTTGGATTTATGTGTATATATTATGTGAAACATGTAATACCTTTGTATGCTTATGGACTATTTCTGTGTAATTATTTGTTCCATTTATATATAATGAAATAAAGTTTGATGTTAATAGCCTATTGTATGACACACCCAATACTTTCAGCTGGAGTCCATGGGCAAAGAATAAATAAATAAATTTTTGTTGTATATTCTTTGCCCCTGCTTAGTGGCACCCCTATTTTTCTGTAATACATTGACACACACTGAGCTACACAATCTCAAGGAGTTATGCAACATCTGAAATTGATATTACATGTATTCTTTATACAGTATATTTGACTGCTGAGTATTGGCATAAACTGCAGCTGAGTGTTGACTTTCTGCCCATTTTTCTGGCATATGTTTGCATTAATGACACTGATGCACTGGGCGGCCGGTGTGGCTGAGCGGTTCTAGGCACTTCAGTCTGGAACCGGTTGCAGGTTCGAATCCTGCCTCAGGCATGGATGTTTGTGATGTCCTTACGTTAGTTAGGTTTAAGTAGTTCTAAGTTCTATGGGACTGATGACCTCAAATGTTAAGTCCCATAGTGCTGAGAACCATTTGAGCACTGATGCAATGAGCAATGCCCATACATTGTTTTGCAAAACATCATTTGACGAAAAAGACTGAAATGGCGCAACTATGTAATAACAGACTAGCAGCATATTATACTAGAAATACAATGGAAAAAGGTGGAGTAATATTGTATGTTAAAAATAAATAGTGTGCAAGTCTGTAGATGTAAAAACTTATTGTTCATCAACATTTTGAGGCTCATTGCATTGAATTCCACGTGAATACTCCACCTGTTTAAGTGATTACTGTTTACAGAGCACCCTCGGGAAAGCTTCGTATATTTCTCAGGCAAATAGAATTGCTTTTAAGTTGTCTGTTCTTAAAAAACAAAGAAATAAACACGCTAGTTTAATGTAAATTTCCTTACCCGTAGTAATTATAGAACAGATTTTGTGAATATAATGACTTCTTTTAATTGGGGGGGGGAAGTTGTTGATTTTCCCACAAGGGTGACTAAGAACTGCACAATATTTTTGTAGACAATAACTGAACTGATGACAAATGTGTAACACGAATCTTAAATGACCTTTCCAAATATGATGGGCAGTTGTTACAAATGCATGATGGAAGCCCAGCTTACAAGAATAGTTTTACCAATAGAGCTTTTAGACTAATCAGTAGTGAGAATCTGGAAACTTTCAGTAGACATTTGCAGCAGTTGGAATGGGACATGGTATACCAGGCTAAATATGTCAATGATAAATTTAACATATTCCTGAATGAATTAATTGCAATTTTCGAATCTGTATTTCCCAGTAGAATTTCAGAAAACACCAGTTTGGGTGGTTAAAGGAGACAATGGATCACTAATGGAATCAAAACACCCTGTTGGATGTCTCACTCAGAAATTCTAACAAACCTGAGGGTAGGGAGCACTACAAATTATACTGTAGCATCCTAAAGATTGTAATTAAAAATCCAAGGGCATGTTTATTAAATCTGAAGTTAACAATTCAAATAATAAAATAAAAATTATTTGGAAAGTGGTCGAAAAGGATACAGGAAAAATTACAGAAGATAAAGACGGTATCGAAGTGTTTCATAGCGGAATATTAGTAGATGAAGGTGACATACTTGCCAGTACCTTCAACGACCATTTTTTGACAGTAGCAGATCAAATTGGTTGTAAAGGGTCCAGAGTTGAAGCCATGAATCTTGTATCAAAAGCAGTGCGGAACAAAATTAGTCAGATATATCTACCCTACATTACAAGTGAAGAGGTTGAGAAGGTAATAAGGCAAATGAAAAATAAAAATTCCGCAAGTGGGGATAATATATCTGTCAAAGTACTGAAGCACTGCTGAAAATTTATTCTTGAAGTTCTCTGCACACATTTAATGAGTCCATAAATCAAGGTACTCTCCCTGATAGACTAAAATATGCAGTTGTCAAACCACTGTTCAAAAAAGGTGGTTAAGCTGATGTTTCCAAATACCAGCTGATTCTAGTGTTAACAAGTCTCTCTAAAAACCTATAGAAACTAATGTTCAAGAGAATCATGGATCACCTTAATAAAAATAAAATCCTTAATAAAAATTAGTTTGAATTTCAAAAGGGTACTTCAATTGAACACACCATTTTCTCATTTGTCAACCAATTCCTTGAATCCATAAACAATAAAGTGTCACCAGTTGAAATCTTCTGTGATCTGTCTAAAGCATTCAATTGTGTAGATCATGAAGCTCTACTTATGAAGGCTGAGCACTGTGGATTAAATGGTAAAGTAAGGATGTGGCTTGAGTCATATCTAGAAGGCAGAAGGTAGTATTGAGTAATTCTGCAATGTCACCTGCCTGCTGTGGCTGGAGCACAGTAAAATGTGCAGTGCTACAAGGCTCGGTGCTTGGTCCCTTATTTTTCCTTATCTTCATTAGTGTTCTGCCAGGCTGTATGACACAAAAAGCACATTGCACCATGTTTATTGATGAAACAACCATTATGATGTACAAAACAACCCTACTACACTCGAGAGAACACTGTGACCATTCAAAGGAGCTCCAGATTGGTTCACTTCAAATGGCCAGTCACTCAGTGTTAACAAGACTCATTTCATTCAGTTTCAAACAGAAAGGAATAAAAAGGAAAATATTGAAATAAAATGTGGTGACAAAGAAATATTGAGAGTTGAGTCTTCCAGATTCCTGGGATTACACATAAACAACAATCTAAACTGTCCAGCTCACTTTAACGATCTATGTAAAAGACTGAATTCAGCAGCATTTGCCATTCACCGAATTTCATCTGTTTGTGACTTGGAAACAATTAAAGATGCATACCTAGGACATTTCCATTCACTTATGACATGTGGCATCATATTTTGGAGTAACCAGTCATGAGCAAACTAAGTCTTTATTGCACAGAAAAGAGTCATCAGTATTATGGCTAGGGTGCACTCGAAATGCTCTGGCAAAAACTTATTTAAACAGCTCAAAATCCTCACCATGCCATCTCATTACATTTTTTCATTAATGTGCTTTGTAAACAATAATCATACAGAATGAGATTTTCACTCTGCAGCGGAGTGTGCGCTGATATGAAACTTCCTGGCAGATTAAAACTGTGTGCCCGACCGAGACTCGAACTCGGGACCTTTGCCTTTCGCGGGCAAGTGCTCTGTAGAGCACTTGCCCGCGAAAGGCAAAGGTCCCGAGTTCGAGTCTCGGTCGGGCACACAGTTTTAATCTGCCAGGAAGTTTCAATAATCATACAATTTACAAAACAAACAATGATTATCATGATCATGATAAAAGAAGTGACATGATCTTCACAAAGCTATAAAAAAATCTCAGCATAATACAGAAAGAAGTACATTATTCAAGCATTAAACTATATGATAAACTTCCATTTCATGTTAAATCAGTCATTGGGGATATGACTAAACTCAAAAAACAGCTGAAAATTCATCTTTGATTAAATTAGATTAGATTAGCTTAATACTTGTTCCATAGATCATGAATACGACACTTCGTAATGATGTGGAACGTGTCAGGTTAATGAAAGATGTCTGTACAAGATATTACATTACACAAAATATTGCATGACGCTAATGCTTAAGTTAGTTTTTTTCCCTCCCTTGATTTATATCTAAAAATTCAGCCAATGAGTAGAAGGAGTTGTCATCTAGAAATTATTTTAATTTATATTTAAATGTTGGTTGACTATCTGTCAGGCTTTTGATGCTGTTTGGTAGGTGACCAAAGACTTTTGTGGCAGCGTAATTTACCCCCTTCTGTGCCAAAGTCAGATTTATCCCTGCATAGTGAAGATCATCCTTTCTCCTGGTGTTATAGCTATGCACACTGCTATTACTTTTGAACTGGGCTGGGTTATTAACAACAAATTTCATAAGTGAATATATATACTGTGAGGATTCATAGATCCTTAAATAGATGTCTGCAAGATGACCGTGGGTGGGCTCCAGCAATTATTCTGATTACACGTTTTTGAGCAATGAATACTTTTCTACTCAACAATGAATTACCCCAGAATATGATACCATACGAAAGCAGTGAATGAAAGTAGGCATAGTAAGCTAATTTACTGAGATTGTTATCACCAAAATTTGCAATAACCCTAATAGCATACGTAGCCAAACTCAGACGTTTCAGCAGACCATCAATGTGTTGCTTCCAGTTTAACCTCTCATCAATGGACACACCTAAAAATTTTGAAAATTCTACCTTAGCTACAGACTTCTGTTCAAAGTCTATATTTATTACTGGAGTTGTGCCATTTGCTGTATGGAACTGTATATACTGTGTTTTATCAAAATTTAAAGAGAGTCCGTTTGCTGAGAACCACGTAATAATTTTGTGAAAAAAATCATTTACCATTACATCACTTAGTTCTTGGTTTTTGGATGTTATTACTATACTTGTATCATCAGCAAAAAGAACTAACTTTGCATCCTCATCAATATGGAATGGTAAGTCATTAATGTATATCAAGAACAGTAAAGGACCTAAGACCGAACCCTGTGGGACCCCGTGCTTGATAGCCCCCCAGTTTGAGGAATCAGCTGTTGTATTAACATTACATGAACCACTTATTTCAACTTTCTCCATTCTTCCAGTTAAGTATGAATTAAACCATGTGTGCACTGCCCCCCTCAAACCATAATGATTTAGCTTATCTAAAAGAATTCCATGATTTACACAGTCAAAGGCCTTTGAGAGATCACAAAAAATACCAATGGGTGATGTCCGGTTATTCAGAGCATTTAATATTTGATCAGTGAAAGCGTATATAGCATTTTCTGTTGAAAAGCCTTTCTGAAAACCAAACTGACATTTTGTTAGTACTTTATTTTTACATACATGGGAGGCTACTCTTGAATACATTACTTTCTCAAAAATTTTTGATAGAGCTGTCAGAAGAGAGATTGGGCGATAGTTGTTGACATCCGACGTATCCCCCTTTTTATGCAATGGTTTTACAATGGCATATTTCAGTCTATCGGGGAAAACACCCTGCTCCAAAGAGGTATTACATACGTGGCTGAGAATCCTACTTATTTGTGGGGAACAAGCTTTAAGTATCTTGCTGGAAATGCCATCAATTCTGTAAGAGCTTTTACTTTTCAGTGAGTTTATTATTTTACTGATTTCAGAGGGAGAGGTTTGTAGAAATACAGTTGTTTCAAACTGCACAGGTATGGCCTCTTCTATTAGAAGCCTTGCCTCTTCTAGTGAAGATCTAGATCCTACTTTCTCCACAACATTTAAAAAATGATTGTTGAAAATATTTCCAATTTCAGATTGTTTGTTAGTACACTTGTCATTCAGTTTTATGGCACTAAAGTCTTCCTGTGCTCTTGGTTGCCCTGTTTCCCTTTCAATAATATTCCAAATTGCTTTAATTTTATTATCAGAGTTACTGATCTCAGACATGATACACATGCTTCTGGACTTTTTAATAACTTTTCTTAGTACCGCACAATAGTTTTTATAATATTGAACAATTTCGGGGTCAGTACTCCCTCTTGCTGTTAGATACATTTCTCTTTTACGGTTGCAAGATATTCTTATTTCTGTTTTTTTATATGTTTTCTTGGAATTATGTTTCACTGTTTTCTTGGGAAAACAATTTTCAAATACCCTTAAAAATGTATCGTGAAATAAGTTATATTTCAAGTTTGCATCGGGTTCCATATACACTTCATCCCAGTCTAGCTCCTTTAGTCTTTCCCTAAAGTTTGCAGTATTTATATTGTTAATTGAATGCACTGCTTTGAAATTCTGATTTGATATACTGCATGGAGCTATGCCATGTACTGTAACCAGCTGTGCACCATGACCTGAAAGACCATTCTCAACAGGATAAGCATTTATGTCCTCAAACTTATCTTGGTCTATAAAAAAGTTATCTATCAATGTCCTGCTGTTCTTTGTTATCCGAGTAGGAAAATCAATGACGGAGCTCAAATTGAAAGAACTGAGTAATACTACAAGGTCATTCTTCCTATCACACTCTTTCAGGGAATCAACATTGAAATCCCCACAAATGATAATTTGCTTTCTTTCGAATAGCTCTTTCTATTCTTTACAGGAATGTTTTGACAGTGTGAAACAATTAGTACAATGTGTTTAATTTTAAGCATTCGTATAAGAACTGACTCTGCAGCACTGCCATATTACTATTTATATATGATTTAGTTTGTAAGCCTCATGACAATTTGGATGCGGTTATTATTACAACAATGTGATTCATTCTACATCCTAGTGATACACTCGCATCAAGGATCTATAGAACATAAGAATCAATAAAAAAATATAGTAATATGAGTACTTATCCCTCTATCCAAAATAATGCCTAGAATGACAGTGTCATGGCAAGAATAATTCAATGAAAATATCGAAACTTAAGATTTCAAATGTTTAATATTGTACCCCATGACAAGTTATTGTTTTGCACTTTTGTCTGGCTAAAACAGAAGAGTACAATGTGATATGTAAAACTATTGATGGGACCTATATAATAAATGCTGATGTAAATGTGACTATACATTCTTTAACTGAGAAGGTGCAATTTTCAAAACATATTATGATGTATCTTTTAATTAGATTTTCATTTTTGTTCTGGTCTTCAGTCCAAAAATTTGTTTGATGCAGTTCTCCATGCTAGTATATCCTGTGTAAACCTCTTCAGCTCTACACAAATACTGCAACCAACCTCCATTTGAACTTGATTACTGTAGTCAAGTCTTGTTCTTCACAATTTTTATCACTCACACCTCCCTCAGACCAAACTGACAATTTTTGATACATCATGATGTGCCCCACGAACCAGTAACTTCTCTTAATCTTGCTGTCTGATAAATTGATTTTTTCTGCAGTCTGATACAATAGTTCTTCATAAGTCATCCAATCTACCCTTCTAATCTTAAACATACTTCTGTAGCACCACATTCTAAAATCTTCTGTTCTCTCCTTGTCTATGCTGTTAATCACCCCTATTGCACTCTTAACATTTAAATATACACTGAGCGCCAAAGAAACTGGTATAGGCATACATATTCAGATACAGAGATTTATAAACAAGTGGAATATGGTGCTGTGGTCAGCCATGCCCATGTAAGACAGCAAATGTCTGGCACAGTTGTTAGAATGGTTACTACTGCTAAAATGGCATGTTACAAGCATTTTAAGGGAGTTTGAATGTGGTGTTATTGTTAGCGCATGAGTAATAGGACACAGCATCTACGAGGTAGCAATGAAGTGGTGATTTTCCCATATGATTGGTTGGTTAGTTGGTTTGGGGAAGGAGACCAGATAGCGAGGTCATCGGTCTCATCGGATTAGGGAAGGATGGGGAAGGAAGTCGACCATGTACTTTGAAAGGAACCATCCCGGCATTTGCCTGGAGCGATTTAGGGAAATCACAGAAAACCTAAATCAGGATGGCCGGACGCGGGATTGAACCGTCGTCCTCCCGAATCCGAGTCCAGTGTTTAACTTTTCCCATATGACTATTTCACAAGTGTACTGTGAATATCAAGACTCTGGTAAAACATCAAATCTCTGACATTGCTGTGGCTGGAAAAAAATCTTGCAAGAATGGGACCAATGATAACTGAAGAGAACCATTCAATGTGCCAGAAGTGCAACACTACCTTGAATTGCTGCAGATTTCAGTGTTGGGTCATCAACAAGTGTCAGCGTGCTAACCATTGAACGAGACATCATCGATCTACATGTACATCTACATTTATACTCCGCAAGCCACCCAACGGTGTGTGGCGGAGGGCACTTTACGTGCCACTGTCAATACCTCCCTTTTCTGTCCCAGTCGCCTATGGTTTGCGGGAAGAACGACTGTCTGAAAGCCTCCGTGTGCACTCGAATCTCTCTAATTTCACATTCGTAATCTCCTCGGGAGGTATAAGTAGGGGGAAGCAGTATATTCGATACCTCATCCAGAAACACACCCTCTCGAAACCTGGGGAGCAAGCTACACCGTGATGCAGAGCGCCTCTCTTGCAGAGTCTGCCACTTGAGTTTGCTAAACATCTCTGTAATGCTATCACGGTTACCAAATAACCCTGTGACGAAACACGCCGCTCTTCTTTGGATCTTCTCTATCTCCTCCGTCAACCCGATCTGGTATGGATCCCACACTGATGAGCAATACTCAAGTACAGGTCAAATGAGTGTTTTGTAAGCCACCTCCTTTGTTGATGGACTACATTTTCTAAGGTCTCTCCCAATGAATCTCAACCTGGTACCCGCCTTACCAACAATTAATTTTATATGATCATTCCATTTCAAATCGTTCTCCACCCATACACCCAGATATTTTACAGAAGTAACTGCTACCAGTGTTTGTTCCGCTATCATATAATCATACAATAAAGGATCCTTCTTTCTATGTATTCGCAATACATTACATTTGTCTGTGTTAAGGGTCAGTTGCCACTCCCTACACCAAGTGCCTATCCGCTGCAGATCTTCCTGCATTTTGCTACAATTTTCAAATGCTGCAACTGCTCTGAATACTAGAGCATCATCCGCAAAAAGCCGCATGGAACTTCCGACACTATCTACTAGGTCATTTATATATATTGTGAAATCGATAAGGGCCTTCTGAGCCAAAGGCCCTTTCATGTACCCTTGATGACACCATGATACAAAGCTTTATGCCTTGCCTGGGCGTATAAACACTGACATTGGACTGTTGATGACTGGAAACATGTTGCCTGGTTGGATGGGTCTAATTTCAAATTGTATCAAGCGGATGGACGTGTGAAGGTATGGAGACAACCTCAAGAATCCATGGACCGTGCAAGTCAGCAGCGGACTTTTCAAGTTGGTGGAGGATCTGTAATGGTGTGAGGTGTGTGCAGTTGGAGTGATATGGGACACCTGATACATCTAGATATGATTCTGCCAGGTGATATGTACATAAGCATCCTGTGTGATCACCAGTATCCATTCAAGTCCATTGTGCATTTTGATAGATTTGAGCAATTCCACTGAAACCTCACACGTCCAGTATTGCTACACAGTGGCTCCAGAAAGATCCTTCTGAGTTTAAACACTTCTGCTGTCCACCAAACTTCCCAGACATAAAAATTATTGAGCATATCTGGGATGCCTTGCAACGTACTGTTCAGAAGATATCTCCACCCATGGATTTGTGAACAGCCCTGGAGGATTCATGGTATCAGTTCCCTCCAGCACCACTTCAGACATTAGTTGGATCCATGCCACATCATGTTTCGGCACCTCTGGGTTCTCAGGGGGGCCTTTCATAAACTCATCAGTTGTTTTGCTGGACAAACTGTATAAATCATCAAGGGTGCCTGTACCTGAGGTAAGGGAGTTCATATATCTTCACCCTACCCCCCACTCCCCCCACCCCCCCAGCCCCCCACCCACCCCCCGTCACCCAGCTCTCAGAGCAAGGAAAAAATATATTGTAGTCAGATGTTTTCCTTTAAGAAAATGATTTAGAAATTGGTATTACACCACAGGCTTTTAATGGGATTGGAACTGGAACTTTTTATGGGTACTTGAAAGTCACCATATGCCTTCCAAAACATTAAAAATATTCCATACATCCCTGTCTTGCTTGACCCCCCCTCCCCCCTTCCCTTGCAAACTATCACATGGGAGCCCTTCAAACTATTCTGTTACTTTTAGTGCCTTAGTTCCTAATGTAATTCCCTCAGTATTGCCTAATTTAATCCAACAACATTCCATTACCCTTGTTTTGCATTGTTGATTTTTATATTATAACAATTGTTCAAGGCACTATCCTTTTTGATCAGCTGGTCTTCTGCATCTTTTGGTGTCTCTGACAGAATTACATTGCCACTGGCAAAACTCAGAGTTTTAATTTCCTTTCCCCAAATTTTAATTCTGTTTCCAATTGTTTCCTTGGATTCCTGTACATGTTGCTTGATGTACAATTTGAATAATGTTGTAGACAGTCCCATTTCCTTCTCAACTTCTGCTTCTCTGTTATGTCATCCAAATCTTGTAACTGCAGTCTGGTTTCTTGACAAGTTTCTGAGAACTTTTTTCTGGAAGTTTTATCCTTGCCTCCTTATGAACTTTAAAGAGTATTCCAGTCAACATTTTCAAAAGGCTCCAGCGAAATTACAGATGGTGTAGAGAAAGATTCACCTTTCTCCAACCTATCTTCTAAGATAAGTAGTAGTGTCAGAATTGCCTCATGTGTTCCTGCATTTCTGTGGAACCCAAATTGATCTTCTCTCAAGGCAGCTTATACCAATTTTTCAATTCTTCTGTAAACAATTTGTGTCAGTATTTTACAAATATGACTTATGAATCGGATAATTCAGTAATGTTCACACTCATCACCTCCTGCATCCATTGTAATTGGAATTAGTATATTCTTATTAATTTCTGATGGTATTCCACTTGTTACATATACCTTGCATAGTGGGTGAAATAGTTTTGTGAGGGCTGGTTCTCCCAAGGACATCGGAAATTGTGTGGAATGTCATCTACTCCATAGGTCTTGCATGGAATTTGGTGTTTCAGTGCTCTGTCAAATTCTTCTCATAGTGACATTTGCTTATATCATCTTCACTTACTTTGCTTCTGTACCCTTGGAAGTATCTTCTATACAGGGTGAGGCAATTACGACAGGCCACCCCAAGTATATCCAGAAAGAAGAAATATATCAAGGTGCTGTTTTTGTCAAGTTGGCAATAGGGTTAACTTCTTGACATTTGCAAGTAATTTTTATCATTTATAATCTCCAAATTACGAGACTGGTTTTTTTTTTTTTTTTTTTTTTTTTTTTTGTAATGGAACTATATACTTGTTTCTGTGGCATGTGAAAGAAGCTTCGTAGAAAATTACAATGACGTAACGTGTATAGGACTTGATCAAAGAGTATCAAGGTAACAGTACCACAAATCACTATTATGCCATCAGGAGAAGAGATTCCACAAAAGTCTGCACTGTTATACCAAACATAAGCAAACACCTAACTAAGGTATGATTCGTGCATTTACCTGTGTGTTTAAAGCCCATTAGTCTGTGTTCTGGTGCTGTAGGCATCAGATAACTTGCTTTTAAAGCTATTGAGACATTCACAATATTAACAGTTAATATCATTTGTCGTGAATGTTGCTAAGCTATTAGAGCAGCACTGCAATTATATGCTGAAGAGTATCCAGATCATGCCAAAAACTCATGACCTATGATTGCAAACTTTATAAAAAAAAGTTCTGAAAAGTGCATGTGTGGAGAGTAAAATACACCAAGCGAAAAAAAAGTGAAACTGATAAAAGAAATGAAACCAATATTTTAACAGCAATAATGCTCAGTGCAAATGTCACTAAGAGGTGTATTGAAAGTATGAGAGGGATCAACCAAATGAGTGTTGTGTGAACACTACATTCCATCACATTTCACCTTCTTCACATTTCACTGCATCTACAGCTTCATGATGGTGACTTCCAAAATTGGTGGCAGTTCTCTGAATGTTATCTATGAAAAGTGCAAAGGAAGAAATATTGTTAACAAACCATGAGCAAGTCAATCTTCGCAATATACACTAATTGTCAGTTGGAAATCCACACTGACTCAAAGAGGTGGATGAAAACAGTGCTCTTGGTCTATCAACATCTGGTGTGTGTTTTATACGGCCTGCATCATTGGTCCCTGTTTTAGTTATGGGAATTTAAATACACTGAAGTATCACAAGTTTATCTTATGTGCACTAATACAGTTAAAATCAGCTTCTGATTATTTTACAGAGTTTAACATGTTACTGCACATTATAGAACCTATTCAAATAACACAAACATCATAGACTCTCATAGATAATGTATTCACTCATTTAGATTCCAATGAAGTGGAGGTAATTAACACTGGATTTGGTTTATGCACAATGCTCTTTGGCTTACAGTTACACCAATGCCTGTGACAAAAACAGCTTCACATTACACATATAAAAGAATTTTTTCTCAAAAAAACTACACACATTTTTTCGACTATTTAACTCATTAATGCCAGGCAGATGCACTATCAGAACCAAGTGCAAATAATGCATGTATCTTCTCTCCTATATTCATGTCACAATTTGAAATGTGTTTCCTGAAGAAATCAATGTAATCCAATTCTTCAGAACAAAAAATACATAAACCATAATTAACAACAGTTATTGGGATTTACAATGTTTTTAGATTCGATTAGTTTTTCGTTCCATAGATCCATGCTGAGGAGATCCTCGTGGATGTTGAACATCTCAACTTTTTTTTTTTTTTTTTTAGCTGAAATAACAATACTAATAGTATGAATATATAAAATACATAATTTGTTTCTATTAATAATTCACCAGTGGAGTAGAAGGAGATGGCCACTAGTAAGTCTTTCAGGCTCCTTTTAAATTGATCTTTATTTGTAACTAAATTTTTTATGTTTGCTGCCAAATTATTTAAGATGAGTGTTCCTGAGTAGTGGACCCCTTTCTGAACTAAAGTAAGTGCTTTTAAGACCTGGTGCAGATCATTTTTGTTCCTGGTATTGTATGTATGAACTGAGCTGTTTGTTGGAAAAAGAGATGTATTATTTAGGACAAATTTCATTAAGGAGTAAATAGACTGAGAGGCAGTGGTTAGTATACCCAGTTCTTTGAAGAGGTTTCTACATGACGTCCATGAATTTACTCCACAAATAATATGTATTACACGCTTTTGGACTCTGAAAACTTTTGTTTGACTTGAAGAGTTACCCCAAAATATTATACCATATGATATTATGGAATGAAAGTAGGCAAAGTATGCAAGCTTTTTCATTTTTATGTCGCCTATGTCTGCTAACACTCGAATTGCAAATACAGATTTGTTAAGGCGTTTCTGCAGTTCTGTGGTGTGCTCCTCCCAACTGAATTTGTTATCAAGTTGTAATCCCAGGAATTTAAGACTGTCAACCTCTTCTATCTGCTCTTCTTCATGCTTTATGCATATGCTGGGTGGAAACAGGTTCTGAATTGCATGTAGTGAGTCTTTTCAAAGTTTAATGTCAATGAGTTGGCTTTAAACCATTTTTTTAATATCCATGAAAATATCATTAGCAGATCTTTCTAGAACTACACTCGACATACTATTTATTGCAATAATTGTGTCATCTGCAAACAAAATGAACTCTGCTTCTGGCAGTGTAACTGATGAGAGATCATTAATGTACACAAGAAAAAGCAGTGGCCCTAATATGGATCCTTGTGAGACACCACATGTAATTTCTTCCCATTCTGATGATGACTGATGACTTAATTCCCTAGTCCCTTGTACTGACACCCTTTGTTTCCTGTTAGCGAGGTATGACTTGAACCATTTTGCAGCACTGCCCGTGACACCATAGAATTCTAATTTATTTAAAAGTATGTTGTGGTTCACACAATCAAATGCCTTTGACAAATCACAGAAAATACCTGCTGCTTGTAATTTGTTATTTAATGAATTAAATGCATTTTCACTGTAGGTGTAAATAGCCTTCTCGATATCAGAACCCTTCAGAAATCCAAACTGTGTTCTTGATAATATGTTATTTGTGGTCAGATGTTTGAGAAGCTGCCTGTACATTACTTTTTCTAAAATTCTTGAGAATGCTGGCAAAAGTGAAATCGGTCTGTAGTTTGATGGTGTCTCTTTATCCCCTGTATCCCCTTGCCTGCATATTTTACCCAGTCAGGAAATGTCCCAGTTATAATTGACTGGTTACACAAATAACTTAGAATTATACTAAACTCACAGCAACATGCCTTAATTAACTTTGTTGATATTTCATCGTAATCACTAGAATGGTTTGTTTTCAAAGATTTTATTATGGAAGTCATTTCTTTTGGTGAAGTGAGTGACATATTCATGTAGCTGAAGCTATTTGTAAATGTTACTATCAGATATTCAAGGGCATTGTTTGCTGATCCTGACAATCCCATTCTATCAGTAATGTATATAAAGTACTTGTTAAATAGATTTGCCACACTATGCCCATCGGTTGCTAATGTGTCATCTACCCTTAATGCTATTTGCTCCTGTTCCTTTCGGATTGTACCAGTCTTCTCTTTCACTATATCACATATTGTTTCTATTTTGTTCCCTAACATTGCTATCTTCTTTTCGTAGTGCATTTGTTTAGATGTCTGAATTACTTTTTTAAATATTTTACAGTATTCCTTGTATTTAGCTACATTATCAGTATTGGAGCTATTCTTGGTCGACAGATACATTTTCCTTTTTGTCTTACAGGATCTTTATTCCTTGTGTAATCCATGGTTTTATTATAGACTTCTGTTTAATTTGAGTAACTTTTAGAGGAAAACAGTTTTCAAACATGGTACTGACATTGTTCATGAATGTATTATATTTTTCATTCATGTCATGGGCACTATAAACATCTTTCCAGTTCATATCTTTGAGCAGTTTTCTAAAACACTCAATTTTTGGTTGACTGACTACTCTCCTGTACTTAGACTTAGCAGTCTTGATAACCTGCTCAGAATTTACATCTAAAACAAGGATCTGCATATCATGATCTGATAGTCCATTTATTACAGGTTTTATGATATGATTTTGTTCCTTTGATTTGTCTATAAAAATGTTATCAATGGCTGTCCTTGAGGATTTAGTGATCCTAGTTGGAAGGTTTACAGTGTGAGTTTGATTGAAAGACAACTTTACTAACTGCAGTAAATGTTTACTGGAAGATTGCATTAGAAAATCTGTATTAAAGTCACCAGCAATCAAAATCTCTTTGTTTCTCCCTGTTAAATAACCCAAAAGAGCTTCTAGATGATTTATGAATAGATTATAATTTCCTGCAGGTGCTCTGTAAATAGTTACTATTATATAGGATCTATTGTGGAACTCTACTTCTGTTGCACATGCTTCTAGATGCTGGTCTAAACAGAATTTATTAATGTCAATGTTCTTGAATTTATGGCAGTTTTTAATAAATGTGGCAACTCCTCCTCCATCCATATCTACTCTGCAGAAGTAGGAAGCTAGCTTAAATCCTGAAATGTCTAACAAATCTATGCCAGTGGTCACTTGATGTTAAGAGAGGCAGATTATATCAATTTGGTTAGATGAATTCATTTCAGCAATACACATGGGTAGTTCATCAATTTTATTTCTGAGTCCTGGAATGTTCTGGTGTAATAAAGATAACTGATACTGCATGCTAATGGGATTATAACTGCTTTGACAAAGATGAACTGGCAGTTTCTGATCACTTTCCGTTAAACATTGTTTAAATGGAATCTGTATGCTAAAATCTGACTCCTGTTCATCTGTTTTCTCAAACTGAGTGTGTCTGCCAATCTCTCTTAAAACTCGTTTTCTTCCCCCTTCCCTACCCTAAAAAAGGCATCCCTCTGACACCTGTGGCCATTGGTATTTTACCACTTGTGACAGTGCCCCCCTTACATTTTCTGCAATCAACCCAGACAGTTTCTCCTTCCCTTTCCTATTGAGGTGAAGGCCATGCCTAGTGTAGTCCCACCTATCAACAGCATCCACAGGAATCAAACCAATATGGGACCCTACCTAAGCAGCCACTTCAACTCCAAGTTCACCCTCCTGATGGAAGAGTTCAAATGAGGCCGATCATGGCGTCTCAACACAGACACAAATCCCACACTCGTATGCTTCGTTGCTGATGCTGTCTTCACCAGGTCACTATCTATGGAATATTCAGAGTCTCTGTCAACGCTATTTCCCGGACCACCCACTATAACCACGGAATCCTCCTTCGCGAAATCTTTGCATCTAGAACCTACATTCTCTGTTACCTGATGCAGATCTACACAAGGCTTGAAAAAATTTGTGACCTGGTACTCTGGACCTAGATTTTCTGGCAGTAGTTGGCCAACACCTCCACCATGGGAGCTACCTAACAACAGAACTTTCTTTTTCTTTACAAATTTCCCTGCCTTTTTTAAGTCCTTGAAAGCTTGTTGTGCCCTTTCTACAGCTTCAGCTACATGAGGCTCATCCGATTCTGACTGAGGCAACAAGTCAAATCTATTTTAAAGATTTACGACAAAACTGTCTGATGCTCTTCTTTGCCTGTTCCCCCTGTTACCTGTTGCCACTTCCCACCTCTGTTCACCCTTCTCCATCTTTAACCTGTCCAGTTCCTCCCTTGCCTTGTCTAAGTCAGCTTGAAGAGCTGCAATTTCCCCTTCCTGTTCCAGTATTTTCCTGTCTCTACTGCAGATCCTACAATACCACTGGTGAGCCTCATTTATGTCCCCATTTCCCACGCCACTACATTCGCCCCAATGAAAGAAACTACAGCACTCATGACACCATACCCCAGAACTAACGATCCTACGGCATGTCATACACTTCTCACTCATGGTATAAACAGATATCGTATAAACTGATTTAAGTACTGAATAAAACGAAAACAAAGGACCCTAGAAACTATTCAAGCAGATATAAATAAATTGAAAGATTACTGGATAAAAAAACTGGTGATTACATATAAGTTAAGTCACTGTTTACTTCCGATACGCGCACTTGAAATTAAGCCTAAAATCCAATCCATGCCATAGGCGCGAGAAGGAAAATAAACTTCTTACACTGTTTAATCTTCTTTAACACTTCACTAACACTTCCACTAATGTAACAACACTTATATTATATTTATACCCTCAGGAAACGTTTACCTATGAGTTTAATTCACTGCTTACTTACGATTTGCACGCGTGAAATTAAGCCTAGGATTCGTGCTACAGACGCAAGAAGAAAAATACGCTTCTTACCCCGTTTAATCTTATTTTATACTTCACTAACACTCCTACTAATTTAACAACACTTATATTATATTTATAACAACTGTAAATGTTTAAAAACAGCTTAATAACAACATTTTTTTTATAATTATTTAATGCAGCAAATACTCGAAGAGTAACCAGGACAAGACAGAATTAAAAAAATCAAAATTAGCGCAAGATACACAATTTGTTGACTATGTGAAAACACACAAAAAATTTACTGAAAGGCAATAACAAAGGCAAACCTGCTGTATTTACAAAAATCTAATCAGTAACTCAGAAAACAGATCAAAAATTATATGGAAAATCCTAAGAAATGGAACTAGTATCATTTGAGAAGAGAAAGAATTGACCATCAAAAACATTGAAAAATATAATGCAGAAAAGAAGGAAATGGCAAACTACTTTAATAACTATTTTTTAAATGTACCACATTCACTAAACTTAAACTTCACAAAACAGAAAATAAAACAGGCTCCAAGGGTTGTCTGTAGTGTGAACATTCTTTCAACAAATGAAAATGAAGTAATTAGGGTGTCCAGGAGCTTAAAACCAAAAATGGCAGCAGGTGCAGATGAAGTACCAATTTCAGTCATAATAAAGACTGCAGTGCATGTTGCAAAACCTTTAGCACATATGGCAAATTTAACCTGTAGTGAGGGTGTGTTTCCTCAGTGGCTATAGGTTTCAAAAGTGAGACCATAAAACGTGAAACTGCCATTCCAATCACTTCTTTCTGCTTTCTTCAAAATATTAGAGAAACTGATGAAATTGAGAGCCACTAGATACCTAAAGAAAAATGAACTTCGGAATTGTAATCAACACGATTTTTGTGCAAAATGTAGCACTGAAACTGCAGTCATGACTACACCTAAGAAATAATTAAAAACTTGGAAAAAAAGTGTATGAGGAATCTGTTCAGATCGGTCTAAATCCTTCGATAAAGTCTGCCATGAAACCCTCCTTGGTAAGTGAGAAACAACAACTATTAAAGGAAGACATAAAATGTGGTATACGTCATTTCTCAAAAACAGATCTCGTATTGTAGAACTGACCAGTGTTAATTCAAATAAAAAATAAGCTTAGTTTCAAAAGCAAAAGAAATTCTTTTAGGAGTACCTCAGGACAGCATCTAAAGGTCACTACTATTTCTCACATATGTGAATGATTTACAGGTACAAAATTGTATTAAATGCAGATGACACAAGTCTGTTGGTGAGTGATTTTAAAATCTCATTACGTTCCACTCCTGATAAAATCCTAAAAGGCTTAGTTAGTGTAAATAAACTAACACTGAATTCCAAGAAAACAAATTGCACACGGTTTAGCAAAATAATCCAGCATGGAGATATTAATCTAGAATTGAATGACAGGCTAATAAAAACAATGCAGTTTGCAAAACTATTGGGAAAGCATATGGATGAAGCTATTGATTGGAAACACCACATAAGATTGATTACACAAGTACTTAACTCAGCCTGCTTTGCACTGAAAGTTATCGCAAATGTTTGTGCTTTAGAATGCATCACAATGGCATGGAATACCCTTCTAGCATAGCTCTAAATCTAATTTAAAAGAAGTTCTTATGTTACGTAAAGGGTTGCTTGAATAATTACCCACATTCCTACACACACTCACTGCAGGCCTCTTTTCAGGAAATTACAAATACTTACTCTGCCATCACTTTACAAAGTAAACCTAAGTAATCTTACGCAAATGCTGACTGTCACAACCATAAAACAAGGAACAGGAATGATTTACACATAGAACAATTAAAAATAGTACAAACTCAAAAGCATGCAAACCATACGTGTATTAAGTTTTACAGTGCACTGCCTCAATAAATTGAAAATTTAAAGGATGATATACACTGTCAACCAGAACATTATGACCATGTACCTAATAGCCAGTATCTCCACCCTTGGCATGGATAACAGCAGCGATGTGTCATGGCATGGAAGCAGTGAGGCCTCAAACAGGTCACTGGAGGGAACTGTACCATATCTTCACACACAAGTCACTAATTCTAGTAAATTCTGTTGAGATGGGTGGGGAAAATGAGCTCTGATGCCACGTTCAGTCACATCTCAGGTACATTCGATCGGGTTCAGATCTGACAAACTGGATGGGCAGCATACAGTAGGAATTCACCACTGTGTTCCTTGAACCACTCAGTCACACTTATGGCCTGGTGACATAGTGCATTATCTTGATGAAAAATGCCACTGCTGTCAGTAATCATGACTGTCATGAAGGGGTGTACATGGTCTGCAACCAGTTACTCCTTGGCCATCGTGATGTCTTCTATGAGCTCCACTGGACTCATGTGTGGCCACATAAATGTTTCCCAGAGTATAATGGAGCCATCATTAGCTTGTCTCTGTCCCACAGTACAGGTGTCAAGTAGCTGCTTCCCTGGAAGACGACGGATTTGTGCCCTCTCATCGGTCCACTCACACGATGGAGAAGGTATCAACATTCATCAGGCCATGCAACACTCTGCCACTGTTCCAGTGACCACTGTGATCAGTGCCAATGGTCGTGTGCCCATTTCACTCATAGTTTCTGAAGTCGTGGTGTTAACACCTGCACATGCACGGGTCATTGGCTGTGAATATCTGTATTACTGTTGATCATGTATGTAACTATTACTGGGAAACAACTTATTATACACCATTCTCATGCACAGAGATTGTAAATCAACTGGGTTTGTTGTGGGCAGTTTCATTTTGTATATTCTATATTTTTAATTACTATGCACAACAAGTCCAGGATTGTTTGTACTGTAACACTGATGCTGAGAAAATAAATAAACAAATTAATAAATCACACTGGACATAGGGCAATCAGTGTCATACTATGATGACAAATGTCCCTCCCATTCCACATATGACTAATGACAAACCCTCTGAAGAGAACATTAGGAGAGTGTTGGAACAGCAATTCAGGAAACACAAAATGGTCTGCACACTCACCGAACTTAACACTTCTATACTTTCATCTGCAGTGAAAATTAAGAAATGCTCATGACTTCTGAAGGCAGACATCAATGTCTGCTTGTGTCTGTGTATGTGCGGATGGATATGTGTGTGTGTGTGTGTGTGTGTGTGTGTGTGTGTGTGTGTGTGTGTGTGTGTGTGTGTGTGTGCGAGTGCGAGTGTACACCTGTCCTTTTTTTCCCCTAAGGGAAGTATTTCTGCTCCCGGGATTGGAATGACTCCTTACCCTCTCCCTTAAAACCCACATCCTTTCGTCTTTCCCTCTCCTTCCTGAAGAAGCAACCATCGGCTGCGAAAGCTAGTAATTCTGTGTGTATATATACATAATCTTGAAACTTTGTGAAATGCTGCTTACTTGTTAATGCCTCTACTTTACTATACCCAATGCTGTTATAGAGTTTATCTAGAACCATAGATCTATAACCAGAAAAACACCTGTTACATAGCAACAGTATCCAGAACATGGCCAGCAATCAGTGCACTATTTTTCAACATATTCATTACTAGTTTTCAGACATTTGTCATAATACCGAATCCAATATTCTATTATGGTAATACATGACGTGGTTTGGAACCATTGTGTCACAGTGGTCCACACATTTACATTGCTGTGAAAGTACTGGAGGGACAGGTGTCCTTTAGGGGACAAAAAAAAAAAAAAAAAAAAAAAAAAAAGGAAAGAAAGAAAGATGGAAATTAGGGGAAGCAAGATCAGACTGTGGGATTGATGGTGAGATAACAAATAGTGCAAATGTATTATGCATTGATCCACAAGTTGGTGAACATTATCAGGACAAAACCTGCACTGAGTATCTCATACCTTTCATTCTGAATGGTGCATTATGACTGATGCAGTGTTTCTTAGTGACAGTCAGCACTCCTCTTCAGTTAAAGAAGTCAATGGGCAGAATACCTTTTCTGCACTGGAATACCATGTTCATCAGCTTTTGCTTTAATTTGCCTTGCTCTGAGATCCACTGTGAAAATGGTGCATAAATTTTGCTTGTTTTCCACAAGAAATTGGTGAATCCACATCTTATTACATGTAATAAGCTTACTGAAGAAGAAAATATCATCACGGTATCGAGGCAGAAACATCTATATTTCTCACTCATACTTGATTTGGTGTTCAGAAGTTAGGTATTTATACCCACTAGACTCACAGTTTCCTGGCAAATAAGTGATTTGTGCCAATTTCAGGCACTAAGGATCAGAAAATTTACATATATTGGCAAGTGAATTCTGAGGTATTGAAGTGATGGTTGTGTGTAGTGTGGTCAGAAACAGTTTGACAAGCTTGTACGAGTAAGTCTGTTGCAGGGTAGGCTGTGCTGAGAAGTAGCTGTTAAGAAAAAAATTAATACATTGCAAGTCAATTAGCATTGAAGTTAGCCAATCATGCCATTGAGCATGTAAAATCAAGTGGCCCACCAGATACAGTGTCACCAAATGTATTCTTTCCTTAGTTTCCTAAAACTAAACAAGAGAGTGATACAAGAATTGGATCAAACCCCAGTCAAAGGCTGAGCAGTCTCATGTGCTATTGTCAATAATATGAGAACAACTGACACTAATTGTATCTGGCGGGCTGTTTGAATCGGTGCACACAATGGTCTGATTGGCTTACTTCATTGCCAATTAACTTGGCAACAGTACAACATACTGAATATTTTTCTTAACAACCATGCAGCATTCTTACAAGTTTTTCATACTGTTTTTGACAATGTTGTATATTACGCCATTACACATGCTCTGTAAGGATCTCACTAGTGCATTATGGATACTGACTCTTTTCTTCATGATTGAGATGAACTTCCAAAAATTTCTTGCCCTGACAACTGATTGCCTGATTGCTCAAACATCTGCTCCATTATCTAGATAGGACTGATAGTTTATTTTATATGATCTCACAGAGCAGTTTGTAGGAACTTAACCATAACCATCACTTTCATCCATGACATATCATGAAAAATGTGGGACATCAGAGAATACCAACTATTATAAATGACAGCTATTACCAGAATCCCATGTACATCTCAAGGCCTACCCACCAATGATAAGATGTGTTATGATATCTCTCGGCAATTTAGTAATTCAGTTTCCAGATGCCTCTTAGACTGGGTGGTTATATTAAACTGGCAGTGTTCCAAGTGCTGCAGTGTGGACTGCAGACATTGCAGGGCACTGAAACGTCATAGGTATGTGTTATAATGTCAAGTTGAACACATATATTTCAAAATGACACAACACATATAAGTCACAGAGCAAGTTGACAAGCAATACATGTGAACAAGGTAACATTCAAATGAGCACTGAGTCCAAGTCTAGTGGCCACTGCCTGGCTGGCCGCTTAGGTGGCGCAGCTGCTGCATGGCTGGCAGACAGCGCCACACGTAGAGGACACACGTAATTGCGAGGTGGCACTTTGAATGATCGGCGAGTCACAACAGCATGTTCATAAATCAATGCGCTCATGGAGTATGCTGAAAAAAAAGTTTCACTTTTTGCCACCACGTGAAAATATGGTGCTGTAAGCAGTCAGAATATGGTGTTAATGCAGGAAAAGAGGAGGAATGATCTAACACATGATAATAGTGGTTGTAGCTTGTTTATTAGGAGATGGTCTCAAGTTGCAATATGTGTTCAGTATGGTCTCCTGACTCAGTAACATGCTGTGTCCATAACATGGCACAGTTGGTGTAATCAGAGTGATATGTCAACATATGCTATTCTTCAGATTGGTAATAGTCCAATTATGTCCCTGACAGACACAATATTTTATGTATCCCCACAACCAGAAGCCACATGGATTGATGTTGAGGGATCTGGAAGGCCACAAATCTCGAAATTGATTATATATTATGCACTCATTACTGAAGATGTCTCAAAACAAATCTTTGACTTGGCAAGTGACATGTGGTATTGCCCCATCTTGCATGAAAATAATGCTACTGACACAGTGGTGTTCTTGAAAATCAGGACTCACATGTTGCAGAAGGAGGTCTTTTTCAAATGTAGCGGTGCACCTAAATGGCCAATGAGGTGTCATCTTCTTGAAGAAAAATGGACCAAGAATGGAGGAACTTGTGAAACCACACCACACAGTTGCATAGACTGAGTGCAGTGGATGTTCACGCACAACATATGGCAAGCAAGGCCCAACATACGACAGTTCTGGGCGTTCATGGCACCATGCAGAGTAAAATGTGCCTCGTCCATCTAAAGAATATTTCCTAGCCACAAGTTATTCATTTCTATGTGTGCCAAAAAATGAAAGGCAAAGTCATACATTGTAGCTTATCTTGGGGTTGAATTTGTTGCGCATCCTGAATCTTGTAGGGATGCCAATGTAAAATGTGCTGAAAAATCTTGTGAATGGTTGACCAGGGCAGAGAGAATTCCTGTAACAGCTTCAGCACTGGCTGCAGAATTTGAGGTATGTGCTGCATGGTTGGCTATCACTACAGCAACTTCACCAACAACTGCCATGGGAATAGGGCACCTCCCTGCCCATGCTATACCATCTAGCACACATGTTTCTTGAAATTCCTGGATCATATTCTTTAGCCCATTTATTGATATTGAGACTCTTTAAAGCTGTTTCTGTTGGCAATATTCCCACAATGCAGCACTGCTATTGCTGCCTTCTGATGAAACAACACTACTGGCAGTGTATGGTCTTTCTTGTCAACAGCCACTGTGTTTCAAATGAAAACCTTCAACCTTCTTAATCCTTTATACCAACAGTCATCTTACGAAAGCAATTAACACACACTGCCAAATGACAAGCAACATACTAATGTCAAAACTATAAATATTTCACATTCTGACTGCTTACACCACTGGTGGCAGAAAATGGAACTATTGTGTTTTTTTTCTTCTTCTTTTTTTTCCCAGCATACTCCATTAGCAGACCAGTTAAAGATCATACCTATGATGTTTCAATGTCCTGTGATATATATAGCCCACACTGCAGAACTCAGAACACAAAACACACAGTATCTGGTAAAGTAAGTACAGGCTGTCTTAAAGGTGAAAGAGCTCTCTTAACTAACAACTTGCATTTATATATATGTTTCATGAGTTGCTTTCCTCAGGAAGACCCATGATCATATGTGTCATACAAAACAAACAGTATATGGTAAATCCTTTTATCAATGGTCCAGAAATATATCTCCTAGTGAAATATATGTATCTTATTTCAGATATTTTCTTTGGTTTTCACAGAGAGAGCAATTACCTACAATAAATATATGATTTCAATAATGTATTAACTGTATGAAAAACTAGTATGATGTAGACGATACATGAGTGATTTGCTTCTGGTAATACTTTCCTCGTCCAGTTTTGGAATGGTTGGAGATAAAAGATAACAAACATTGCAACTGAATTGGGTCATCTGATTTTCATAATTTTTTGGACAGCCCACATGGGTAATGGATTTTTTACTAAAATATGATGGCTCAGTTACGTGCAGCTGAACTATTACAGTACCTCATCTAAATATGTAGTACTGTGTTTGGCATGTTCATGTCCAGGAATTATAGTCTGTTCAGTATTCCAGTATTACATCTTTACTATAAAAATAATAGGACAGTATCACCCTATCAACACTGAAGGGGACTAGCAAAGAGCTGCATCCATTTTTGAGTCTGGAGAAATTAAAAAAAAATGTATACAATATTTTACAGTGTAGAAGTTTATCTGAAAAGTTAATTATCTGCGTTCTGATAGGTGAAATGCAAGAAGATGGAGCAAACCTACCACCCACTTCTGCTTTCACAGATAATATTCACTATGAATATCCACATTAGTTGACTAACTAATTGACTTTCTTAATGTCTGCACAAGATAGATCTCAAAGCATCACTCCGTGGTGAAATCATATAAATATCTGTGAAGACTTAGTGACCTAATACATTAATAAATGGTGAATACGAAGTACTGCACCTTGAGATAGAAAACACTTATTATACACACAGATGTATTGGTCAAAAGGAAATAAATATCCCAAAACCTGCTCAAAAATAACAGTTCACAATGCTTTCAGTCACATAGCAGTTGTTCATTTGTGTTGCTTGGCTGAAAGTGAGAACAGTTACTTCAGTTCTTTGACTGTACTTGTAGATTTACCACAGGCAATCATTTGTGCCAGCTGATATCTCTGGCTGAACCAGATGCTTGTAAAAGAACTTAATCCACATTTCACTGGATTATGGTCATACTTAGGTACATTTTATGGGTGCTCTCAATAAGCAATGAGTTATGGTTTAAATGAATGTGGCCTCTTTGGAAGAAAATCTCAGAAAAGCATCATATGTGACTCAAAAGTTATTTTTAAATTATTTATTTTACTGATGTAATCACATCACATCTAAACAAGTTTTGACCAATTCTTGGTCAGCTTGAAAGTGTGGTATATAAAACAGCATGCTAAAATATCTTGCAAGTGCAGAAATCACACATTTCTGGACTGTTAAATTTATGAAGCCCACTGACACATAGTGAGGCATAAACTCGATGAGCAGCTAGTCTTGGTTTGATCCTGAATAAATACATTGTCTGTTTGGTAGATTCCCAAAAAATATTGTGGCTCCAATATTTTTCCTGCTGTGAGTATTTTTCTAGGTATTAATTCAAGTTTTATTTCAGAAAAATTAACTCAAAACAAAATAGATTTCCTTTTCTGCACGAAGAAATGTGGTAGTGACAAATTACTCTGCTAGATGCCTGTAATACATATTTTGAAGTGAATATTTCAAACCAATAAATATTACAGTAGTTAATTGTCTGAGCCACACATAATACTTCTGTAGATTTCTTTACACACCAGTAAAAGTAATTCCAATTCTTATGTGAGTCTAATTGGAATCAACCCTTTGATTTTTATCAGTGTAATCTCAAGCAAGGGAGTCATGTTGCTATTACTGCTACTCAAGCCAGTCAGAGTTATCATATAGCATAGCTCTTTGCCTGTGATAAATTTACAAGCATAGTTAAAGGATTGAAGTAATACCTCTCAGACAAATCCAATCAGGTAGCTCACATGAATGCCAGGTAATAACCCAAGAAAATTATAACTGGTTCTCTTTGAGCAGGTTTTCAGTTTTCCATTTAATTTTGTCCACTATATTTATGTTTGACACATGCTTCATAATCCACAGAATTGAACTCATGTTTAAACTTCATATTTGTTAGTATGTTAAGTCAATATCAAGGAACCCCTTGAGTGGCATGTCACAAAAGACCAATGGTATTTATGACATTCAATGTCCCATATATTGTCTGTTATACAATCACAATATCACCTGCTAATGGCAACAGGAGATGGGACTGCAGGCATCCAATGGTGAACATAACATATGGATAAGGAGCATAGTTAAGCTGCTTAGTTGAAGAGTAACTCACAACAGTGCTACATTGTTAGTGGTGTTGATACAGGTACAAAGCAGGGCAATGGCAGTGACAAATAAAGCAAATGTTGCATTATATCTACAACAACAGTTGATGAAGTTGACACTTCATCACAGAGGAACACAAGCAATTTTGCAGAGTGAGAAAGAATTGGCAGATGAAATGTATTGTTTCTGCAAGATGAGACAGTGGAGTATGTGGCGTCATAAACACTTGATTGTGTGGTCAGTGTATGTGAGGGGTACAATGCTTATGATACATGCTTAACAAATGCAAGCGATATTGAAACAGGTTTCAAGCCATGTAGTTCATCATCTTTTTTTGACACAGAGCCACAAATCACATCTCCAGTGAAACATAGTAAAGGATAATATTTGTTCAAGGAGCAGTAAATGTAATTATGTACATGTAAGATCATCTAGAACATACTAAGAAAACAATTATGAACAGATTTTGAATATGTCCATAGCTATATGACCATGCAGTACATAAGAAAAACTATGAATATTGAAGGGAGAACAAGGCACACTTGTTACAAAAACTGGTGTCTGCATACTACAGACACACTTGACAGAATTTACAGGATGTGCATGACAGTGATCTACAACATTATGCACATCAGATTGCACATGATATAGATTACAGCGATTTCAAGGGTAGAAATAGATGGTTGCATAACTTCAAACAGCACTATGGAATTGGAAAACATAAGATAACAAAATTTAAAACAATACATTAACTCATTCACGTACAACGATGCCGACTGTCAATGTCGATGTTAAATTCGCTGGAAAGATATTTATTGTGCTGCAGGGAGTTGGAGGAGCTATGCCCTGTGTGATTCTTTCTCAAGTGAATGATCTTGCAGGGGCAGTAGGGAATATTTATGTCATAGCAAGCAGGGGTGCGGAAATAGGCATCTGAGAACTTCAACTATGGTACAAGCAATGCTTTTGGCCAATAGTTGGTCACTTGCTTTTGCTTGATTCATGGTCTGTGTATAAAAATCATACTCCTTTAGAGCAAACTATCCTTCATGAAAAGTGTGTGACATTGCAGTTAACATCACCTGGTGCCATTGGAAAAATTCCGCCTCTGGATGTTCATTTTTTCCGTGCCTATAAATGGAAAACTGCACTATCTGAAACCTAAAGGATAGCCAGTTTCATGATTATCTCTGTGACAGACTGTTTAACATTTGCTTGCATGTCATCACATTCTACTACTTCTCATCACCGTGCTACACAATATGATCCTATACACATTCCTTATGAGTAGGTACCTAGCATGTAGCTACAAAATAGCAGGTCAGCAACTGGAAGCAGTTAATTCCATAAATTATCTGGGAGTACGCATTAGGAGTGATTTAAAATGGAATGATCATATAAAGTTGATCGTCGGTAAAGCAGATTCCAGACTAAGATTCATTGGAAGAATCCTAAGGAAATGCAATCTGAAAACAAAGGAAGTAGGTTACAGTATGCTTGTTTGCCCACTGCTTGAATACTGCTCAGCCGTGTGGGATCCGTACCAGATAGGGTTGATAGAAGAGACAGAGAAGATCCAACGGAGATCAGCGTGCTTCGTTACAGGATCATTTAGTAATCGTGAAAGCGTTACGGAGATGATAGATAAACTCCAGTGGAAGACTCTGCAGGAGAGACGCTCAGTAGCTTGATACGGGCTTTTGTTAAAGTTTCGAGAACATACCTTCACCGAAGAGTCAAGCAGTATATTGCTCCCTCCTACATATATCTTGCGAAGAGACCATGAGGATAAAATCAGAGAGATTAGAGCCCACACAGAAGCATACTGACAATCCTTCTTTCCACGAACAATACGAGACTGGAATAGAAGGGGGAACCAATAGAGGTACTCAGGGTGCCCTCCGCCACATACCGTCAGATGGCTTGCGGAGTATGGATGTAGATAGATAGATAGATAGATAGATAGATAGATAGATAGCTGGATGTCCTGTAGAGCTTATAACTTCCACAGAGGCCACCTTTGATCGTGATGGTCCAAACCTTTGTGGTCACTGTGGTGCACCATTTTTCATTTGGTGTTGATGGTACAAGCTAATGGTTTGTTTTGAACCTATAAAAGGTTGATCTCTCCACCTTGCAGACACTCATTTTCTGTCAACGTTCTCATGCATGTGGTGAGTCATTAGCAGCTAATATTATTCTGTTATAATTGTTAACACTATACTTTCAAATGGGTCTTATGAAAGACTGAACTTGCGCCTGGCGCTCAACGGGTTCCCTGTAAATCCTGACGTGTTGTGGCAATTTCACCTGCAAAATGCTGCTTTAGGATCAGTCTAGCACAGTGATGTCATATGTATCATGATCTGACATGTAGATTTAGAAGACATGTGAATGGCTCAGTCATTCTCTGTCCTTTACAGAAAATGCAAAGTGAACGAGAAAACTGATGCTTTGTTCAAATAATTCATTTATCAACATCATAATAATAATTACAAATAAAAGTAAAGATGCAGCTGAATTTGTAAGTTTATTGTTGGCAGCTGCTGTTGCTGAGCAAACCACAGTAAACTGTTGATAATGTAAAGTTTTGTGTGAAATACAAACAATAGAAGGACTCTGGGCAGCAGCTTGCCATACACTTGAGATGCTGAGTGGTTGATTGAAAGGTACATTAACAAGGGTGTAAACATTACGTTGCTTTTGGACATTGTTCTTCTTGAGCAATAATTCATAGAAAATGCACTTGCATACCCCCCGCCCCCCCCACACACACACAAAGCTACATGTCCTATCAGACTACATTTCTGGGGTACTGCCTGACTGGAGTAAGCGGTCGAGTCAGGAGGAGTTCATGAGGGGAGGAGGGAGGTGGGAGAGGGGAGGGAAGGATGGCTGAGGTTTAGAAGGGTGAGGAAGCAAGATACAAGGACAGGAATATGGCTCTGGCTATGGCACAGGAACTAGTGTGCGGTGCAGGATGAAACAGAGGAGTAGATTGGGAGAGAAAGGTAGAACATAGGGAGGGGAGAGTTTGTGAAATGTAGCAAGTTTAAACATCACACATTTGTTACGTGTTCTGCTCCCAAAAATAACTAAAACTTTTTATTATTCATTCTATATCTAATGTAGTTACACATGTGTAACATGTGTGCAGTAATATTTAAAACTATTGTTTATGTCCAGGCTCAGTTACACTTATACTTCAGCTGCTTACATTTACTTTCCCCATTGCAATGATGCAAGTGGCTTTAATGGAAGCCTGAATAATTAAAAATAACAGCTAACTGACATTATGAGAACATCATATAATAGTAAAAAAATAGTGAGCAAATAAACAGCAAAGGAGATAATGTTACTAATCAATCAGAAAAAGACATTCCAACTTTATGGGAACACAATTGGAATAATCTGAAATTCATTAACTTACAAAATGATTGATATCAAAAGGTAGGACCCTCAAAATTTCAATTGCCTATTTTCCTTTAATGACTGCAAGATTATGAACTTTGACAATATAATTTAATTGCTATATTTTTTCTGTGTCAGACAACACATCTCACCAATTAATTCAGTTAGTAACTGAGATTTTGAATAATTTAAGATCTTAAAATAATTATTCCAAAATTGGTGCTATACTCATAAATAGGGGATTTCAGATTACACATAATAGTAATGTTCCACGTACTTTTGTGAACTACTAACCTGGAAAATTGTTCATGAACAAAACAGTGGTAAAATCATAGAGTCTATGCAAAATAGTAAAATCTAACCTTGCTGAATTTCAAAGCAGTATTTAGGTTCAGAATTCACAGCAGGTTCTTAAGCTTGTGTATGAATGGTCATCCATCAACAAAAATCTGCAGTCTGCACCAAGATATCATACAGCTATCTTATGTCAAATCATGTTAGAGTCTCAGAACAGAAAGTATTCTGGTTACATCACACTATTCGTTAAAGCAAATTCTGTGCCCCAGTGTAATAGGGGTGCAGATTCAAATACAGAGATATATGATGCTGCAGTCGGCAACACCTGTATAAGACAACAAGTGTTTGGCAAAGTTGTGGTTCCAGCTTACATGCCCCTTCACCAGCTAGAACAGTCCCCTGAGGACATGCACGGTTCATGGATTCATGAGGTTGTCTCCATACCCGTACATGTCCATCTGCTTGTTACAATTTGAAGTGAGACTTGTCCAACCAGTTTCCAGTCATCAACAGTCCAATGTTGTTGTTGACAGGCCCAGGCGAGGTGTAAAGCTTTGTGTTGTGCAGTCATTAAGGCTACACTTGTGAGTCGGCTGTCGGCTCCAAAATCCATTTGATGATGCTTCATTGAGTGGTTTGCATGCTGATGGCCCAACATTGAAACCTGCAGCAATTTGCAGAACAGTTGCACTTCTGTCATGTTGAATGTTTCTCTTTAGTCATCATTGGTCTCATTGTTGCAGGATCTTTTTTGGGCCACAGTGATATCCGAGAGTTGATGTTTTACCAGTTTCTTGATATTCATGGTACACTTATGAAATGCTCATACGGGAAAGTCCCCACTTCATCGCTGCCTTGGAGATGCTGTGTCCCATCGCTCATGCACTTACTGTAGCACCACATTCAAACTCACTTAAATCTTGATAACCTGCCATTGTAGCAGCAGTAACCGAACAACTGTGCCAAACACTTGTTGTCTTATATAGGTGTCGCCAACTGCAGCATCATATTCTGCCTGTTTACATATCTCTGTATTTGAATCCGCATCCCTATACCAGTTTCCTTGGCACTTCAGTTTTGTATGAAATGGAGTAATATTTTGTGTCTTAAAAATCTGAAGTAGGTTGGTTGATATGCAACATGAAGTATCAATGATCTACAAACTTTGTTCATAGTACAGTGTTGTTAATGCTGGTGATAATACTACAAAGTATTTTGTGTTCACAGCTCTTTTATGGGCCTACCACAATACATTAAGCAGCTATGAACTTTAACCAGTACTGTGACTATGTTTAATGCTCGGTTTATTCTTCTACTGTATGCAGTTGCAAAGGAAGTTATGCATTTCCTGTTATTTGCATAAACTGTGAATTGTAAAACTGGAACTGGCCATCAGCTACATTATAGTGCAAATAAAGTGGGATGAAGCACTTTTAAAACTCGTTTCTTGCCCATTCTACATCATTTTGCCCTACCCTTAACAGCATGAGCTTCCAGGATACTTTTTCAGTACAACTAGATATGAGGCTTCAAGATTCATCAAAACCCAGTGTAGCATCAAATTACAGGTAAGAGGACCATCACATGTGGAGTGAAATACATAAGTGTAGATCAGTGGGCTAAAGTGTGGGTGGCAGGTGGAGGTGGGACACATGGTGACAAGAGTTGTGGTTTAGTTGGGACAGTGTCTACTGGAGAAAGATGGCAGGAAGATTTCAAATTTGTAGGACTGGATATTGTAATGGAAGGGAAGTTCTCATCTATATAATTCAGAGAAGTTGATATTGGGTTTGAGAAGGGAAGATGGAGTTGGAGGGAGGATACGGGAATCTTGATGGCACTATGTGTGGTACAGCCATTGACAAGGAGCATTTTGTACTCAGCTGCATTTTCTGCTGCTGGGTGGTCAACTCTGCCCTTGGCCAGCATTTGGTGGTGACCACTGATATGAGTGGTCAGTTGGTTGATGGCCATGCCCATATAAAAGAGAGTGCAGAAGTTTCAGAACAGTTGATACCTAGCATGACTGCTTTTATAGATGGCCCTGCCATTAATAGGGTTGGAATAAATGTGATAGGTGGGTGTCTCCTCTCTTTGTCAAGGTCTACGGGTTTGCATGTAGCCATACAGTATGTAAAATGCTCTTACCAGCTGACCTATCTTGGAATGCTGACAATTTACTTGGTCAGCAGACATGCATCCAGCCACAGTGCACCACAGAAGAGTAAGCGACTGCCCTCCATTGGCAGCGTGCCAATAAGTAGCACAGCCTCAGGTGCGAATATGTCTTTCTTTCTTAGCTCACCATGTAGCCTCTCGATACAACCGTAAATAGCCGGTGTTAGGATGTCAGACACAGTGATGATGGCCGCGCATAGAGTGCATGTTTTAAAATCAGTTTTTTGTTAATAAACTGTTTAAACTTACTTCTAGGTGCTCGCGTATTCTGTACCTCAAGAACCCACTGCTTACAAATCATGACAAATATTTCATGCAATTATCATCCAGGGGTAACAACACAAACAGCCTCCTTATAGAAGTGGTGTCAGTATGAGGATAATTATTGAAAACCTACAGTCCTGAAGAGATGCAGCATAACGTGAACTACGAGCAGCAGCAGCATGAGCATTTTCCGACTATGCGGGGACATCCGATACTGGAATTCAGGTTGGTCTTCTCCAGTTTGGCTAGAATATGAAAGGCAGTGATGGATTTTCAATTTACTCTTGAGTGACTCATTGGCGTTAAATTAGACGAAATGCCACAATCCAGTCAGAGTAACGTCATCAATCAAACTGTTATTTATGAACTGCAAAAAAAGATTTGGCAGTTAAAAGCAGAAAGAAGCTAGCATAACATTCCAAAAGACTTGTCAAATAATCGTTCATGCAGTACAAGTACAACTACAGTAAAGAATTTTTCATTACTACCATCAGTACGAGTGTTTAATGGGAAATCCGATGACGATGTGAAAGTGTTTTTTCGTAAACATGCAGGTGCCACCCTCTTAGGATCATGGACAGATTCCAATCAGCTAGTGGTTGCCAAATTAAGAATTCAGGGAGCAGCACAAGATTTTGTTAGCGTGGAGCCTACTTGCGTGAAAACAGTTGATTACAATGAGCATAGAATGGTTGTTGTTCAGAGATTTCAACGTAAAAATGGGATTAGATTTTCTGGGGAGCAGCTTTACTATTTGCGGTTGCAACGAGATGAATCTATCAAGCAGTTTGCTGACAGAATTTGAAACATCAACGCTCAAATGTACAAGTTGGCGGAATATGAGAATGAAAATCGCATTCAGTTGTTCTAAGCCGACCAGAGAGCCTTGGGCACATTTATTCATGGGTTGTATGGAGAGGAAGTAAGCAAAGCTGTTAGACTGGCACCATGTAAAACGTTTCAGGAGGCAGTAGAATCCGCCGCTGGTTTTGTTGAAGCACTAAGATGACTGAATTAGAGGCAAAAACAAGAACACTGAGTTTTTTACACAACAGTTCAATGCTACAGATGCAATAATCTGGGTCACAAGCGTAATGATTGTAAAGAGAATCAAATATGCTATCATTGCGGGATGCAGGCTAATGTTTTGAGAGACTGTCGGAACAAGAAGAAAGGTAATATGAACAACAGACCATCTGCCAGATCTTTAAACGAGTACGGGGACGTATGTGCCACCACTCTGTCTGTCCCCTGCCAGAGACAGCGATTCCTGTTAGTTACAGCGAAAATCAGACCGAAATTGACTTTGTGATAGGTGCTGTATATCATGAGAGAAACATCAAACTACTTATTGGCAGAGGAGCACAGACCTCATTAATGTGGTGATGCATAGATAAACGGGATAAATTGAAACCACCGCTATTAAAAGTGCGAGGGTCAAACAGAGTAAAACTACGTAACTATGGAGAAGTTGATGTAGAATTAATTCTTGGCCAAGGCCAAGATGATGGTGAAAATAAAGATAAAGATAAATACACAGCAAGGGTGCAAGTAGTTTCAAATAACGAAACGCATTATGACAGTGTACTTGGATTTGATTTCTTGTCCGCTAACGAGGCAGAGATTTTTGTCACAGAAAGAAAGATTAAACTAGGCCGTAGCAACTACAACCTAGGAAATTGTTCTCCAGATCATACTCGAAGGAGCAGAAATACTGACGTCGTGGGAATGGACCGCCCAAACGGTGCATCTGTTCAAGCCGTCTGAGTCGAAATTCAAATTGATCAGCCTCAGCAAATTCATAAGGGAGCAGGAAAGACAATCTATGTGGAAGATAAGTTACCCCCATACAAGGAAGGAACTTTGTTATTAACTGAGCGATCTGAGAAAACTGAGTTACTGGATACAATGCATTATGTTGCTGGAAGTGTAGGTGTCGCTACAATGGTGAGGTAGAATGTCGCAAACGCCCTAGTTACAATAACGAATATGAGCAATGAGGATGTTGTTTTGCCATGAGGAACAAAAGTTGCTGAAGTGTCAAGCATAAGTAGAAGTGACATAATAAATATTCCAGATGAGGTAACAAATGCTGCAGTTATAAACACATAGTTTTGTAACAATACCAAAATTGCAACAAGGAGACGAAGTTAATAATGAACTGAAGCGCAAGATTTGGAAGAAGGTAGAACATTTGACAGCTGATGAACAGAAGATTTTAGCACCTGCTTTGTTGGAGTATGCAGATTTATTCCGAGAACGTGAAAATTTACCTGTCACTCATTTAGTTCAAAATACATTCATACAGGGAATGCAGCCTCAATCACACAGAAACCTTACCAAATACCATTTAGTCAAAGAGAGTTGGTAGAAGACATGGTTAAAGAACAATTAGAAGCCAGAATTATAAAACCAAGAGATCCTTCAGACCCACTGTGGTGTTCACCTGTTGTAATTGCAAAGAAGAAATCAATTTCTGGAGAACCACAGTTCCGTTTTTGTGTTCATTACCATTCTTCGAATGCTGTGACCACACCTGACATTTACCCATTGCCAAATTTAGTGGAAACCTTGGATTACTTGGGCAGATGTCGAATTTTTTCGGTATGTTGTTAAACAAGTGGACCAGTTAACAGTCCATCCAGATGATCAAGCAAAAACCTCATTCGTAACTGCAACAGGAGTATACAAGCATCTTCATATTACATTTGGGCTTTGTAATGCTCCAGCTACATTTCAAAGCCTAATGGATTCAGTTTTACAAGGGCTCACCACAACACAAGCATTTGTTTACCTTGATGATGTAATAATTTTTGGTGAAAAATGAAGCAACTTGCTGAGAGACTACAGGCTGCTTTTGAGCGTATAAGAAGTGAAGTCCTGTACTTATCAATAGATAAATCTCCGTTTGCACAAAATAAATTTAACTATCTTGGTCATGTTATACCTAAATTAACTGAAGATATAAAGAATTTTCCTGAACTACAGAATTTGGAAGAACTACAATCATTATTGGGATTGTCAAATTTCTACAGACGATTTATAGCAAGTTATGCGGATATAGCATGAAGAAAAGAGCCACATTTAATTGGTCAACAGTATGCAAAAAGGCAATGGAAGAACTTAAAAATGCTCTAACCACAGACCCAGTGTTAGCCTATTTGGATTTCAGTAAACCTTTTATTCTTTCAACAGATACATCCAATTTTGCCATAGGTGGAATCTTGCCTCAAGAAGTTGATGGTCATGAACATGCAATCTCATTTGCTTTCAGACAATTAAACATAGCAGAATGTAATTATACTACTACTGAGAAGGAGCTCTGTGCTTTGGTTTTTTGTATAACACATAACAGATGATTCTTAACAGGAAGAGAATTTACAGTTATTACAGATCATGCTGCACTTAAATGGTTATTGTGCTTAAAGGATCCAAGTTCCAGATTAACAAGATGGGCATTAAGACTGAGTGAGTACCAATTTAAGGTTATTCACTCACAAGGTAAACAACATGTGAATGCTGATGCAATGAGCCAAAAAGTCAATGTTTGTGTTACAATAAGCCGAGAATAAGCGTTAAAGGCAGCTCAAGAAGAAGATCTACAATGGAAATCATGGAAAAATGATCAATGTTTTGTAAAAATAGATGGATTATTGTACAAAATCACTAGTAAAGGAAACCACCTAGTTATTCCAGAAAGCATGGAAGAGCAAATCATGAGAGAACAACACGAGTCTTTATTATCAGAACATTGGGGTAAAAAAACAACAAACATTGAAATAGCTCAAATGTTTTGGTGGCTGAGCTGCAAAGCTGACGTTTTCGAGTTTGTTTCACAATGTGATTCCTGTAACAGACGAAATAATGTAGGAAAAATTAGATCACCTTTGCAAGAACTACCAGAGACAAGTAAACCATTTGAAAGAGTAGGACGAGATGTTGTAGGACCATTGCCTATGACTAAAGATGGAAACAAATACATATTAACAATGTTAGATAATTTCTCTAGATACCTTCTCATGATACCAATACCTGATCAGAGTGCTGAGACTATAGCAAAAGTTTTTGTAAAGGAATGGATTCTTAAGTTTGGATCACCATTAAGTATAATTAGTGATCAAGGAACAAATTTTATGATTGAATTACTTAAACAGACTCGTAAGTTCATGCAAATAACTCAGTTAAGGACTACACCAGCACACCCTGAAGGAAATGGAAGAGTCGAGCGAGTCCACAGAACAATTATTAAAATGGTTAGCCTTTATGTGGGTAGCAAACATGAGAATTGGGATGTCTGTTTACCGTACTTGGTAAGTTGTTACAATGCCAAAATGCATAGCTCAACTGGCCTAAGTCCATATAAGATCTTCTATGGAAGAAGAATGCATTCACCCTTGGACTTTGCTTGATCGAGAGCCGGGATCAGCAATGAACACATAAGGGATCTAGTACGCAAACCAAAGGAAGCATGAAGGGGAGTGAAACAGTGAAATCATCGATCCTTTCTTCAGCAAGTAAGACAACACAACCACCAAGCAGCAGTTCCACACTATCAAGCTGGAGATCTTGTATATCTGAGCAATGTAGTGTTAAAGAAGAGTCAAGTCAAAAGGTTTAATAAGTTTTGGAAAGGACCATATCCAGTCTTGGAGATGTTGTTGCCAGTCACTCTTAAGCACCAACAGCCCTATTGTTCAGTTGTCAATCATGTGAAGCCATTTCTGGCTAGATTTCCTGTACCATCAAAAGACGACGAGGACCGATCGAGAGGCAGATCTGCTGTTCTCAAACACAGGAAGCGAGAATTGCGAGGTCGCAGTCCAGACTTGGAGGCCATAGCATCACCACGTTCTGAGTGATCCTGTTCCAGACACCCCTACAATCTGTGTAAACGTGTGTAGTGTGTGAGAGTGCAATGCATGTGGTTATTTCAGCCATATGCTTATGTGAATGTGTAGTGAAAATTTAGTATTGAAGCTATTACATGAGTCCACAAGTGAAGCTAAACCTTTTATTCCACAGGTTACCACAAGAAACTCATTTATTTTATGTTCATTGTTAACTCTAGTAATTATAACTAATTAACCATGTTCATTTTTATTCTAATGTTTGCTATGATAGTGTATTCTACTACTGCTGTAGTAAAAGTACCACAGAATACAGGTGTTTTGTTTGAACCACGATCAGACATGGTAGTTTCAACAAATAATGCAAAACTTGTACTCAAGTACAATCTGAGTGAATTCCAGCAATAGTTCAATTCTATAAAGAAGCAAATTCATCTAATTTGTTCTGTTAAAGATAATGATACCATTTTGGAAATGGGTACATCTTGGTGTAATAGCTGGGTCACAGCCAAAATGCAGGTAAAGTTGACATTTGCTCACTATGAACAAGAGATTTACTGTTTTTTAAAGCTTTTGCCACACAAAACTTTAATTAGGTGTAACTGTGTCTGGTTTGTTTTTGGAGAGAGTATCCTTCATACTGTATTTGATACTTTAAGTAGTCGTAATCTACTGGAAGTTAAAGGCAAAATATTAGCTCTTGAACAACAGTCCAGTATAAATTCAACTAACCTCTCTAATGAAATTATTGTATTAAAGAATATGCAAAGAACCATTACCAAGCACACAGTTTTTCACTGAACAGATTGCAAAGCAATTTAACTCACATTTCCACGTAATTTGTAATGAAATGTACGCAGATATCCAAGAACTATTCCAAGGGTTAAATGCTGTGAGTGCACACTTAGATTTAAACACTCTTTTGTTAAGGATTACTGATAGTTTATCAAGTGCTAGAATTGATGCCCTTAACTTAAGAACAGCCTTAGAAAGTAGTTGAAATGATTGTTTGAGCAGCGTACTACTACATCCAGAAATTTTTTTACAGATCCTGCTATCAATTTAACGAAAGGTAGATGTAACATATACTATGATTTACCCTGTTAACTCTTACAATTTATATGCTTACTACAAGTTAACCACCACAGACTGTTTAATGATTAAAGATGAATTAACTGTTATTGTTTCTATACCCATTGCTAGATCAAAGCACAATTTTGAAATGTATAAGATTTATACTTACCCCGTGAAATGGAGACAGGCAGGTATTCATTTAAAGTACGTACTAAATGATTATTACTGATCAGCAAGGATTGAAGATATTTCGTGTCCTTAAATGAAATGATTTGCATATGTGTAAACGTAGTCATAAGTTAATTTGCCCTGTATCAGCAGTATTCTTAGCTAGTAGAGTGTACAGCTGTGAGAAAGAATTGTTTATGAATCATCCCCCAAGAGATGATGGCCCTAGAATGTTAATGCATCTTTATCATCCATTTCTTAAATGATGTTCTGAAGGTATAATTTTCTCATTTAACTCCACCCCTGATGTCACATTTACATGTAAAAGTTATGATACGCATGAGCTACCCTTTGTCACTCAATTTGAATAATAGTGGATTGATCTTGAATGCCACACAGTGTGATTTATCATGTAAACTATTTGATATGCTTAGTGTATTGCCAACTACAGTTCATGCAACTGGACATTTGCCATTAACGAGAATGTTATCTGTTTATTACAATGATTCATACATATTAATATATAGAAAATGTTCCTTACCAAGTTTTTCTGAAGAAAACGATTTAATTAGGGATATCTATGAAAATGTAATTTCTTCCAATAATGAGTTAAACTTCATTGAAGTAGCAAATAGAATTAAGTCCTTCAATTTATCCAGTAATTTTAATGCATACTTGATTGTTAGTACTGTGTTTTTATTGCTTTTAATAATTTGTCTTTTGTCAACAGCATTTGTCATGTATGAAATTGTCATCCTGAAAGCTTGCTTCTCTGTACCGAACATTACTGTGTCTGCAAATGAAATGCATGGTGCAATACCTTCTGATGTCACAAATGGCAAAATGGATTCATAACACCCAGGAGTTCTTTTGAGCCACATATGGTTGCTCTTTTTCTCTGGGGAGAATGATGTTAAGTGTCTATGGGTTTGTATGTAGCTGTATAGTATGTAACATGTGCTCACCAGTCAACCTATCTTGGAATGCAGACAATTTTCTTGGTCAGTAGACATGCGTCCGGCTGCAGTGCGCCACAAAAGAGTAAGCGACTGGCCTCCGGCGGCAGCGCGCCGATAACTAGCGCAGCCGCAGGCGCACATATGTCTCTTTTCTTAGCTCACCATGGAGCTTTTCAATACAACTATAAATATCCGGTGTTAGGATGTCAGACACAGTAATGATGGGTGCGCATAGCATGCGTGTTTTATAATCAGTCTTCTGTTAATATACTGTTTGAATTTACTTCTTAGTGTTCGCGTATTCTGTACCTCAAGGACCCACTGCTTACAAACCCTGACAAATGTATCGTGTAGTTTTCATCCAACGATAACAAGACAAACAACCTCCTTATATCATTGTGGTTGTGTCCACTGGTTGTCATGCAAAATGTAAATGTGCACTGCATGTGACTTTTTATATATAATTACTAGGACACTGCATCCACATCCATTTGTGTACTTGAAATTTAGATAAAGTTCTTAACTGGTCAACAGTGCTACTTAAAGTATTTATTTGAACCAGTCAGCTTGGTGGAAATGATTTTTTCCTTTAAACATGGATCATTGTGTAATACAGACAGGAACATGGGAAGAAATCATAATGGGCATTCCACAGGGTTCAACCATGAGCCCATTATTGTTCTTGCTATGTGTGGTTATCTACTATTTTATTTGAACCAGGGAGCAGATTAGTCTCTTTTGCAGATGAGACACATGTTGTTGTCAAGCCAAGCAAATGTGTATTATCAGCGAAAATAATAACAATATTTTTGTTAAACTTGGAATAAATTGAGACTAATAGACAATCTTTAAAATAAATAATAAAAAAAAACAGCCCATAGAGTTTTGTGCTGCGAAGAATAACTCACTTTATATTAAAGTAGTGTACCAACACAAAATAATAAACAGGGTAGAAAGTGCTAAATTTTTAGTGTGTATATTGATGAAAACTTAAATTAAAAAAAGCAAATTTGTTAACATATTAAGGTGAACTTTAAGGAAATATGAATCAGGAATATACATGTTTATGTATTTATATTCACTGGTATTTTACACAGCAGTACTCTGTGGTAACTTTTCAAGTAAGCAAAGATATTCATTGTTCAAAATACATTGGGATGACAAGAGTCATGGTGTGCTCTTAATTGTTATGGGCTCAACAAGTCACTGGGAGTCTCCTGAAGAAATCACAAGTGGTATTTCACAGTGTTCTTGCCTCTATAGCCATCCATAATTATGAAAGTGTTGCTGGTACAGGATTTTTGTATGAACTGACATCTCAGTTATGTCCCGTAAATGTTTGATGGGATTCATGTTGAATTGGTGGCCAAATCATTCACTAAAATTGTACACAATGTTCTCTAAACCAATCATGAACAATTGTGGCCTGCTGGCATGGTGCATTGTTATCCATGAAAAGTTCAGCACTGTTTGGGAACATGAAGCCATTAAATGGCAGCAAATGGTGTACAAGTAGTAGTAGTAGTAGTAGTAGTAGTAGTAGTAGTTTATTCATCCAGAGTTATCCAGAGACAAAGTACATTGCATGGATTTCGTCAAAAAATACATAGTATATGTATACACACATATAGGGCGAACAATACTATACAAAATACAGATGTGCATAGTAGACTACATAACATCAGACCACATTGAAATAGCACGTACAACTTTGATTTTTTACATTGATGTATGAGAAAGACTTTTTACATAGAATACACAGTTGATATTTAGATATAACACATATAATTAAAGCACTTTTGTACATATTATTTATTTAGATCATAGCAACAGTCAGATAAAAATTACTATTGGCATAGAGTACATAAATATAATTGTTTAGTATGAAGCTATTCCAGGTATTCCTTTACACTACAATATCAGTTAGTCATTAAAAATTTGAATACTGCTTCTTTAAATGAAGACAATTTTTTTATTTCTTTTATCTTTACTGGTAGTTTGTTATACAATCTGCTTCCTTGTATGTTTGTTTGTTTCTGCGCCAAAGCCTTGTTAACTCTTTTTATATGAATGTCATTGCACTTTCTTGTGTTGTAAGTATGTAGATCCGAGTTGGATTGGAAATTGTTAATATTTCTTCTTACGTTAATTATACTTTTCTGTATACAGAGGCACGGTAGGGGTAGAATATTCAGCTGTTTAAATAATTGCTTTGAAGGAGTTAGCCTTGAACTGTTGGTAATTATTCTAACAGCTCGTTTTTGTAGAGTGAAGATGGTTTTGAGATTTTTCTTACTATGACCCCAGAAGGCGAGGCCATAAGTAATAGCAGAATGTATATAAGCAAAGTAAACAGTTTTGCTACATTCCCTACTACATACAAAACTAATAACACGTAAAGCAAAGCAAGCAGAGCTTAACTTATGCAACAGATTCAGGATATGGGATTTCCAATCTAAATTTTCATCTATATGTACACCCAAGAATTTTGTGGTAGCAACTCTAACAATTTCTTTATTTTGTATTCTGAGATCTAGATCAGAGTGTGACTTTGCTTTCCTGTAATGGATATAATTAGTTTTAGAGATATTTATGGTTAATTTGTTCACTTCAAACCAATTTTGCAAATATTCTATAACTCTGGTTGCAGATGTTGGCAATACCTGGTTTATGTCAGTTACTACAATGTTTGTGTCATCCGCAAACAAGGTTATATGAGTACCATTTAGTGGAATCTTGATATCATTTATGTAAAGAAGAAATAGGAGAGGTCCTAAAACACTCCCCTGCGGTACCCCAACTGGCACAGTCTGAATATACAATCCCAAACAATACTTTGGTTTTTACTGTTTGTTGTTGCAGTTTCTACTAACTGTTTCCTATTATGGAGATATGACTAAAACCACTTTTTAGCTACTCCTCGTATACTGACATATTATAATTTGTCTAGCAAGATATCATGTTGGACAGTATCAAATGCCTTTGAGAGGTCCAAATTAATTCCTATTGTACTGTTGTTCTTATCTAGCCCCGTTACAATATTTTCAATGAATTGGGTGATGGCTGACTCTGTACTCATTCCTTTGCGAAAGCCGTGTTGGTTTACAGACAATAAATTGAATTTCTCGAGGTAATGTGTAATTCTGTTTTTCATGACTGTCTCTATTACTTTTGAAAATACCGATAATAAAGCTATTGGTCTATAGTTTCCCACTTCATGTATATTGCCCTTTTTATACAATGGTATTACTTTTGCAATTTTTAATCGTTGTGGAAAGACACCTTCTGAAAATGATATATTTATGATTAGTGTGAATGGGTCTGATATGACACTAGCACATCTCATCATGACTGAGCAAGGTATCTCATCAATCCCTGAGGACATTTTATTCTTCATTGTTTTTATTATTCGATTAACTTCCAATTTGTTCATGGGAGGTAGCAATAACACAACCATTTCCAGTCAATGATCAGTTGAATTGGACCAGAGGACATAGTCTATTCCATGTAAACACTTGTATTGGTATTCTCAACACTCTCTTGACACTGTTGCTCTCAGAATATTGAATTCCGATCGATTTCCAAAATGGAATGTATGATATGTCTAGCACCAATTACCATTCTGCATTCACCCTGTTGAATTAATGTTACGATAGAGGGAAATTCTGTGATTTTGGTAATTTGTTATTGTTACAAAGAAAGACTGTCAGTACTAAGCGTGCTCTATTTTGTTCCCAGAGAATCAATTCTGTTTACATAAATGATGTTTGTTTAATTTCAAGAACCTACCTGCTCTTGTTTCTTGTGTTAGAGGTTAAATTTCCACAGGTAAATATGAAATCCATGGCAGGCCTTCATTTATGTTCATAGGTGCAAAAGGGCATATTCATAATCTAAATTTTCCTAAGAAAATTTATTTCGCTTACATTTCAGATTAATTGAACTTTAAGGTGCCACATAAGTTTTTACCATTATTGTGAATGTGAAATAGATGAGGATAAACCCTGGGCACCAAATATTTGCCATAATTCATTTGCAGTAAATCTCTGTTGTTTGTTAAACAAACACTAAAGTCAATGCCAATCACGGTTCTGATGATATGGTGAGGATCCTCAAATCATGTCACTGACTGTTATTTTTTATGGTGTCACCTCTTAAACAGGAAATTTTGAGAAAGAGAAAGTGGAACATCGCATATACAACTCTGACATTGGCTACACAACCAGTAATAATAATAATAAAAATGATAATAATAATATAGATTTTATTGCCTTTATGCCATTATAGCAATTGACAATGTCAAATGTAGATACAATTTACAATACATTGTGCTAAAGTATTAACTACTGAAATATTTTAGCTAATATTACAATAAATGTACAGTGAGTCATCTATTGGATTACTGCATTTTACAATTGGAGGATTCATTGACGTCATAGAACGGGTGGGCAATTAACCATTCATGCAGTCTTTCTTTGAATGTATGTTCAGGAAGATCCTATATAGCATGTGGTACCTTATTAAATAGTTTGTGCCCTGTGACTTCATAGCTATTTATTGATTTTGATGGTCTGTGGTAAGGCGTGGGACAGAAGGAGAGATGAATGGGCATGAAGTGAGTGGCCATGTGGTAGCACCACAAGAACTAACTATTATGCCTAGCAGAGTGCAGCCTATTGTAGAACTACCTCCTCAGACTAATGTGAAAACAAGAACTTGATCCACTAGAATTGGGAATTTTAGTGGTAGGTTCAGTCTGAGACTTATTCAAAAAGCAACCCCTCTCAATGATTTACGAAAAAGAACAGAAAGTTTGAGTGGAGAGAGGTGCAAGATGGGTCCTTTACTGCCCTAAAACAAGTACTCAGTACTGCCCCCATAGTAGTGTTACCTGATTTTGATAAACAATTTATAGTATAGGCAGATGCCTCAATGCAGGGCATAGGAGCTGTGTTGTTACAGGAGGGAGAGGAAGGATGACAACCTGTACCTTACATTTCAGGAGGACTTAATGACATGGAAAAGAAGTATTTAGCTATTGAGTCTAAGTGTTAGCTGTCCTGTTTGGCTTGGAAAGGTTCAAATTCTATTTGGAGTACATGCAGTTCTGGTTGGAAAAAGGCAACCAGGTGCTGAACTGGACCTGGGGAAAACCAAGGAAGACAGGGCACAGAGCCAGATGGGTGGTGTGGATACTGCCATTTCATTTGGAAGTGGTTAACATTGGGGGAAATGACAACATTATCAGTGTTATGTTCAGTAGGTGGTTTTAAGCTGGTTGAGAGAAGCATAAAAATTACCTACTTGAAGTATTAACCTAATTCTGATGGACACATCCGAGTTATTTAAAGGTATCAAGAAGTATCGGAATAATGACAATAGATGTCCAGTAAGTGGACACCTGGAGGAATTTAAAACTGGGAATAAAATATGTGAGAAGTTATATTGTGTAATATAGTTGCTGACATTCAGAATGGAATTGGTGTGAACAAGACATGCTGAAATCAAGCTAACTCAGGATATGAAATTCAGTCTGCCAGCCTCTAAACTAGCTGAAAGGGTATTTAGCAAGCATTATGCTGACTTTGTGGGACCATTGCCCAGATGTACGGAGGGGAACTGCTACATGCTCATGTGTGAAGATGCATTTTCCCATTTTGTAGAGTTGTTTCCTAGAAGGATAGCCATGAGAAATTCTGCCAGTGCCATTCTTAAAAATATAATAGGAACAAGATGTTTGACCAAAACTTTAGTAATGGAAAATTCTACATATTTCACATTGAAGGGGTTTAAGAACTTTAATCTTGACCTTGGTATCCATCATAGCACAACTGCCCCATACTATCCCGATCAATTTTAGGGGAAAGAGTGAATAGAAATATGCACTCTGTTTTAAGAGCCTAACAGCATGAAAGAAATTGTTACTGAGGAACCCTGGACCATAGGAAATTGAATGTATTTTAATACTTTTAACCCTGTTATTATTTGATGCCCCAGGGAGAAAGAAAATGTTCAGAGTTTCTCTCCCCAAGGGCAAGCCAATACCTAAAGCTACAAATCATACTGGGGTACTTACTCTTCATCCCACTTTATTTGCTCTATAATGTAGTTGATGGCCAGTATCAAATTTACAATTCACAGCTGGTACAGATAAAGAGACATACATCACTTCATTTGCAGTTAAATATGGAAGAAGAATCAGGCAGTCATTGTAATGGTTGTAATGTACACTGACAGACAGATGAAAGTAACAGTACACACAAAATACTTTGTAGTATTATAAGACACAAAATATTACTCAATTTGTAATACTTACAGATATATGTGTTGCACATATTATACTTTGACATAGAATTTCACTTTAACCAACATGGAGATGTAACCTGAGTACTTTCTGTTCTGAAACTCTAACGTGATTTTACACAGAGAAGTTATATTTATGATCTCTTGGTGCAGACTGCCAATTTTGGGAGATGGGTGACTATTTATACACAAGCATCAGAACATGATGTGAATTCTGAACCTAAATAATCCTCTGAAATTCAGTGAGGTTAGATTTTACTTATCTGCATAGACTCTAAGACTTTAACATTGTTTTTTTGTGAATAATGTTTCTGGTTAGTAATTCACGAAAATACATGGAACATTATTGTAATGCATCATCTGAAATACCCTATTTATGAGTATGGCACCAATATTGAAATAATTATTTTATGATCCTAAGTGATTCAAAATCTCAGGTACCGACTGAATTAATTATTGAGATGTGTTGCCTGATACAGAAAAAATATAGCAATAAAATTATATTGTCAAAGTTCATAATCTTGCAGTCATTAAAGCAAAATTGGTGATTGAAATTTTGAGGATCCTAACTTTTGGTATCAATTATTTTGTAAGTCAATGAATTTCAGATTATTCCAATTGTGTTCTGAGAAAGTCAGTAATGTCTTTTTCTGAGTGATTGGTAAAAGTACCTCCTTTGCATACAATTTTTTACCATTATATGATGTCATAATGTCAGTTAGCTGTTATTTTTAATTATTCAGGCTTCCACTAAAGCCACTTGTATCACTGTAATCTGGAAGGTAAATATCAGCAGCTGAAATGTAAGTGTAACTGAGCTGTACATAAATACCAGTTTTTAATATAGATGTACAGGTCATCCATACAAATGCAACTGCATTAGATATAGAATGAATTAATGTAGAATTTTAGTTATTCTTGGGAGTATAAGACATATCAACTGGATGACATTTAAGCTTGCTATGTTTCACAAAGTCTCCCCTTCCTCTGATCTACCTCTCTCCCCCAATCCATTCCTCTGCTTCATCCTATGCCGCACACAGCTTCCTGCCCAAGACCAACTTAACAGAGTTATATTCCTATCCTTATATCTTGCCTTCTAATCGCCAGACGTTCTTTCCTCCCTCTCCCCACCTCCTTTCTCCTCTTACCAACTTGCCTGACACAACTGTGTGTGTGTGTGTGTGTGTGTGTGTGTGTGTGTGTGTGTGTGTGTTTGTGTGTGTACTTTGGTGAATTACTAACCTTAAACACTTTTCATAAGCAAAACAGTGGTAAAGTCTTAGTGTCACTGCAAAATAGTATAATCTAACCTAGCTGAATTTCAAAGAATTATGCAGTTTCAGAAATCACATCATGTTTTTATGTTTTTCTTTAAATAGACACACCTCCACCAAAAGTGGCATCATGCACCTGGAGATCATGCAGCAAATTTGTCTATGTCAGATCATGATTTTAGAGTCTCAGAAGAGAAAATATTTTGGTCACATGTATGTGACAGTTAAAGTGAAATTTTGTGGCCCAATATAATATGCACGACACATATGTCTGTAAAAAGTATGAAACAGACTAATATTTTCTATTTTAACAATCTGAAATGAGCTAGCTGATACACAACCTGAAAGTGTTATGTAGGTGGGCACCAACAAAATATTTTTGCTCTTTGCACCTTTTTAGTGTCCTCTGTCAGTACTATATGATGTGGATTCCACACCACACAGCACTACTCCAGAAGGAGCAGGGAAGCACAGTAAGTAGTCTCTTTAGTAGACCTGTTACATTTTCTAAGTGTTCTGCCAATAAACCAAAGTCTTTGGTTTGCTTTTCCCACAACATTATCTGTCTGAGTTTTCCAATTTAAGTTATTCATAGTTGTAATTCCTAAGTCTTCAGTTTGGTTTACAGCCTTTAAATTTGAGTGATTTATCATGGAACTGAGATATAGCAGATTTTTTTTTTACTGCTCATGTGGATGGCTTCACGCTTTTTATGATTTAGAGCAGCTGCCACATTTGCAAGCATACATATAGCTTGTCTAAATCATTTTGCAATTTGCTTTGATCATCTGATGACTTAACATTTGCAGAAAATTTAAGAGGATTGCTCAGGTAGTCTCCTAAATATTTTATGCAGATTAGGAACAACTGAGGGCCTATAATACTTCCTTGAGGAATGCCAGAAATTACTTCTGTTGTACTCGATACTTTCTGTCAGTTATACAAGCTGTAACCTTTCTGAGAGGAAATTGTGCAACCACTAACTCAACTAAGACAATACTTCATATTCACACAATCTAATTAGAAGTTGCTTCTGGGGAATGTTGTCAAAAGCCTACTTGAAATCTAAAAATATGGAATCAATTTGACATCCCCTGTCAATAGCACTAATTATTTCATGAAAATAAAGAGCAAATGTGTGCCACAAGAATGATATTTTATGAATCCATGCTGACTATTTGTCAATAATTTGTTTTCTTTGAGGTAATTCATAATATTTGAATGCAGTACATTTTACAAAATCCTAGTGCAAATTGGCATTAGTAGTATGGGCCAGCACATTACTCCTGTTTCCTTTCTTGGGTATTCATGTGACTTTCCAGTCTTTGGGTATGAATCTTTCTACGTGTGAGCAGTTGTATATAATTGTTATGTATGGAGATATTGGATCAGCACACTCCGAAAGGAACCTGACTGGTATACAATATGAACTGGAAGCCTTGCTTTTCTTAAGCGTTTTCAGCTACTTTGCTACACTGTGGATATCTACTTCTTAGTTACTCATGCTGGCAGATGTTTTTCATTCAGATCCTGGAATATATTCTTCATCTTCTCTTGTGAAGAAATTTCAGAAAACTGTCTTTGGTAAGTTTGCTTTAGTGGCTCTGTCATCAATAACATCACAGTTATTATTGCACAGTGATGGTATTCATTGCGTCTTGCCACTGGTGTACTTTACATACAACCAGAATCTCTTTGGGTTTTCTACCAAATTCTGAGAAAGAGTGTTGCTGTGTGGACTATTAAAAACACTCACATTGAAGCTCACACTAAATTTGGAACTTAAGTGAAATTTCACTGGTCTTGCATATTTTGTGTTTTTTAAAATTTGGCACGCTTTTTTTCATTGTCTCTGGAGTAGTGATCTGATCTGTTTTGTGTACCTTGTGGAGGGGGGAGGGGGAGGGAGATCAGTAGCACCTCTTATTAAATTATTTGGTATGTATCGTTCAATTCCCATCAATACTATTTCTTTGAATGTAAACCACATCTGGTCTACACTTACATAGTGAGATTGACAATCAGACTACAGGTAAATGGACTGTCACATTTGGAGTGGAATATATAAGTGTAGATTAATGAGTTAAAATGGGGGAGAGAGGCAGGGGGAGGTACACATGGTGACAATAGTTGTGGTTTAGTTGGGACAGGGTCTACTGGAGAATGATGATGGGAAGATTACAAGATTGCAGGACTGAAGGATATAACAGAAAGGCAACTCTCATGTACATAATTCAGATAAACTGATGTTGGGTTTGGAGTGGGAAGCTGGTGGGAGGGAGGAGAGGAAAGTGTTGATGGCACTATGTGTGAAACAGCCACTGATAATGCGCATTTTGAACTCAGTAGCATGTTCTGCCACTGGGTGGTCGATTCTGCCCTTGGCTATATTTTGGTGGTGACCATTTATATGAGTAGACAGTTGCTTGATGATCTTGACAATATAAAACACCGTCAAAAAGTTATAGCACAGCTAGTACCTACTACAACTGCTTTTATAGATGGCCCTGCCACTGATAAGGTGGGATATGCATATGACAGTGTTAGAATAGAATATGCTGGGTGAGAAACGTGCACTGCATGTGACTTTGGATGTATATATAATAGGACGCTGTGTCCACATCCATTTGTGCATTTGAAAATTAGATAAAGTTCATAACTAGCCAATAGTGCTACATAAAGTATTTATTTGAACCAATCAGCCTGGTGGAAATAACGTTTTCCATTAAACTTGGGTCATTGAGTAATACAAACAGGAAGCATGGGTAGAAATCACAATGGGCACTCCACAGGGTTCAGTCATGGACTTATTACTGTTCTTGCTCTATGTTAGTTATCTACCACTGTATTGGAATCTGGGAGCATATTAATCTATTTTGCAGATGATACAAGTGTTGTTGTCAGGTCAAGCAAATGTGTATTAGCAGTGAAAGTAATAATTATATTTTTGTAAAACTTATTAACAAGTTAACACAAATGGACTATCTTTAAACTTAAAAAAATAGAGAAAACACAGCCAATAGAGTTTTGTGCTGTGAATAATATCTCAGATTCTATTAATGTAAGGTACCAACACAAAATAATAACCAGGGTAAAAAATTCTAAGACTGTTAGTGTTTATATTGATGAAAACATAAACAAAAAATCATAAACCTGTTAAAATGTTTAGGTTCAGCTAAATTAATTGTGAACTTTATGGGAATATAAATCAGGAATATACAAGTTTTATGTATTTATATTCACTGATATTCAACATGCAGTGCTTTTTGGTAACTTCTCAATTAGGCAAAGATATTCATTGTACAAAATAAAGTAATTAAATTGTGGTTCACACACATACATTATGCATGGTTAAGAAAATTTATTTTGTTTACATTTCTGATTAATTCAACTTTAAGGTGCAACAAAAATATGTTAACGGTGTAAATGACTTATGCTATGTGCACAGTGAAGTAACTTTTGCTTTTCAGAATGTGAATTGACTCCATGAATAAAGATGGCATATTTATTTATTTATTCATCTGTAAACAAATTTATGTATGGATGTCATCATTATACATACATATATACATTACTTTGTGATACAAGCTAATGAAATACAAGCTATAAATAATAAATTCATTTTATAACACTTAATTTCCATGTTAGAGCTCATTTTAGTTTTGGCCACCTACACTCAATGGAGCACGTTATCATTATTTCATACAGGATACTCTAACTGTGCAGCTAGAAAAGTATGACATAACATGTGCTTCATGCACGATGCAGCCCCTGCACATTTTAGTCGAAGTGTTCATACGCTTCTCAACAACAGATTCGGTGACCGATGGATTGGTAGAGGCGGACCAATTCCATGGCCTCCACGCTCTCCTGACCTGAACCCTCTTGACTTTCATTTATGGGGGAATTTGAAAGCTCTTGTCTACACAACCCCGATACCAAATGTAGAGACTCTTTGTGCTCATATTGTGGATGGTTGTGATACCATACGCCATTCTCCAGGGCTGCATTCAGGGATTCCATGCGATGGAGGGTGGATGCATGTATCCTCGCTAACGGAGGATATTTTGAACATTTCCTGTAACAAAGTGTTTGAAGTCACGCTGGTACATTCTGTTGCTGTGTGTTTCCATTCCATGATTAATATGATTTGGAGAGAAGTAATAAAATGAGCTCTAACATGGAAAGTAAACGTTTCCGCACACATGTCCACATATTTCTTCCTTTGTTTGTGAGGAATGTTTCCTGAAAGTTTGGCAGTACCTTTTTGTAACACTCTATATATATATATATATATATATATATATATATATATATATATATATATATATATATATATATATATATATATATCTGTGTGTGTGTGTGTCTATTACACATACAATTTATAATTGAATTGCATAATGCAGAAGAACCTGCTTCAGTCAAAAGAAATATACCAAAACACTCCTCTAATACTTGTATGGGTAAATTACAATGTAGAATGTCCACTTTATAATTGATTAACCTGATTATTTACTTATGCCAATTTTATGCTGCATGAATTCTCTAATCGAGTAAAAACTATTTTTAATAAATATTCTTTAAGGAATGTTTAAAATTTACAGAGTTCCTTTAGGCTTTTGATTTCTTTTGGCAATTTATTGTATATCTTGACACCTAGGTAAAACATAGTGATTTTGGTTTTAGTTTTATTCATTTTGTCTACGTACAAGCAATTACTGTTTCTGGTTTGGTGATCATGGCTCTGAGCATTATGGGACTTAACAGCTATGGTCATCAGTCCCCTAGAACTTAGAACTACTTAAACCTAACTAATCTAAGGACATCACACAACACCCAGCCATCACGAGGCAGAGAAAATCCCTGACCCCGCCGGGAATCGAACCCGGGAACCTGGGCATGGGAAGCGAGAACGCTACCACACGACCACGAGATGCGGGCTGGTGATCTTGTATGCAGCTGTTTGCTAAGTATTGCTCAATATTTTTGTTAATAAAAACTGTAGTTTGCAAGATATATTCACTTGGGATTGTCAGAATACCCCACTTTTTAAATAGCTCACTGCAGTGTGCTCTTTTGTGACTCTTGCTCATTATTCTGATAGCTTGTTTTTGCAATCTGAACACACATTTCACATTTTGGGCATTTGCTTCCCAGAATGTTATGCCATAACTTATTATGGAGTGCAAAGTATGTTATTCTCTGGCATGAACTATTGCACAGAGTGACTAATATTCGTAAGGCATAGCATGCTGTGCTAATTTTTTTTCCCAAGCATCCTAATATGTTAATCCCATTTTAATTGTTGATCAACATACATACCCAAAAATTTTGTGCTGGTTACACACACTACAGATTCATTTTGAACTTTAAGTTTAGTCATATTCGTTTTTTTTTTAATATACACTCCTGGAAATTGAAATAAGAACACCGTGAATTCATTGTCCCAGGAAGGGGAAACTTTATTGGCACATTCCTGGGGTCAGATACATCACATGATCACACTGACAGAACCACAGGCACATAGACACAGGCAACAGAGCATGCACAATGTCGGCACTAGTACAGTGTATATCCACCTTTCGCAGCAATGCAGGCTACTATTCTCCCATGGAGACGATCGTAGAGATGCTGGATGTAGTCCTGTGGAACGGCTTGCCATGCCATTTCCACCTGGCGCCTCAGTTGGACCAGCGTTCGTGCTGGACGTGCAGACTGCGTGAGACGACGCTTCATCCAGTCCCAAACATGCTCAATGGGGGACAGATCCGGAGATCTTGCTGGCGAGGGTAGTTGACTTACACCTTCTAGACCACGTTGGGTGGCACGGGATACATACAGACGTGCATTGTCCTGTTGGAACAGCAAGTTCCCTTGCCGGTCTAGGAATGGTAGAACGATGGGTTCGATGACGGTTTGGATGTACCGTGCACTATTCAGTGTCCCCTCGACGATCACCAGAGGTGTATGGCCAGTGTAGGAGATCGCTCCCCACACCATGATGCCGGGTGTTGGCCCTGTGTGCCTCGGTCGTATGCAGTCCTGATTATGGCGCTCACCTGCACAGCGCCAAACACGCATACGACCATCATTGGCACCAAGGCAGAAGCGACTCTCATCGCTGAAGACGACACGTCTCCATTCGTCCCTCCATTCACGCCTCCACCCGGCCTCCCCCATGCCCACTATACGCCCTCGCTCAAAGTCCGTCAACTGCATATACGGTTCACGTCCACGCTGTCGCGGCATGCTACCAGTGTTAAAGACTGCGATGGAGCTCTGTATGCCACGGCAAACTGGCTGAAACTGACGGCGGCGGTGCACAAATGCTAGCGCCATTTGACGGCCAACACCGCGGTTCCTGGTGTGTCCGCTGTGCCGTGCGTGTGATCATTGCTTGTACAGCCCTCTCGCAGTGTCCGGAGCAAGTATGGTGGGTCTGCACACCGGTGTCAATGTGTTCTTTTTTCCATTTCCAGGAGTGTAGAAGTTTATGTTATTAGTCTTCTTCACATTAAGGGTTACTTTGTTGTTATTTGACCAGTTGTGAACTTCCATAAGTGCCTTTTCAGCTTTTACGTTTAACATTTCTGGTGTCCTGTCTGTAATTATTATATTGCTGTCATCAGCAAACAGCACTGTTTCTCCTTGCGTTACCCACTGTGGGAAGTCATTAATATAAATAAGAAACAGTACTGGACCCATCACACCCCTTGAGGTACTCCAGTGTTCAAATATTCTTCATCTGAAAGATGTTTCTGCAAGGTAAGATCTAAACCATTTATTTACAACCCCCCTGATTCTTAGTGCTTCAAGTTTACCTAGTAGTATTCCATGGTCAACTGTATCAAATGCTTTGCTGTGATCTAGGAAAATGCCTGTTACTTGTTCTCCTGTATCTAGGGTTTCTAGAACTACTCTTGTAAATTTTTCTATAGCTGCTTCTGTTCCCTTTCCAGTCCTGAAACCAAACTGTTCTTTGCATAGGAGTTGGTATTTATTTAAGTAGTCCATGAGTCTGTTTTTCATAATAGTTTCCATTATTTTTGGAAAAGAAGACAGATGTGACACTGGTCTGTAATTCTCTATATTTTCTGTCTCACCTTTTTTGTGTATGGGAAGAATTTTTGCGTGCTTTAGATAATTAGGGAAGCAAACTGATGAGAATGACTCATTTATAATGTCTACTAAGGATTCTTTTATGCTGCTGATGCAGTCTTTTAGTATACACATTGGAACTTCATCCAAATCTGTGGATGATTTAAATTTATGTAAAATGCTACTGATTTCATCTCCATTGGTGGGTAGCAGTGTGTGAGATACATGGTTCTTTGCCATTGTGTGTTGCGTTTTAGGAAGCTTTTCTTGCAGTTTTATTGCTATATTACTAAAGTAGTTGTTTATAAAGTTTGCCAGGCCCTTAGGATTACCTATTATACTACCTTTATTTCTAATTTTTATGTCCATCTGCTTTGATTTTGAGTTAACAGTTTCTTGTTTTACTATATTCCAAATGGCTCTGCTTTTATTGTTTGAGTTCTGTATGGTCTTTTTAATTTGGATTCTTTTTGCTTCCTGCAACAGTTCTCTGTATGTCCTCTTGTACGTGAGAAAAAACTGTAAGAAGGCTGGGTCACTCTTATCACTTTTGATAGATCTCAGATATTTGAGTGTTTCAGAGGATTTTCTGATACCCTTTGTTACCCAAGTCTCCCTGCTAGATCCCCCAGCAGAAAGTACGACTTTAGGAAATGTTTCCTCAAATTTTAACTTGAATATATTCATGAATTTGTTGAATTTTTCAGTTACATGTGTTCCTGAATATACTTCTGACTATGTCTGGCCAGTAATCTGTGTTGTAAATTCACACCTTTTTGATTTAGAAAAAAAACCTTCTGTAGCTAAGGACTTTTGCTTGTAACTTTGTAGATATTTTAAGTTTTGCACTTTGACCAAAGTGGTCTGATATCCCAAGGTTTTTAACAGTTGCTTCACAGCATTTATGCTTAATATCTGTTAGAAAATGGTCAATTATTGAAGATGAGTCTTTGGTTACTCTTGTGGCATTTGTTACCCATTGTGAGATACCATAACTGTACAAGATAGTCAAGAACCTGGTGCTGACTTCACCCATTTTTGGCATATTGATATTTAAATCTCCGCAAATGATAATATGTACTTTAGGATTACATATTTTGTCCAACACTTGTATTACTTTAGTGAAAAAAGTTTCGATATCACCATTAGGAGATCTATATAAACACAGTATATACCATTTTTAAGGGCATTTTGTTCTTTTAACTCTACTACTGAAAGTTCAAAATGTTTTTCTTCACTAAAAGAAAGCATATCACTCCTAACTATGAACTGAAGTCCTTTTTTCACATAAATACATAAGCCCCCACCCCTATTTAATGTTCTGCTATAATAACATGCTAATTCATAAGAAGGTAAAACTATGTATTCAATTTCAGATCCGTTACACCATTGTTCAGTAATGCAGACTATCAAGCTATCTATGGCTTCTAGTTCAATTTCTAACTGTTGCACTTTGTTCCTTATTGACTGAACATTCTGGTGAAATATTGTTAACTAATTATAGTTACTTATCTAGGGCACTTCTTCTTCCTTCCTTCTATTAAAAAATCCTTCAGATGGGAAGTAGGCACAGATCTTCTTTTCTCCACACTGCTTCATGATAGATCTTCTACTGCTGCCACTGCTGTAGCTGTTGCTTGATGACCTGTTTGTGGTAATGACACTGCTCCTATCACTACTGTGGTTCTTATGTTCACTTCACTGCATCCTGGATCTTCTGTTACTACTGGTTTTGCATTCCTTGTTGTTACTGCTGTTGGAGTAGCTGTTGATGCTGACACTGATTCCTCTTCTGCCAATGTTATCAAAGCTGCTCCATTTGCAACTGTTTCTTCTGTGGCCTCTAAATCCTCAATATCTTCAATGGCCAGTTGCTGTTTTAATGTTTGAGTGGAATGTCTTCTGTCTGGATGTTCTGCTGCCTCCAGTGGAATTGGGTCATGCATTTCACTATTTATGGAAATAGTTTTCATTAACTGCTCAAGATTTTCACATAAATAGGACTTGCCTTTCTTGTTTAAGTGCATTCCATGTTTCGTGAAGCACATTCTTTCCAAATCAGTTGTATGAAGAAAGAAAACTTTGTCCATGGATCTGCAGGGTTTTTGGTAGATCCTGTTGGCTTTCTGGATCTCTTTATTTACACATTACCATTCTGGTAGATCATGCCTGTGAGTTAACCCTATAACAATAACATTTTGATTTTTTATTGTGTTCAGCAATGTCTTTAGTGTTTGAGTAGCTTCTCTTAGCTCATTTTTATAGATATCATTTGCACCACCAAATATTACTATGCACTGATTTTGCCATGTGTGATTACTATAATTACAGTCTTTTAAAAGTTCTTTCATACAGGCACCTGGTTTGATGAAACCTGTAGCTCTGAGTCCATTCTGATATCATATTTTTTTCTGCTAACCCTCTTCCATTACTGTCTGAATATAAAACAACATCTCTTGTTTTATTCCCCATAATGTTTTGCGTTATTTGATTTCTATTACCATGCTTTTCATGTCCAAATGGTGGTTTGAGATGATTGTTTTCATCGTGAATACACTTCTCATATCGTTTCATCTGCGCAACGTTTTTGTTTACATCACATCTAGATAGACTTAATCGTCCTTTTGCACAATCCTGATGGGAAAATCAGGTAGTCCATCGTTCACTATGTCACAATTTGCTATCGTGAGAATTTCACTGTCTTTGTTTAAGCAATTTACTTTGTTTTAGCAATTTACTTTGTTTTTGTACATTAAAACACTCCCATTTAGTAAACTTTTCCGGTTTAAATAGTTTGTGTTACCTGTACTGCAGTGGATATATATTTTCGATTATTTTTTTTCACAAGTTTCTGATAAACATTGTACCATGTGATTCAACTTTTGAGAATATGCTGTAATTCCTGCAAGATCCTGTTGCAACACGTCTATCACGTTGACTTCCAAACCGTCACCACATTTTTGCACTGCTGTCTCGCGACCGGCACGGTATTTTTCTCAATCACAAGATAGGTTTTTTAGTTCCAGTCAAGTAAAACATGATGTATGATAACATCTGTGTGTTGCTGAACATAGCCTAATACCTTCTGATACAATATCACCACACATACAACATTCAACTGACGCTAAATAGTCACAATTTATAGTAAGATTTGCTAGAATATTATTTGTCATCGCCATGTTGTGTTCACTTTCTTCTTAATTCTATCAATTGATGTACCTTAGTTATGGATTTTGTATCAGCAGCTTCTTCTATAACGCCATTATTGTGACTGTGAAATTGATGAGAATAAATCCTGTGCACCAAATGTTTTTGTAATTCATGTGTTGTTGGTTAAACAATGTCACTCACAGTTCTGCTGATGTGGTGAGGATCTTCAAGTCATGTCAGTGACTTTTATTTTTATATGATGCCTCCTCATAAACATGGAATCTTGAGAAGGAAAAAGTGGACAATCACATATACAACTTCAACATCAGCTACACGACCAGTATCAGGTGGAGAAGGTCTGGCTGCTCTTATCCGTCTGGAACATTTTGTTGTAGAATCTTTTATTTATTTATTTATTTGATCCTCTGAATCATACATGGTACAGAAATACACATCATGATATAGGACAGGTCATTTGATACATATTAGGCATTTATAAGAATAGGTACATGTCTATGAATCTATAAAATGATTTCATCTTTATATCAAATGTGTAATGTACTTAGGTCTTATATTTATTCTGTACCAGAATTTAGCATTTATACCAATAAAACTTACATTTAGTTATATTACATAAGGTCAGTAGTTTGGGATCCATTATCTGATGTTTTTGTTGAGCAGTTCATTATAGCAGGTTGTTTTTGAGGAATTCCTGTATGCTGTAGAGGCAGTGTTTAATTAGCAGTGACTGTAGTTTTACTTTAAGATCCTTCATGTGTGTAGTGCTCTTCACTGCTATTTGAAGATGATTGTACAGTTTTATTCCCATATATTTGACACCTTTATAGTATAGTTTTGTCGAATGGGAAATTACTCGTAGAGAGTTCTTTGACCTTGTATCATGTTGGTGCCAGTTTGAGTTTATATCTAAGTTGCTAATATTTTTCTTGGTGAAACATAGTAGGTCCGGTATATACTGACATGGGAAGGGTAATATGTTCAGATTCTGGAACAGTGGTTTACAAGATTCTTTCTGCTGTTTGAATTACATTATTCTAACAACTTTTTTTAAGCAGCCTTACTGCTTCTGCACTGTGGCCCCAAAAGATAATTCTATAGCTTAATATAGAGTAGATAAGAGCATAGTACTTTGTTGTGAGGGTGCTGGGATTAACAATATTCCTTATTTGTCAAATCATGAAACATACTTTACTCAATTTGGTGTAGGTTTTATCAATATGACTTTTCCATGTAAGTGTGTCAGTTATGGTAACCCCCCAACATTTGGTTTCCTTTGCGTAGTTGATTTTATCATCACTCAGTGATATATTTGGTACTGCTGGGTTTTTATTTTGGACTGTGTGGAAATTAATACCAGTTGTCTTTTTTTTTTAATATTTAGGACTAGTCTGTTTGAATTAAGCCATGAGTTTAGTTTTGCTGTGCTCCTGTTTATTGCGTCTTGAAGATGTTCATTTGAGTCGGATATCATAATTGTGGTATCATCACCAAAGAAGAAGGTTCTGTTATTGTGTAAATTTAACGGGAGGCCATTTATATAAATAAGAATAATAAGGGCCCCAATTCTGAGCCTTGGGGAACTCCATGTTCTGTGATTTGTGTAGATGACTGTATAGTATCAGCAATTCCTGGTCGATTGGTTTCATTCATTTGGACATATTGGTTTCTGTCTTTGAGGTAGCTTTTAAACCAGTCATGACCAGTGCCCCTTATTCCATAGGAGTAAATTTTTTGGAGCAGTTTATTGTAATTAACCAAGAAAAATGCCTATGGCTGGAAGCTTCTTGTCTACTAGTGTTAAGGTGTAATCTAGGAGTTGCTATATTGCAGCACTTGTGGTTTTTCCTCCTTCGAAATAAAACTGAGCAGGTGATAAGGCTTTTCTTCTGTTCAGAAATGAATTTAGTCTGTCTGCCATAGTATATGGAAATATTTTGCTGAATACTGAGAGTACTGCTATTGGCCTGTAATTGTCGATATCATCTTTACTTTCTTTTTTATGAATAGGTATGATTTTTGCAGTCTTGAGTTTATTATGAAATATGTCATTGAGGAATGAAGAGTTTATTATGTGGGACAGTGGTTTACTTATGAGGTTGCTGCAGTTATGGAGAAGAAAGCAGGGGTCTGATCTTGCCCAGCAGAGGATTTTTTCTTAATTTTTGTATGAATAATACTTTTAATTTCTGCCTCTGTTGTTGGTAATAAGAACAGCGTATCAGTGCAGTTGTTTTGGTCAAAGTTTGGGAGATGATTATTTTTAAGGTGGTCTGTGAGACTTTCAACATTTTTAATAAAATATGAGTTAAATTCATCTGCTATTTCTTTTTTGTTTGTGATTGATTTCCCATTTATATTTAGGTTCATATTACTTGTCAGCTGTTGATTTCTAACACTGTGTGTATTAATGATTTTCCACATGCATTTGATTTTGTTAGCTGATAATTTGAGGAGGTTATCATTCTGCAGTTTTTTGGCTGCATTAACAACATTGCTAAAGATTTTTTTATATTTGGTAAAGTAATTCTTAAATTCTTCAGTATTGCCAAATTCAGTCTTGCTGATGTTGAAGAGTTCTCTTTTTCTTTTTGCTGAGGTGATAATACCTGGAGTTATCCATTTGGGGGATTTACTGTTATTGGAGATATTTTTTGTTTTCAAGGGGAAGTGGTAGTTGAAATAATAACTAAAAGTATTTTTGAAATGTCTCAAATTTGTCATCTACATTTTGAGACTGCTATATATCCTGCCAGCTTTCTGTTTGCATGTGGGACAGAAAGGTGTGCATATTGCTTTGACAGAGATTTCTAGTTTGTGTTGTAACTTTTTTTGAGGGTGCTTGCTTACTGGTATCTGTATAATTGAGGGCATTGTGGTCAGAGAATCCTAGCTTTACAGAGCACGCTGTGCATTCTGTGTCAGTAGCTACTTCGCCAAGACAAGATTCACTGTGGTTGTTTATTCTGGTTGGGGATTTAACATTTAGTTCCAGATTGTCGAGATTCACAAAATTTTTGAAGTTTACGTGGTCGCTATCTTCTACTAGGTAATCTACGTTAAAATTGCCAAAGATTACAATTCTGTAGCATTTCCGTTTTGTTAGTTTTTCTAATACTAAGGCCAAGTTCTTATAGAAACAGCTTAGGTTGCCTGAGGGTGATATATTTACTGATATTAAGTAAATACAATGTTCAGTGAGTGCTATACCCAATAATTCTATGTCTTTTTCAGTGCTGTGGGAGTTGCATATGGCCAGTGGTAGAGCAATGGTATTGTTTTTTACAGATATACAGCTCCAACCACCCCTGAATTTTTTCCTTGAGAAATGATTTATCAGTTTGAACTGTGGTACCATAACACATTCAATTTCAGAGCAGCTCATAAAGTGCTCAGTAATACATAGTATTTGGATAGTTGATAATTCACTGTTGATATTTATTAATATTTCTATTTCACTCACTTTGTTTCTGAGTCCTTGTACATTGTGTAAGTAAATTTGGTGATTGTAAGAGTCAGAAAGTATTGAACACTGTTGAGAAATGATTGGTTCTACCTAACTTGCTGCAGCTGACTGGGTGGTGGCTTTTCCCTCTTCAGTCCTGCCCATAAAAATCATTGAATATGGGAGGAAGAACAAAAGTTCTGTCGACCACCTTTTTCTCTGCTGTAGGTGTCCTCTTTTTTATTGCTGCTGGTGAGACTGATGGTGGGTTGACTGATTTAGTTGCTGTGGGTGTCTTCTTGTTTATTGCTGGTGATAAAACTGATTGCTGCTTGACTGTTTTTCTTGCCGTGGGAATCTCTTTATCTGCTGGAGAAGCTTATGGCTGCTTAACTGTTTTTATTGTAGTTTCTGTTTTTTCTTTCTTATGGGTTGTCCAGTTGCTTGTGTTATTTTTGTATGTGTTTGTGCATTCGATAGAGTAGTATTTGCAGTATCATCACATTTGTATTGGCAGTTATTTGATGTTGAAGGTTGGTCTTTTGCTCCTGAGAACATCACTGGGATGGCGATACCATTTTCTTGTTGACTGAGTTTTTCTAACATATGAAGAATTTTTTTTACGTAGTAGAGTTTTACCACTTCAGTTTAAATGAATTCCATGTTTTGTATGGTGACTCCTTTGGAGAAAGACCATACTGAGAAAAATGTGCATTTTGGTTCATTTTGCAGATCTTATGGAACTGTCTGTTTGCCTTTCTGATTTCAAGATTTACACATGAGGTGGGCATTAAATCATATCTGTGAGGTATTCCACTAATGACAATGATCCCCTCTCTTGTGCGATGTAAGGCTTGCTTTAGGTTGTAGTTTGTGGTTGCTAGTTTGTTTCTGTAAACATTGTTTGCGTGTGCAATCAACACGATGCTTCTATTTTTCTTCTCTGTTATTACTGATTTTATGTTTTTTGTAACTTCCTTCATAGCCTCTTCAGTCCCAAGCACGTATAAAATTTCCAAGTGAGCTAAATTTGTGTTAACTGCAATCTGTTAATGGAAGTTAACAATGAATGCCTCCCCCCATGAACCATGGGCCTTGCCGTTGGTGGGGAGGCTTGCGTGCCTCAGCGATACAGATAGCTGTACCGAAGGTGCAACCACAACAGAGGGGTATCTGTTGAGAGGCCAGACAAACGTGTGGTTCCTGAAGAGGGGCAGCAGCCTTTTCAGTAGTTGCAGGGGCAACAGTCTGGATGATTGACTGATCTGGCCTTGTAACAATAACCAAAATGGCCTTGCTGTGCTGGTACTGCGAACGGCTGAAAGCAAGGGGAAACTACGGCCGTAATTTTTCCCGAGGCCACACAGCTTTACTGTATGATTAAATGATGATGGCGTCCTCTTGGGTAAAATATTCCGGAGGTAAAATAGTCCCCCATTCGGATCTCCGGGCGGGGACTACTCAAGAGGATGTCGTTATCAGGAGAAAGAAAACTGGCGTTCTACGAATCGGAGCGTGGAATGTCAGATCCCTTAATTGGGCAGGTAGGTTAGAAAGTTTAAAAAGGGAAATGGATAGGTTAAAGTTAGATATAGTAGGAATTAGTGAAGTTCAGTGGCAGGAGGAACAAGACTTTTGGTCATGTGACTACAGGGTTATAAACACAAAATCAAATAGGGGTAATGCTGGAGTAGGTTTAATAATGAATAGGAAAATAGGAATGCGGGTAAGCTACTACAAACAGCATAGTGAATGCATTATTGTGGCCAAGATAGATACGAAGCCCACACCTACTACAGTAGTACAAGTTTATATGCCAACTAGCTCTGCAGATGACGAAGAAATAGATGAAATGTATGATCAAATAAAAGAAATTATTCAGATAGTGAAGAGTGACAAAAATTTAATAGTCATGGGTGACTGGAATTCGGTAGTAGGAAAAGGGAGAGAAGGAAACATAGTAGGTGAATATGGATTGGGGGTAAGAAATGAAAGAGGAAGCCGCCTGGTAAAATTTTGCACAGAGCACAACTTAATCATAGCTAACACTTGGTTCAAGAATCATAAAAGAAGGCTGTATACATGGAAGAAGCCTGGAGATACTGACAGGTATCAGATAGATTCTATAATGGTAAGACAGAGATTTAGGAACCAGGTTTTAAATTCTAAGACATTTCCAGGGGCAGATGTGGACTCTGACCACAATCTATTGGTTATGACCTGTAGATTAAAACTAAAGAAACTGCAAAAAGGTGGGAATTTAAGGAGATGGGACCTGGATAAACTAAAAGAACCAGAGGTTGTACAGAGTTTCAGGGAGAGCATAAGGGAGCAATTGACAGGAATGGGGGAAATAAATACAGTAGAAGAAGAATGGGTAGCTTTGAGGGATGAAGTAGTGAAGGTAGCAGAGGATCAAGTAGGTAAAATGACGAGGGCTAGTAGAAATCCTTGGGTAAGAGAAGAAATATTGAATTAAATTGATGAAAGTAGAAAATATAAAAATGCAGTAAATGAAGCAGGCAAAAAGGAATACAGATGTCTCAGAAATGAGATCGACAGGAAGTGCAAAATGGCTAAGCAGGGTTGGCTAGAGGACAAATGTAAAGATGTAGAGGCTTATCTCACTAGGGGTAAGGTAGATACTGCCTACAGGAAAATTAAAGAGACCTTTGGAGATAAGAGAACCACTTGCATGAACATGAAGAGCTTAGATGGAAATTCAGTTCTAAGCAAAGAAGGGAAAGCAGAAAGGTGGAAGGAGTATATAGAGGGTCTATACATGGGTGATGTACTTGAGGACAATATTATGGAAATGGAAGAGGATGTAGATGAAGATGAAATGGGAGATACGATACTGCATGAAGAGTTTGACAGAGCACTGAAAGACCTGAGTCGAAATAAGGCCCCCGGAATAGACAACTTTCCATTGGCACTACTGACGGCCTCGGGAAAGCCAGTCCTGACAAAACTCTACAATCTGGTGAACAAGATGTATGAGACAGGCGAAATACCCTCAGACTTCAAGAAGAATATAATAATTCCAATCCCAAAGAAAGCAGGTGTTGACAGATGTGAAAATCAGTTTAATAAATCACAGCTGCAAAATACTAACGCAAATTCTCTACAGACGAATGGAAAAACTAGTAGAAGCCGACTTCGGGGAAGATCAGTTTGGATTCCGTAGAAATGTTGGAACACGTGAGGCAATACTGACCCTACGACTTACCTTAGAAGCTAGATTATGGAAGGGCAAACCTACATTTCTAGCATTTGTAGACTTACAGAAAGCTTTTGACAGTGTTGATTGGAATACTCTCTTTCAAATTCTGAAGGTAGCAGGGGTAAAATACAGGGAGCGAAAGGCTATTTACAATTTGTACAGAAACCAGGTGGCAGGAAAGGGAAGCAGTTGTTGGAAAGGGAGTGAGACAGGATTGTAGTCTCTCCCCGATGTTATTCAATCTGTATATTGAGCAAGCAGTGAAGGAAACAAAAGAAAATTTCTGAAGAAGAGAAATTTGTTAACATCAAGTGTAGATTTAAGTGTCAGGAAGTCATTTCTGAAAGAATTTGTATGGAGTGTAGCCATGTATAGAAGTGAAACATGGACGATAAATAGTTTGGACAAGAAGAGAATAAAAGCTTTCGAAATGTGGTGCTACAGAAGAATGCTGAAGATTAGATGGGTAGATCACATAACTAATGAGGAAGTATTGAATAGGATTGGGGAGAAGAGAAGTTTGTGGCATAACTTGACCAGAAGAAGGGATCGGTTGGTAGGGCGTGTTCTGAGGATCAAGGGATCACCAATTTAGTATTGGAGGGCAGTGTGGAGGGTAAAAATTCCAGTCAGAAATATTACACATATTGTTCACATTTTCTGTAGATACCATGATAGGTGAAAACAGAAATTTGGTATCAAAATTTGTAACTATATTATGTAAACAATTAAAAATATATAAACAAAATTACCATAGCAAAAGGTGTCAAATTATTGTTCCTCTTTTGGTATTATCACAAGTATCAAATATAAATTAACAACACTTATACTAATTTTTTTTTTTTTTTTTTGTGGAATGTGTTAAAACAGTTCCCATCAGCACTGAAGCAAAGGAACACTTTGCACTGCTCACATCATACAAAAGTGAGACCTCTGTAGCCATCTGCCCGGCATTTTGACCTGTTATTCTGAACATGGTTCATCATGTCAGGCAGATGAAGCTTGCTTGCTTTTCTTTTTTCCATTGGTGGCAGTGGAATGGGATGTCTTGGTATTTTCCTATCTTGCAAATAATCTTCATCTTTGGAGACTAGTTCTTGCTCCACAGGTTCGATCAGGAAACTTGACTGTTGGTGAAAATATATCAAATTTTCTGCAATATCAAGCTTGAACTGATACTGATGGTACTGTATGTTTCTTTGCAATACCATTCTGCATTGTAGTCTCTCTGTATTCCAACAATGCAGCAGCAATTGCAAAACCAATAAAGTGATTAATCACTCAGATGGTCCATTTGTGGGGGTCAGGCTCTCATGCCATACTTTCCCACCATCCTATGTAACAGGTCAACACCTCCCATGTAAGTATTGTATGCCTTTACTACACATGGGCGAGGAACTTCAATGTACTTTTTCTCTTTTTTAGACCATTGAGTGCATTTTAGAATTGGCTCAACACCTGATTCTGTTGAAGCCAAATAAATCGCTCGATTGTCAAACCATTTGATAATTGTTAGGTTCCCGTCATTCCTTACCACCTGATCATGGCTGCCTCTTGTTTTTCTCATTGTTGCATCTTCCTCAAACTGTATACTTCTGGGGATGTGACTCAGCATTATTGTGCCAATGGCAGTAATGTTCCTGTCTCTCAGTAACTTTGTGAGGAGGGGAACAGAAGTAAAATATCTATTAACATAAATTGTTGGCTTTAGTGTCAATGTATCACTAAGTTTCAACACGACTCTGCCTTCTACATCCAACTTCTCTGGAGGGGGCACTTTTTCAGACTGAATTTGTTTTCCTTTTCATTCATACATACAGAAATCATGATATATGCCATTACGGTTTGCCATGACAAAATTCTTCAAACCTTCTGGGTTAGGTTTTCCCTTTACATACTGCTTCATTTTCACTTGTCCATGAAACAGAATCATCTGCTCATCGATAGATATTTCCGTTGACCGATGGTTTTCTAAATATCCCTTTCTAACAGTCTCCAATATTGGTTTTATTTTCCAAAAGTGGTATTACTTTTCCTGTTCACTAACAGCATTGACATAAACTAATTTTATATTGTTCCTCAGTAGGTAAAATCTGTCTCTTGAAACATTGTCTGCAACTAGTGGGTACCTACTTTTCCTCTCCCAGCACATTCTTAGACGTGGTATACCTATAAGTGCTGCAACAATACTCACTTCCCAAAACTTGTGCATTTCTTCTACAGTACAATTTAGTGATTTTCCTGATTTACTGACATTCCTATAATTTTTGAATTGAGACATATCCTCAAAAAATTAACCATGAAAGTATTTGCAAAAGTATTCAAATGGTTTCTTGAGTTCATCTGTGGCTACTGATGTGCTGGCAGCAATGTTGGATAGGAGGTTTTTGGAAGTGCTAAGCACCTCAAAACTAAAAAAAAAGGGAAATTGGTTTTTTAAGTAAACCATCTAGTAAGAGACTGTAATTTCTTTAATAACAAACTTATTCCTACACATTTGTATGCCTCCAATCCTACACATTTGTATGCCTCCAAAACTCGCTTCTTTCTCGAATATTAGCAAGAGGTACAGTTTCTTCATCTGATGAACTTCCGTCACTTTGATTTTTTTTTGTATCAAAGCGTCATCTTCTTCATCAGACTCATCGAACTCTACGTCAGACTCATCTGGATGAATTCTGTTGACCAACTCAGTGATCTCTTCATCAGTCAAGCCTGAGAATCAAATGGAAAACAAATATAACCTCACTTCCATGATGTGAACAAAATTGGCATTGAGTCCCAGGGTATAGTATATGATACCCAAAACATTAACTTTTATAAATCCTGTATAACATTAATTTATAGTTGACTATTGAGTGAATATTGTCTGTAGAGCTTTCCTAAGTTATTAAAGCATGTGAAATTACATGTAATTGAGAAAATTTATGTCTTTACCTTTATTTCACGGAGACATGCTGTGCAGTTGCAGAATCTTTATTTTACAATCTGTGCTGTCACCTAGTGGTGCTTGGCAGAAGCACGAACAAGTGAGCTGCGGCAAGTGCGGTGTCTATCGTGTATGATATCACAGGATGAAAAAGATTCCGCTGCGTACGTGGCCCATAAAAAAATAATACCTGGAGGTATGCTATATGATACCTGGGGACTGAAGAGGATAGGTGCCCCAGGTTTAACGTGTCTGCATGCTTTCACATTAAGGTCATAGCAAAATATTTCTGCGAGATTTCATCTATGACTGTCTGAGAAAATTTCTATATCTGCAAACTCATCAAACAATTGCAACTTCTTTGATGTATTTATGTGCTTTTCCTGTTCTATCTTTCCCACTTCAATTTTTTTTAAAACTGTTGTTTTGTTTACTAAATAGGAATAGTTAGTTTGTACCCACTGCCGTGATTCCACACACGTCTGAAAACCTTTTGTTATGATTTTGTTGCACTTTTTTGAAGCTGTTGTTTTGTTTACTGACCATGAACGGTTAGTTTGTACCCCTGCTGATATTCCGCAGATATAGACATGGAGCATGAATGCAAACAATAGTCTGAGTTTTTACAGCAATATACAGATTATACAACAGAATCAGTTTCACTCTGTAGGCCACATAAAATTTCTCAAGAAGGACTTAATGATTTAATTAGTGATCTGGAGTTACCAAAAATGAAGTCAAACTTCTTGGCTCTAGGGTTCAGCAATGATACCACCTGGAAAAAAATGTGGAAGTGTCTATATAGACTTAGGGAAAGACTTAATGCCATTTGTTGAAATGGAAAACAGTCTTGTTGCATGCAATGGTTTAAATGGCCTGGTGATATTTTTGGGAATGGTGCATAATCCTAAAGACTGGAGACATTTCATTAACTGCTTTAAGTTAAGCTTTAAAATTGTTTTAGCTCACAATGGAAATGCAATGCCATCTGTTCCTGTGGGTATTGTGGTACATATGAAGGAAAGCCATGAAAATATAAAATTGCTTCTTGAAAAATTCTATTATTAAGTCAATAAATAGCCGATATGTGACAATCTAAAGGTTATTGCTATAATATTCAGAATGCAGTTAGATTATATCAGGTCTTGCTGCTTCCTTTGTAAATGGGAGAGTCGTGACAGTCATAGTCTGAAAGGAAAATGATGGAGTGTGGGAAACAGAATACACAGAACTCTCTTAGTTTCCCATGATAAAATATGGTTGCCACCTTTACACATAAGTAGAGGACTTACAAAGAATTTATTGAACGTGATGAATCAAGATGATGAATCAAGAAGGAGAAGCTGTCAAATGTTGAAGGCAACAAGAAGCAGTGACCCATAAATAGGAAAAGATTAATAGCTTAAAGTTTTTCCAAAGGGTACATACCCAGAGAACTGTGCTCTTTCTACTCAGCAAGTATCTCATCACAAGGAAACCAACCATTCTGTACATATGTTAGATTCAGCCACTCAAGACAGAAGAGGTGTGGAAGGAAATGGAAATGAGCATACGGCATCAGTGACCAGGAGTTTCCAGGCGGGAAGTTCAGCCGCCAAGTGCAAATCTTATTGAGTGTGACACCCCATTGGGCAACTTGCATGTCGACAATGGGGATGAAATGACTATGAGGACAGCACAACACCCAGTCCCTGAGGGGAGAAAATCTCTCACCCCAGCCGGGTATCGAACCTGGGCCCCCATGTGTGGCAATCCAAAGCGCTGACCGTGCAGCTAATGGGGCGGATTTGTGTGGAAGGAGATATGGTGGAAAAAGAAAGAAATGAAACCTCCAGCATATTTTGTCATGGCTTCGAAGACCACACATGTGTATCAGGCTTGCAACTACCTAGAAGAACCTTGTGTCCACTGAACAGAAACTGATGCGGACAAGGAAGATGTGGACTCTCAGACTCCCCATTGTGTGAATGTGAGGTTTCAGATCAGATCACTGACCACATTGTAAAGGAATATCCCAAGAGATGTTTTGGTGGAGACTGGATGGATATAATGAATGCCTGCCAATAACATTGGAATATATAGACTCTCTCTCAAGATTACTCTGTTGGTCAGTTGAGACCAGATCTCTTGTATACTCTTTTTGTACTTTATTGCGTGAATAGATCTGTGAATTGTGTGTGTATATCCATATGATAAACTTTATTGTGTGAATATATCTGTGAATTGTGTGTGTATATCCATATGATAACTAAAAAAATAATAAAATTTAAAGACAAAATTCCCACATATCAATGTGCCATAAATTGGCATATCTTTCCTTGTGTCTGGGGATTGACACATCTTCGTGGCGTGCTGGCTTACCCAACATAAGTGCTAATGGGAGGCAGTGCCAAGAGGAGAAAAGGGCAGGCACAATCTCCTGTTTAGTTACCTCTACAGACTAATGTAAAAGCAGTAGCTTGATTCGATGAAACAGCAAACTTTTTGTAGGTTCATTTTTGGATTTTCTCAAAAAGCAGTCCTCATCATTGAACTACATAAAACGAGCTGAAAGTTTGAATGGAGAGAGCTACAAAAAGAGGCCTTTACTGCCCTAAAACAAGAGCTCACTGCTGGGCTCATAATAGCATTACCCAATTTATGCTACAGACAAATGCCACAATGCAGGTTTTGGGGGAAGTGTTTTTACAGGAGGGAGGGGAGCGGGGGACAACCTATTTGTTATACTTTGAGTGCACATAGTGACCCAGGCAGTAAATATCCAGCTTATGAAATTGAAGTGTTAGATGTCATTCTTGTCTGAGAAAGGAACATATATGGAACACACACATTTTTGGTTAGAAACAAACAACAGGTTTTTGAGTTGGGGGCTTGGGAAAACCAAAGAAGATAGGACACATAGCCAGATGGATGGTGCAGATACTGGCATTTAATTTTGAAATGGCTAACGTCAGGGATAGTGACAACATTATCAGTATTACATTCAGTAGACAGTTTTAAGCAGTCAGGGGGCAACAGAAAAACTACATACTTGAAGTATTAAACTAATTTTTCTGACACTTCTGAATTATTGAAAGGTATCAAGGAGTATCAGAATAATAATAAGGATATCTTAATATTACCATGATTGTCTGGTAGGTGGACACCTGGGGTTATTTAAAACTAGGAACAAAATATGTGAGAAGTTAATAAGGCATGATATGGATGTCAACATTTGGGATAGAATTGGTGTTTGTAAGACATGTGCTGAAAGCAAGCCAACTTAGAATACCAGGGTTGATCTATTAGCATTTAGCATCTAAAGCAGCTGAAAGGATATTCAGCAGGGACCTTTGCCCAGATTTTTGGAAGAGAATGTGTGTGTAGACACGTTTTCCCATTTCATATAGCTGTGCCCTGCAAGGACTGCCATGACTGGCTCTGCCATGTATGCTCGTAAAAGCTTAGTAGTAGTGAGTGGACTGACCAAAACATTTGTTAATGGACAATGCCACATGTTTCACATCAAAGTGGTTCAAGAAATATTATACTGACCTTGGTATCCATTATAGTATGACCATCCTGTATTGTACCAAGTTATCTTATGTGGATAGAGTGAATAGGAATTTGCACTCTGCTTTATGATGAAGGTTATTCAATAATTAAAGAGACAAATTGGTCTGGGGAAAAAGGTATTAGTGGGGCAAGTTTGGTACTTTTATGACTTTAAGTTGGCATCACTGGGATGAGCTCTGACAAGATGATTCTTTTATTTATAACCTCAAAAATACATATCAAGATGGCAAATCCACTTGAAACGTCCACAGTAGTTGAACAAAGTTCTGTTTTACTTTCTGAAGGTGATAAACCAGTGAATATATACTGTAGAATGTCTAAAGTTTATGGTGAAGGCTGTATGAATTGCGCAAAGTTTTACAAGTGGGTAGAGCAGTTCAGAAATGGTCGCTACTCAGTGACTGACGAACACTGTTCTGGCCAACCAGTTACAGTTTCAACTCCCTCACTTGATAGTCAAATTGATGACATTATTCATACCAACTGCATGTGACTGTGCAAATGATAGTTGATAAGGTTCAAGTTAGTACTGGTACAGTTCATAACATTATCTGTAACAAGTTGAAATACTGCAAAACATGTGCATGATGGGTCTACACAAGAATACAAGGTTGAGAGTGTGCACAGAGCTAAAGGAACATTATGAAAGAGATGGTGAGCACTCCCTCAACAAAATTTTAACATGTGATGAAACTTGGGTTCACTATTATGAGCCAGAACTAAAAAGACACAAAGCATGGAATGGAAGCACACCAACTCACCTATCAATAAATAATTCAAAACCGAAGCATCAGCAGGAAAAGTCATGTTGACGGCATTTTAGGATGCTGAAGGTCCAGTTTTTTGTCATTACCTCAAAGAGCAGTGTACAATGAACTGCCAATACTATTCAGATTTGCTTTTAAACAAGGTGAAGCCAGTAATGAGATAGAGAGACATCATTGATCTCTGAGGAGAGTCACGATTCTCCAGCAAGACAATGCACGTCCTCTTATTGCTCAACTACCCTGTGAAACTATCAACAAAATGGGCTAGGAAGTACTGCCTTATCCCCCTTACTGTCCTGATTTAGCACCTAGTGATTTCCATTTGTTTGGTGCTCTGAAGGAGGCATTACGTGTGAAGATGTTCCAGGACAATGAGGACATGAAAAAGTTTCTGGGGAAATTGGTTCAAACATCAAAGTAAAGAGTTCTTTGCAGCTGGAATAAAAAAGCTTGTAGCCCGTTGGAACAAGCACATAAATGTTCAAGGGGACTATGTTGAAAAGTAGAAAATGTATTGTTTTGTAAAAATAAACACATTTTTCCCCAGACTAATTTGTCTCTCTAATTATTGAATGACCCTTATATTTACTATAGCAGGGAAGAAATCATTTATGAAGTACACCAGATCTAGGGAAATCATTGGAATTTTAACACCTATCATCCTGTTATTGTCTGATGAGCCACAGAGAAAGAAAATGTTTAGACGTCATCTCTCCTAGAAGAAGCTGGTGTCTAAAGCTATAAATAGTCAATACAGGGGCAGTTCCTCTTCAGAGTTGCAGACCCTGACTTCCAGTATTGTGGAGGGGGAAGAGGGGGTGCCATAAGTCGGCACATCTTTGCTTGTGTTAGGGGATTGGCACATCTTCACAGTGTTCAAGTTGGCCCTATATGAGCGCCATTGGGAAGCAGTGGCGAGATGAGAGACAGCAGGTATGGAGTCAGTTGGACTTGGACTGAGCTGTCAGGAAGACGTGTGGCTGACAGCAGCTATTGGTATGACATAATGATGAACTGTTAAAAGGACACTGTAAGGAGTTGCCTGATGGATCGTGTGCACTGTGTGTTGGGGACATTTTATATAGTTGAAATCTGATAATGGTTTGGTCGATGGATGTACTGATGCTAATGGTGTAATGTGCTGATACTGCATAATTAAGGTGTGTAGCTGATCATACAGTAGTAATGGTATGTATGAAGTTGTTGGTGAACCTTATTTTTGTGCTGTGCATCAGGATGTCATTAACAAGGTGTGTCAATATTGTAAGTGCTTTCAGGCAACAGGCTTAATCTCAGTACATTCTTGTATTATGCTAATTTGTTGGGGCTAGCACATGATATTACTGTGGCTGTGTTGCTGGTGTTCAATGTATGTGCATGCAAGCATTTGGATATAATAAGATCACACCAGCCTATAATTGTTTGTACTGAAGCTGAGTGAGTTCACCTGATCTTTTACTGGATTTTGTATCCAACTGCTAGTTACTGAGCTGCAAGTGACTATTTAGAGCAATGTCTAGAAGCTAAAATCAAGCCACTACCACTTTTCCTTGAGATAATGTTATTTGGTGAACGTTGTAACTGCCACTATAGCTTAGGTTTTAGATTGTAGGTTAATTCACTGGTACATGGCTTAGTATCTATAATTTAGCTTTATACTGTTAGACAATAATTCGTAATTGAAACATTTTTAATTTTGTGGTTTTAAGATGGGGAAAGTGCCAGCACTATGAGCAAAAGGAGTTGTTACTTAATGTTTCTGTGGTCAGGCTGTTGTGATATCAAGTGTATTACTTGTGTGGTCCTGATTACAGCAGTATATGTGGACCATTACATTGTATGTAATTAAGGCATCCACTTGTGTTGATTGTAGTGTGACAGTGGATTCAGCTGACTTGAGAAGATTATAAGATTAATGCAAGTTAGGTATTGTATATTGTATATGTAAATTCTTAACAGTGCTGATAAAGATTTGATTGGTGGTTCAAAGAAATGCTTAACTTTTATTATGTTTTCAATTTTTTAAATTGTTTAGGTAAATAAAAAATGTTTTTAAAAAACCTCTCTGCACTTTCTGGAGCCGGCCGCAGTGGGCGTGCAGTTCTGGGTGCTGCAGTCCGGAACCGCAGGACTGCTACGGTCGCAGGTTCGAATCCTGCCTCGGGCCTGGATGTATGTGATGTCCTTAGGTTAGTTAGGTTTAAGTAGTTCTAAATTCTAGGGGACTGATGACCTAAGATGTTAAGTCCCATAGTGCTCAGAGCCATTTGAACTTTTTTTCACTTTCTTGACTCAGTTACTGCCTCACTCCTTCATATGTAACATCAGTGATGCAAAGATCAAAGAGGGAATCTTTGTTGGACTGCAAATTTGAGAACTATTTAAGGGTGGAACATTTAGGAGGATCATTGAAGGAAAAGAGAAAACAGCTTGGGGAGCCTTCAAAAATGTTGTGCAGAATTTGTTAGGAAATCTAAGGGTTGAAAATAACAATCTAGCTGTTGATGAACTCCTGAGGACATAGCAAAAGATAGGTTGTCATATGTAGCTCAAGATCCACCTTTTGGACTAACCCATTAACTTCTTTCCAAGCAATTGTACCACTGTGAGTGATGAGCACAGAGAGAATTTCCATCAAGACATATGAGCAATAGAAAGAATATATCAGGGCAAATGGAACTCATCTGTGCTTGCAGACTATTGTTGCAATGTCATGAGAGATACCCCAAAGTAGATTTGTTCAACTTATGTACTCCATAGCACAAATTTCATTGTGAATATGATTATGTGGAAAATTTAACTAATTAAATAATTGTAGGTGAATTACCTGATAGATTTTTGTGAAATAATTATTTTAGTGTACTACACAATAGTCATATGACATTAAATGTGAACTGTCAGCCATATCTAGTAAATAATGTACTTTGTTATTTGTGTAGAGATGAAATGGTCCACTTGGAAACCAACAATTTCTTTGAACTAGGAGCTCTGAATTCAGTGGAGAAAATTCTGAACTGCCCCTTATCATATTTGAGGAATAGCAGTTTGGTGATATGGGATCTGAAGAAATTACCAGAGAGTAGCTGTGTATGCCATAGTGTATATTTAAAAATTATACTGTAGAAGGCTTACTCCGCATTGACATTGTTGGAATGTAACAGTCTTATTGCACCTAGATTTGAACATTATGAGTTAAGGAATTATCATCATAACAATCTGACCACCAAAGAATTATGTATTACCTATGTACAGCTCTTACTCATCAAAGTGGGTAGCAATGTCTGATATTAGGAGTGAAAGCCACAGAAGAAGCAATATGGTGAAGCGGAAATGGCTAGAAGAGAGAGACAAAAATGTTGAAGCCAGAATGGCCATGGAAAAGATAGATGTGCCACATATGCAGATTAAATAAACCTTTGGAGATAATAGAAGGAGCTGTATGAGCATCAAGACCTCATATTACTAGCTAGAATGAAGCAGAAAAGGATGAGCTACAAGGTAGAGAGAATATATAAAGTGAAGGATTTTGAAATAAATATCATGGAAGATGAAGTGGATGAAGATGAGATAGATAATACAGTACTGGGAGAAGAATTTGACAGATTGCTGAAACACATACTGTGAAATAAGGCACATGGAGTAGGTGACACTCTTTTAGAATTATTACGACCCATAGTAGACAACTTCTACACCTGTTATGCAAGAAGTATAGTGCAGGAAAAATACCTTATGACTGCAAGAAAGTGTTGTTGTTGTTGTGGGTTTCAATTTGAAGGATGGTTCGATGCAGATCTCCATGCTTATCTGTCTGTGGAATCTTCTTATCTCTGCATAGCTACTGCAACTTACATCCTTTGGAACCCTCTTACTGTAGTCAAGCCCTGGTCTGCCTCTACAGTGTCTAATCTCCACACTTTCTTCCATGACCAAACTGATGATACCTTGATACCTCAGTGTGTGTGCTATAAACTGATCCTTTGTTTTACTCAAGTTATGCCACAAATTTCTTTTTTCGCAGTTTCAATGCAGTACATCTTCATGAATTATTTGACTGATCCATCTAATCCCCAGCATTCTTCTGTAGCACCACATTTAAAGAGCTTCTATTCTCTTTTTATCTGCACTGTTCATTGTCCATGTTTCATTTCTGTATAGGGCTATGCTCCCTAAAAATTCATCTGGAAAAGATTTCCTTGCACTTAACTTTATATTAACAAATTGCACTTTTTCAGAAATGCTTTTCATGCTGCTGCCAGTCTGCATTTTATATCCTTCCTACTATGACCATTGGCAATTACTTTGTTGTCCAAATAGCAAAACTCACTGATTGATTTTAGTGCCTAAGTTCCTACTATGACTGTATAAGCATCACTTGATTTTCTTAGACTACATTCCATTATCCTTGTTTGACTTGTTATTCATCTTGTAACCTCTCTTCAGGATGCTATCTATTCCTTTCACCTGCTCTTCGAAGTCCTTAGCCAACTCTGACACAATTACAGTGTCATTGACAGTCTTCAAAGCTTTTCACATCTTGCTTGATGTACAGACGAAATAACATCAAGGGTAGGATACAACTCTGCCTCACTCCCTTCTCAACTATTGCTTGCCTTTCATATGCTTCAACTCTTTTAACTTCAAAGATTGAGTTACAGTCAACACTGTTAAAAGCTTTCTTGAAATCTACAAATGCTATAGATGTAAGCTTCTATTTTTTTTAAAGATAAGGCATTGTGTGTTCCTATGCTATAAATGTAACTGTGTTTTTTTCCTAAGGTAATACATAGTGTGTTTCTAGATTTTTCGAGAATCCAAACTGATCTTTCCCAAGGTCAACTTCTACAAGTTTTTCCATTCTACTGTAAATAACATGTGTCAGTATTTTGCAGCCCTTACTTGTTAAACTGATTGTTCAGTGATATTGACACCTATGCCTTTTCTGGAATTAGAATTATTCCATTTTTGGGGAGGTTCACAGATATTTCCCCTTTCTGTTGTACCTGGCATACCCTGTGGAATAGTTTTTTGATGTCTCGCTCTCTCAAGGATCTCAGTAGTTCGGTGAAAAGTCAGCTACTCCATTTGCTTTGTTTTGAATTAGATGTTTTAGTGCTCTTGCTAATACTTCTCATAGTATCATATCTCCCATTTCATCTTCATTTACCTCTTTACTCTTTAATTTTCATACATGTCATATCTCTCTTTCTTCTGGTCATAGAAGAATTGAAGCCATATGTGCTGGGTCTTTGTGTATACTAGTTATCAGCACAAGAAGTTGAGTACCGCAAATGTATTGAATACCTAAATTTGATAAGTACATGGTACATAACAACTGATTCCTTGGCAGTATATCTGTAGGTAACTACAGAAGACTGAATGTTAAAGAAATGGTCTTAAGAAGCTTCTCTGTGAACTCAGATTTAGTGTGGGGTGTAGTTATTAGATCTTAATATTATTGTTGTATCAGTAAACGATGCAACAAATGGCAACTTTGAAAATTTGCTTAAGCAAATGGAGTCTTCTCTGTGCTACTTAATGCACTTGAAATAAACAGAATGCATTCTGTGGTAATTTCAATGTACACATCAGTAAAGTGAGCACTATGGAGAGAGAATTTATGAACTTAGCAGACAGTTATGGACTATCTGTAGCAAACCATCTAGCAGAGGTGATGCCTACCTTGGCATTGTGATCACAAATCTAGATCTTTGGGACAATGAGATGTGTGTAGTTGATCCAATGATTTCTGATCACAGAGCATAGTTATGGAACTTTATAGTAAAACAGCTAATAATCAATGAGTGTTTCTGGCTTTCCAATTTGTATTCACAAAAAGGGTCATAAATAAGGTAACTTACATGTTTTCCACACAGGAGTACCTGCAATAGAGTATCAGCATAGGCTACAGGAAATGGCAGCAACTGATGCTTTTAGAGAATTCTTCCAGCCAATCAAAGCCAAATTTGACTATATCCATCCCCAGAAGACCAAAAAATGTGCTGCAGCATGTCACAGCACAGCCAAAATGCAGTGAAAGATAAAACATGCTATACTAATGAACTGAAAAAATTAAAATGCATTATATTTCTAGTACAAGATCACTTCAAAACTGCAACAGATCTCAGTATAAAGAAAATGTCAAACAGTAAATATTTTCAGGCAAAAAGCCTTTTAGAGAGGATGTAAAAGAAGTCAAAAAGAAAATCAGTGATAGCTTCATTGAATAAGCTAAACACACATGCAAGGCAGTATTAGACCTGATCAATGAACACAAGAAGAAACCCAGCTCTCACTTAAGCTTATTTAGTCCAAGTAACTTTAACAGTTATTTTATTGTCATTGTGAGAGACACTGTAAGTTTAATCCCAGATCTGAATATAGACACTGCAGCTACTGTAAGGTGTGACAAAAGGTGCACCATATGAACTGGAGGTAATTACAAAAGAAATGAAATAATAAAGATTGCAAAACTGTATAAGCCTTCTAATAGTCAGGATATATGTGAGATGCCCATTAATGTCCTCAAGAAAATTATCTATGAAATTGCTGAACTATTAACTAAGGTAATTAATAACTTTCTCTGCTGGGGTATTCCAAGACATCTGAAACTTGCACAGACACTGTGTGAAAAGGGTGACCCAGGCATGGTAGCAAGAATTGCACTAATCTCAATAACTCCAATCTTTGCTAAAGTAATTGAGACCACAATTAAAGGCCAAATCTCAAATTACTTTGAAATTAATGAACTTTGCACAATACACAGTGTAGTTTCCAAAAAGCAAATCTACAACAGTTGCACTAGATCTAGTTACCAGGATAAAGCATAGTTATGAAGAAAAAGAATGTTTATCACTTACACCTGTGGTCTTAGGAGGGCATCTGACTGCATTCTTGATGAGTCCTCCTAAACAAGTTCACTCAATATGGAGTTGTAGACACTGATCTGGCAATCCTTAGTTCTTATTTGGACAAAAGAAGGCAGATTGTATCAGTCCAGGGAGCACTATCATGTCAATGGAAGTTGGAATATGGTGGGTCACAAGAATTGGTAGTAGGAACCCTCCTGTTCCTAGTTTTTGGAAACAATGTAATCTCCCATGTACAGATCTTGTAGTTTTTAGGTGGCACAAATCTGCATTCAAAAGGCATAAATACCAGTAAGGCTCAAGAAGATGCAGATGCTTTGTTTGATGTGACAAAGGAAAGATTTCCAGAATGAGATTTTCAGACTTCAGCAGAGTGTGCGCTGATATGAAGCTGTGAGCATGGGGCATGAGTTGTGCTTGGTTAGCTCAGATGTCAGAACTCTGACCCACCAAAGGCAAAGGTCCTGAGCTCAAGTCTTGGTACGGCACACAGTTTTAATGTGCCAGGAAGTTTCATATCAGCACACACTCTGCTGCATAGTGAAAATCTCATTCTTAAAATATCCCCCACGCTGTGTCTAAGCCATGTCTTTGCAATATCCTTTCTTCCGGGAGTTCTAGTTCTGAAAAGTTGGCAGGAGAGCTTCTGTGAAATTTGGAAGGCAAAGTACTGGCAGAAGTAAAGCCGTGAGGACAGGTTGTGAGTCATGCTTGGATAGTTCAGATGGTAGAGCATTTGCCTGTGAAAGGCAAGGTCCTGAGTTTGGGTCTTGGTCTGGCACACAATTTTAATCTGCCAGGAAGTTTCAGGGAAAGATTTGTTATAAACAAAATAGGAGTCACTGAAGAAAACAGTGATTAGTATGTAGCCTCTTTGGCAAAGGACACCTAAACTGTGAAGGGGTTGAGAAACTCCTTGGATTCATGGTGGCAGCAAACTCACTTGGAAGTAACACACTGCACATGGGTGTGACAAACTATCATGAATCATATATCTAGTGAGAAAACTGGAGCATGTGATAACTGATCAGTATCAGATAATGGTACATTATTCACTGTTTCACAGCCATATCAGCTATGGCCTGTTATGATGAGGTCACTCTACAGCCTGCAAGAAAGTACTGTTACACCCAAAAAATGCAATAACTGTCATAACATCAAGCACAAAACATGTACCATTGCAAACCCATCTTCACATGTGTAGGAGTTATGACAATTTCCAGTCAATATGCCTTCACCTGTCTCATATATGTGAAGGAAAATCATGAAGCATTCAGCAACAGTAGTGATATCCAGAATTATAACATGCACAATAAGGAAAATCATTGAACAAAACAAGTCTTTGTTGTGAAAATATTGCTTCAATGATGTGTTTGCCTTTGTAAGTCAAAATGCATCATTAACATAGTATTTCCACAACCAAGAGAGCTTTATTCAAGAAAAATCTTTTTATGGTTGCTGTACCATTTGGCCAAACTAAGTGGGAGGTGTTCAATAAGGAAACCATAGACATGCAAAGCTGTCGACTCTCCGATGCAGGACAGTTTTCCAACAGTGCTTATTAAAATGATCAACCATCTAAAAGCTGAAATGCAGTCCTTAGAATTGATGAGATTTCAAGCAAAGGTGGTGCACAATCTATACCAAAACCACTGTAAAGTTTAAATGAGTCTTTGACAGTGAAACAGTAAACTGGACTGCATAAACAATGTATGAAATCGAGTGAATATATACTTGTTAAAAAATTCTCACTCTATATATCATTAAGTTTTATGCTATACTTATGTTGATTTATAATTTTATTCTTAAACATACGTACACAAATGTATTGTTGTATTATAATAATATATAATTTTATCCCTGGAACATTGACACAGTCTGTCTGGTCATTATTGGTGAGTGACATAGGTGTGGTAATAATGGTAATGGATGCTTCTACAGGTTGTCATTTCCCCCCTTAAATGTAATAACCCTAATATCATGGAGAGCAAGTGCTGTCAATGTGTGATATTTTATCACTTTTGACATGAACCCTCTGTAACACTGAACAGGAATATGTTAATCACGGTCAGCAACATAATTTTTATGAACATCCCAACATTGTCAAAAGCCGTATATAGTCTTATGTTGCATCCTGCTACCTACTGTCAGACCTTCAGCGCCCAAACTGATACAAGCAGTACAGAAAGCACAAAGTAAACAATTTTGCCAGTTGATAGCATTTATGACAATGTGCTTGTGATGACAGGCTAAGCCATTATATGGCAAAGCATATTGAAACTTGAATTATTTAACTGTCATATACAGTATATAAAATTTTTCTGAATTAAATAATAAATTTTGTAGTAATGAAAGAAACACATTGTAAGAAAGCTACAGCTGCCACATTCCAAGCTGCTAGATTTTAAACATAGGATGTGACACAATTTTCAAAGCAGTGTTATATGACACAACAAAATTTCAAGTAGTTCCTCATACAGAAATTATATAAAGACAATAATATATAAAATTTGACTTTTGTGTATTATTGTATTCTTGTTCTAAACAAAAAGTTTTTGTTGTTGATTGTTATTATGTACTACTATTATTTAATGAATTTGAAGTGCATGATGGTTGATATTTTTTGTCATTAATATAGTGAATGCTGCATTTGACATTGTGAATGTATGGTGTTACCAACCATAAAGTTTTATTGTTCTGTATATAGTAATAAAATGTACTTCATACCTTCCTTCCAATATTTTTAAAACTGTATATTCTACTCTTTTATTATTTTTGACTGTTATATACTGATGTCCTTGTACAATTTTCATATACAAAGCTATTTCTAATTTTGTTGTGCAGTGCAACACTGATTCTAATGCTGTGTTACTTCATATGTTTAAAAATTAGTAGATTTGAATGTAACAGCTGAGGCATTATTACCCTGTATTTCTTTTATCGTAACAGTTTTTAAATAGTTTTATTAATATAAACTGTGCATCACCTAGAACTTGCACCACAAATATTGAAGAATTGGAAAGTGCTATTGATGTGTGGTTTTCACAGAGTGAATTGCTAGTCAGGGGCTCATATTGTTAGCCAATAAACAGGTTGTAATAACACTTATAAAGTGTATATTTTGTGCAAACATACACTTTTTTAAATGGAACAATGCCTATTCACAATAAAAAAACTAAAAGTAGTGTAAATTAGAACGTCAGTGGTGTTTGTTGTAGGGTTCTAGTGTGACTCATTTATGAGATATCATATTCTGAAATGTTCCGACTTTGACATTTGCACAATATCCATAGTAGCACATACTAAAGAACAACACAAAAGCCTACTCTAGTTATGTGGATTCTGACCAGTAATGAGACAACTGACCATCACAAGTTGTGTTCAAAATGACCACCAGCAGTGGCAATACATGCTTCCAGTGTGGTATGGAAGAAATGCTGCACATGTGGTAGCATTTCAGTGGAGATGTCCGAGTAGGCTGCAGTAATATGTCATTGCACATCATTGTGTGTAGCTGATGTGTCCTTGTAGACAGCACCATTCAGCTTTCCTCACAAAACAAAGTCTACAGGCATCAAATACAGAAAATTAGCCAGCCAAAGTGCAAGTCCTTTGCATCCAGTGCAATGATTTGGAAACAATTTGTGAAGACATGCTGTAGTACTTCATGCACTGTGGGCTGCGAGTGGAATGTCTTCTAGCATCCATGGAAGATGATCTGTTAGGAGGCTGTGTTATTTGTGCACATTCAGTGTTCTGCTATGAAAAATGGGCCTATGAGATTATGGTTCACTATCCCACACCACAGGTTTATGCTCCATGGATGCTGACATTCCACCTGACACAGCCAAACAGGTTTTTAGGAGATCAGTTGTGCATGTTTTGGTGGTTATCTGACCACAATAGGTAAATTTGGCCTCATCACTAAACAACATACATGATACATATAAAATATCCGCTCCTAATGCCCATGTGCAGAAGTTCACAAAATTCATTCTCAAAATTGTTTACATGCAACTCTTGATGAAAATGGATGTGATAGGGATGGAACCTATGTTGATGGACAATATATAGGACACTTGCCTGAACAAATGCCATTTTATTGTGCAATTGCATGACAGCTAATGTGTGGATCAACTACAGCAGCAGCAAGAACATTAATTTCCCCTCTCCTTTCATCACTTGTTTCCCTCTGTTATGTTGTCTAGGTGCTATACTACCAGTTTCACACAACTGGGTGAAGAGGTTGGTAAATAATTGCCAAGATGATTGATGTCTATTGGGATAGCTTGCTGTACACATCAAGCAAGAAGGAACTGCATTCTCCCTACACTCTCTATGCACTATGAGCATGTTGGCTTTTTCTGCATTGGTAAATGCCATCATCCACTCACAACCTACTGCTTTGCCACCCACAAACTAACTGGCTAGCAAGTTGCAATGTACTCAAGGAACACAGAAGGACACTGTAGGCAAACATAATAACATTATAGCCAGTAAACTACACAGGTTGAATGGCTGAAACAAATGTCGGTTTGGAAACATTTGAAAATATGATATCCTATAAATGACCCACACTAGAATCCTGCAACAGACACCACTGACATTCTAATTTACCCTACTTATAATTTGTTGATGTCAATAAGCTTTGTTCCACTTAACAGGTGTATGTTTGCACAAAAGCACACTTTCCAGGTATTATTATAGTTTGTTCATTGCCTAACAATACAAGCCCCTGGCTACAAATCCACCCTGTGAAAACTGCACATCAATAGCACTTTTCATTTTGGCAATATTTGTGGTGAAAGTTTTAGGTGACTCAAATTGTACAGTTGAATAATTGAAACCCAATAAGCATTGTTATACAACATTTTAGCCTTGTGCCATAAGCATTAATCAGTTGCTCAAATCCACATTGACAGACTTAGATAATGCTTTGGATAATGTTGACTGGAATTAAGAATTTGACAGGATAAAATTCAAGGAATGAAAATCTATCCATAAGTTGAACAAAAAACAAATCGCATTTACAAGAGTCTAAGGACATGATGGGAGGCAGTAATAGAGAATGGCGTGAGACATGACCATAATGTTTCCACATATTATTCAGTTTGTGCATGGAACAAGCAGGGAAGGAAACCAAAGAGAAATCTCAAAAATGAAATAATGCTCAGGAACAAGAGTGCAAGGTTCAAGCAAATTTTTTTATTGAATTCTTGAAAACTTACATGATCCATTGATTGTAGATACAATATTAGAATTTGTTGTACAAGATGTTTATTGTGTTTGCCTTAGTCAACATGCCTGGTCTGTGGAAACTTTGAGTTCCATGAACGATACTGAAGTTCTGTCAGAGGTGCAAAAGACTGGCAAAAACAGGTGAATTGGATTGATAGTGTCTTGAAATGGTTTATAAGATAAACATCAACAAAACTCTAAAACTTTTGTTTTTGATGCAAATATGTTTGTTAGTTTTGTGATGTGTTGTGCTACAAGAACTAAATTTTATTGATGACTCAAGAAACTTATTATATCCCAGAGATTTTGTGGTTGTCCATTCACCCTCCCGAAAAATGTTCAAATGTGTGTGAAATACTAAGGGACCAAATTGCTGAGGTCATTGGTCCCTAGACTTACATACTACTCAAACCAAATTAAACTAACTTATGTAATGAACAATACACACACCCCTGCCCAAGGGAGGACTCAAACCCCTGGTGGGATGGGACGCGCAATCCATGACATGGCACCCCTAACTGTGTGGCCACTCCACATGGTTTCACCCTCCCTCCCCCTCCCCCCACCTTTGTCAATTCCCGTGGTTCTGAACTGAATCATAGAGAAAAGAAAATTGTGGCACAGCTTGACAAAAAGACGTTGTTGGCAGATAGTATAGTACCTGAGGCATGTTAAACACTTAAGCAGATGGTCTGCACTCTGTGTGTGGTTGGCAATCATGTATTCTTATGGGGCATTTCAGAATTGTACAAATGCTCTGCATGTGATGGAGCTTTCCACATAGCCCTTCCATGCCACAGACTATTTGCATCAGTTAAATACACAGAAACAACTGAGTACACACACAATACAGTTAATACTGCATGTACACAAAGCAGAAAAACTTAACTTCAACAAGAGCATTTCAGTAGGGTGGTAATAAGACGCTTCAGCAGAGCACATTGAAAATTTTCTACAATGTCTAGTAAGCTCAATATTAACATTTTAACTAGTGAAGTTGGGAGAAGAATTCTCGTATGGGTGTGGTAGCGTTCTCGCTTCCCGCGCCCGGGTTCCCAGGTTCGATTCCCGGCGGGGTCAGGGATTTTCTCTGCCACGTGATGGCTGGGTGTTGTATCTTGTCCTTAGGTTAGTTAGATTTAAGTAGCTCTAAGTTCTAGTGGACTGATGACCATAGATGTTAAGTCCCATAGTGCTCAGAGCCATCTCATATAGGCTGCATCATATGAAGACCATAAGGAAGAAGATATACATTAGAAGGCAAAACAAGAGATCAGTAGAAATACAGGGTGAACATTAATAAAACCAACAAAATGCAGGGTCAGATTCCTGACTGGAAATGAAGAAAAAAGGTCCTATAAATGTGTCTGGTAATACTGCTGCCATGGTAGATGGCACTGATGAGTTACAGATAGTCTGACCATGTGCCGTATGTTCCTTGTGTGTTGTAAGCTGCATCTTTGATGCATCATACTATAAGCAGCAGAATGGTCCAGTATTCATGTCAGGAACAAGCTGAGATGGTGTATGTGTACAGCAAAGCAGATGGAAGCAGTTGAGAGGCAGCACAGTAATACCAAAATCAGTACCCTCATAGACACCAACCCCATCACATAACATTGCAAGTCCTTTTGAGCATTTGGGTGATCATGTGTCCTTTCAGACAGATGAACATGCAGAGTGTCGGTAAAACATGCATACACCAGATTTGGAGGACCAGGTTCTACATGATATTGAATTGAAACTTAGTACAAGCTCCAGGCAAGTGACCTGCCAACATGGTGCTGGGGTTGATTTGGGGGAAGAGACCAAACAGCGAGGGCATCATTCTCATCGGATTAGGGAAGGATTGGGAAGGAAGTCGTCCGTGCCCTGTCAAAGGAACCATCCCAGCATTTGCCTGAATTAATTTAGGGAAATCACGGAAAATTTAAATCAGGATGGCCGGACACTGTATTGAACCATCGTCCTCCTGAATGTGTGTCCAGTGTGCTAACCACTGCTCCACCTCACTCAGTCAACATGGTATTAACCAAAGTACACTTATGTGTATCCCCTATGACAACCACTACTATACCTATCACCTGCAATCCCATGGAGGCGACTTTGAACATCTGTTATGGCGAGGATGTGATGCAGTTATGATGGTGATGATGATGTTGGTTTGTGGAGTGCTCAACATTGTGGTCATCAGTGCCTGTACAGGTTCCAGTATCTACATTTTCAGTCTCACCACTCCCTGAACAATGATGAGGGCAACACAAACACCCTGTTGCCAGGCGGAGAAAATGCCCAACCCAGTCAAGAATCGAACCCGGGACCCTGTGATCCAGAGGCAGCAATGCTAGCCACTAGACCATGAGCTGCAGACTGATGGAGCTCTGTATTGTGTTTTGGGATGATTTGTTGTCATTTCACGCACACTGTCCATTTCCAGACACATGCTCATAGGACGTTTCTTCCTCCATTTCTAGTTAGGCATCTGTCCCTGCAGCTTGTCACTTTGATTAATGTTCACTCTGTAAAGTACTTGGCTGTAAGGGGATTAGTATATAAATAAGAGTAAAAAAATTGTTTTTTTAATTTTTTTCTGAAAAAATTCTCTTTAGTTTTCTGAACAAGAAAATGATTACTTTGAGGAAAATGTACCAAAGGAAGTCCCAAAATTAGAGGAATTTAAAAGTGTCTTCACATATGACAACACCCCCATGTCATGCAGACAGTACTCTTAAAACAGAATTTTGTTCCCACTTGTTTGTTTTATATGACTTTTTAGTATCTACTGTCTTAGTGACATAAGATTATTAGAAAAGTAATTAAACGGTAAGACTCAAAACAGAAATGAGATTTTTAAAAGCTATATAGGGGAATGGGTATCAAAAACTTTTCTGGTAGGACTAAATACTTCAAAAACAGCAGTGTTGGATGCTCTGCTATGTTTCAGTAATGATGTAGTGTCAGCGTTTAAGATTATGGAACTGATGGCAGTGCCTGGTGAACCAAATATGCGAAGAACTTTGACTGCTGTTGACTGCAAGAGACTCATGGATGTACCTCTTTTTCAGGCTAATATCAGTGTCCAATGAGAAGTTCAGGCAGGCATGTGCTAAAGAGGTCCAAAACTCACAAAATTCTCACAACAGGAAAGGAAATAATAATTTTACCATATTTAACCAAAATATTGATGAATTAAAGAAAAAATAGATTCTCATAAAAGTAAAGTAAGAAATAATGTTACCATTTTTCACCAAAATATTCCGGGATTGAAGAATAAAGTAGATGAGCTTCTGGTTTGTTTAGATGACATTGAATCTAATAATGTAATAGATATACTATGCCTGTCTGAGCATCACATTGTGTCTGACATGGAAAAGGTAAATATCAGTGGTTATAAACTAGCTGCACATATGAGTAGAGAGAATTAGGTGGGAGTAGGAGTTGCCACATATGTCAAAAGTTATCACTGTGTAGAAAGCTTAGATACAAAAAAGTTTTGTCTAGAGCAATATATAGAAGCATGTGCCTGTTAACTTAAACTGAAGGAGGGCTCTTTGGTAATTGTAACAGTATATAGGCCTCCTTCAGGGAAACTTTCATTTATCCCTGGAAAACTTGGATGCCTTGTTGTGCTATGTGTCAGATAGGGGAAAGCAAATTATTATTTGTGGGGACTTCAATGTTGATTCATTGAAAGAGTGTAATAGGAAGAATGACCTGGAAGTCTTGCTCGGTTCTTTCAATTTGACATCCGTCATTAATTTTCCTACTCGGGTCGTAAAGGACAGCAGCACATTGATAGATAAAACTTTTATAGGCCAAGATAGGTTTAAAAACATAAATTCTTGTCCTGTTGAGAATGGGCTTTCTGATCATGATGCTGAGCTAGTTACAGTATATGACATAGCTCCATTCAGTAATTCAAAACTACCCTCCAAAGTTGTGCGTTCAATTAATGACTCAATAATTAGAAATTTCAGAGAAAATTTTCAGCAGTTAGACTGGGATGAGGTGTACAAGGAACCCGATGCTAATTTAAAATATAACTTATTTCATGATACTCTTGTAAGAGAATTTGAAATCCATTTCCCCAAGAAAGTAGTTAAATAATTATAAGAAATTATGCAAAAAACCTTGGCTTACTAAAAGAATAAAAATATCTTGTAACCACAAAAGGGAACTGTATCTAACAACAAGAAAGAGTAATGACCCAGAAACAGCCAAATATTATAAAAACTACAGTGCCACATTAAGAAAGGTTATTAAAAAGTCCAGAAGCATGTGCATCAAGTCAGAGATTAATACCTCTGATGGCAAAATAAAAACAATTTGGAATATTATTAGAAGGGAGACAGGACAACCAAGAGTACAGGATGATAGCATGACCATCAAAGCGAATGGAAACTTGATAAGCAACAAGCTGGAAGTCAAAAACATTTTGGATAATCATTTTTTAAATGTTGTAGAGAAAAGAGGATCCAAATGTTCATCAGAAGAAGCAAGGCAGTTAATGGAAAAGGCCTTACCCACACCATTCGATACAACTGAAATTCCACCCACCTCTCCATCTGAAATTAGGAAGATAATAAACTCTCTCAAGAATAACAGCTCACATGGGATTGATGGCATTTGCAGCAGGATAATAAAAACTTGTTCCCAAGAAAGAAGTGGGATTCTTAGCCACATATGTAATAGCTCTCTGAAGGAGGGTATTTTCCCAGATAGACTGAAGTATGCCATTGTTATACCACTGCATAAAAAAGGGGATACGTCTGATGTCAACAAATACAGCCCAATCTCTCTTCTGACTGCCTTATCCAAAATTCTTGAAAAAGTTATGTATTGTAGAGTAGCTTCACACCTTTGTAAAAATAAAGGTTTAACAAAATGTCAGTTTGGTTTCCAGAAGGGTTTTTCCACAGAAAATACTATTTATACTTTCACTAATGAAATATTAAATGCTCTGAGTAACCGGAAGTCACCCGTTGGGATTTTTTGTGATCTACCAAAGGCTTTTGATTGTGTAAATTATGGAATACTTCTAGATAAGCTCAAGTATTGTGGTATGAATGTGACAGTGCTCAAATTGTTTAAATCATACCTAACTGGAAGAGTGCAGAAATTGAAATAAACAGTTCACATAATATGTAAAAAATTGGTGATTTCTCAAACTGGGGAACAATCAAGAATGGGGTGCCCCAAGGTTCAGTCTAGGGTCCTCTGCTGTTCTTAATATATATTAATGACTTGCCAGTCTATATTCATGAAGATGCAAAGCTGGTGCTTTTTGCCGATGATACAAGTATAGCTATCAGACCCGACAGACAAGAATGAACTGGTGAAATTGTAAACGATGTTTTTCAGAAAATCATTAAGTAGTTCTCTGCAAATGGGCTCTCATTAAACTTTGACAAAACACAGTAAATGGAATGACTCCATTAATAAATAAAGACTTTGATCAGAAATTGGTAGCTAAGGTAGAATATTCAAAATTTCTAGGTGTGTGCATTGATGAGGGGTTGAACTGGAAAAAACACACTGAAGATCTGCTGAAACGCTTGAGTTCAGCTACTTATGCTATTAGGGCATTGCAAATTTTGGTGGTATACATCTGAGTAAATTAACTTACCACGCCTATTTCCATTCTCTGCTTTCGTATGGCAATCATATTCTGGGGTAACTCATCATTGAGTAAAAGAGTGTTCATTGCACAAAAGCGTGTAATCAGAATAATTGCAGGAGCTCATCTAAGATCATCATGCAGACACTTATTTAAAGAGCTAGAAATCTTCACTGTAGCCTCACAATATGTATATTCACTTATGAAATTTGTTATTAACAATGTGAACGAATTCAAAAGTAATAGCAGTGTACATGGCTACAACACTAGAAGAAAGGATGATCTTCACTACTCAAGGTTAAATCTAACTCTGGCTCAGAAGGTGGTAAATTATGCTGCCACAAAAGTCTTTGGTCACTTACCTAATAGCACCAAAAGTCTGACAGATAGCCACATAGCATTTAAAAGGAAATTAAAAGAATTTCTTAATGGCAACTCTTTCTACTCATTAGATGAATTTTTGGATATAGTAAGTGGGTAATTTCCCAACCTCCACAAAAAAGTAATTATTGAGTGTCATGTAATATTTTGTCTAATGTAATGTCTTGTATACACACCTTTTATTAACCTGACACGTTCCACATCATTACAAAGTGTTGTATTCATAATCTATGGAACAAGTACTAATCTAATCTAATCTAATCAGGCAAATCGGTGCTGGAAGCCATAAAAGAAGTAAGAATAGGAAGTAGGCTGAAAAAGAAAATGGAGGGGGAACAACAACAGAAACAAGATGAATATGGACCTGGGATGCATTACTGTTATGGAAACAACTTTAACTTGAATTCCCCAGTAACTCACTATTTTTTATGTTCTCATACACGCTGGTTAAAAACTGTTAAAGATAACTGCCTGAGAATTTTTATTCTATTTGAAAACATACTTAGCTATTTTAATGGCTTAAATATGAAAGTTAAAACCTTCCTTAAAGAAAAAGTACGAGTTATTTATTGAAATTTTTGGTAATCAATACTAACATTTTTGGAACCTTAATTCATGACAGCAACATCTTTTTAGAAGTCCGCTTTAAACACAGTAGTGTAAAGAACTAACATCACGTTTCTACTTTGTTTTTACTTCGAGGTATGTGTCCCTATACTATAAAGAAGTAATTAACATGTTTCACTTTTCTTTTAACACAAAATACAAATCATAAAAAGGCGTGAGATCAAAATCTGTGTTTCATTCATTGAATTGTCTCCAAAAGTTTTGTTAAAAGATGATAAGCATTACATGGGCTTTCAACTTTTATTCTTCAGGCTATACTATTTAGAAAACTGGTAAATTTTTCAAGATTGCCTCATATGCTCACGAACCAGTCACCAAAAATATTTGAATGAGGCAGATCAGAAGAAATGTAGTAATTAAACTCATATTTTCTTTCTATTTTCAATTATTTATTTGTTTTGGGTAAGAAATTCGGAATTTCAATTAAGGAATTAGTGAACTTCAAAAGTTCAATTTCTGCAAAGCAAAATGGGTAAGTATATAAAATACTTTTACACAACTGAAAATTTCTGTTTTTGAGACAGTTGGCTTTCCTTGAGCGAATTTTTGAGTCCTGCCAGGGCAGCGGTCCTGTACCTAAAACAAATTCCGCAAACTTACCTCATACAGTACTACCCAACCTATTGACAGGTGTAGTTCCTTCCATATCTTTGAAACTAGTAACATACAGTGTATCTTCAAATTTGTATCCACCAAAAGAACGAATAGACAAAGAAAAATAATTATAAAATTTGCCTTCGTCACTACGCAATGTGGAATACAGTGTGACAAACCATCCATTAGTACTCCTTTGTTCCATCATAGGATACAGCAAAAATTTTCTCTCTTGCGTGGACCTTCGCTTTTCGTATATCAGAGAGGCTGAAATGATTTTTTTAAAGGCAGGGAGCTCACCTCTGTACTTGTAAACAAACAGCATGATGTGCCAGAACATGGAGCACATAGCACAGAATTCCGCACTCTCTCGACTGTGCGGAATCATGCACAGCCGCCAGACTGTGAAAACCGTCGATTTGAGTCCTCGAGCGACGTACAGAATGCGAAGCATTGGCCATCTTCTTAATACTGGTTCCTGACAGGCAGAAAGTCCGTGGCCGTGGTAGGGTTGCCAAAGAAACGCCATCAGCATTGCATCGTGGCAGGCTCCACATCACAGTTTGAACATTTCAAACTACTGTTTTGGCGTGAGCTGTGCCTGAAGTCCGTGCCGCTAGTCACGGAACGTGCCGAGCGTGACGTCAGATGGAGACCCTCCAGCTTCACAAACTGTCACCGAAATGATTGCACGAACGTGCTGGTCACTATTAAATACTTAACAAAAACCAACTGGTAAAAAAAGTTGAGTCTACCATATCTTACGGTCTGGCATCTTTGGTCGATAAAGGACTGAATGTTCTTTTGTTATTTGTCATAGTTACTTGCTGTATAGATATTAACAAGGACCCCCTTGAGTGCGATGTTGCAAAAGGCCAATAATGTTTATGCCATTCGACGCCCCCTCATATTGTCTATCATGCAACCACATTGTTGGCTGCTAATGGCAACAGGGGGCGGGACTAGTAGTATCCAATGGTGAGCACAACGTGAGGCTGTGGAGTATAGCTGAACTGCTTAGTTGATGAGTAACTGAAAACAATGCTACAATGCTGTTTTAAACATTTCTTAAATGTCGACGATATCCATTTTGTGAAGTGTAATAATATGAAGTTGATCTCTGCGCCTCCCGGACACTTATTTTCTGTCGCCCTCCTGATGCACCTGCTGAGTGATTAGGAGCTAATACTTTTCCTGTCGACCTCGCACTCAAGGGGTTCCTTGTAAGTAAACCATTACGCGAAATTTTAAGAAACTGACGAAGTAAAAGTGCGTTGCGCAAACTTTGCATGTGGTTCATTTTAGGTAATACATTATTGCATGTGAAATGTAACTAACATAATGACAATGAATTTGATGTTGTGAGGAGAACAAGATCTGTCACTATTCTTGAGTATTGAATTATATGTTGCAGAGAGGCCGTGCGAAAGTAGCATGCGGTAGGGCTAATTCCATCGTTGCTCATCGGAATCATGTGGTCGTAACTATCGACATATTTCTTATACGGTTGAAAATATCGGAACGTATTTAATGTTAATGATACCTTGTACGGCGTCGTCTATTTTGTCACATGATAAATACACCAGCTTTTTTATCCAGCGAGGTATGGAAGTAATTACAGTTTTTCAGTGTATTGATGTACTTCTAAATGGCATTCAGTACCTTGTGAAATGAGAAGTACAGTGACTTTGAACATGTTAACATGTACGATATTTTATATAGACCTACAGAGCTTAAACCAAAACCAACATATTGGCATGTCATTAGATGCAATTGCTAAGTATCTACAAATATTAATTATTTCATTTTGCTACAAACATTTTACTTATCTCCAATCTTTAGAATGCTGTATAAATACACATAATCACACTGGCTGGTCAATTATCCGTTCAAACATCGCTAAAATAGTCGTTACAAGTAGGACATACAGTTTCAGATAAGTCAGTTTCTTTTACCGAAAGACTGTACATCCCTTGTCGCATCTTTCTGCGAGACACCTTGGTATAAAGTACCAATTATAATATTCTGTGCATCGGTTTCAATAGACGTAATCTCTGAAGGACAATACATCATAGTAGATCATCATTCCCACAGAGCTCAGTTTTTCAAGTAGTTACGTACGGCCAGTCATAATAATTAGCTATAGAGGCACCATTTAGCTGTTATGATACAGAGGACGATTCGATATTTGGTTGCCAGAGTGGTGAGCGTTAGTCGAGAAGGCTTTTAAGACGACAAAGACGTCATTATCAACACCTCACGGAGTTTGAACCAGGTCGTGTAATACGTCCATGAGAAGGTGGATGTTCCTTCTGCGATACTGAAGAAAGACTTGGCATGAATGTAGCCACTGTACATTAATTCGGGCACCGGTGGGCACTTGGATTCATGGTCACAAGAAGACCGGGGTCTGCACGGCCACATGGCACCACCGAAAGGGAAGACTATCGAGTTTGACGGATGGCTCAGGTGCATCATACTACATCTGAAGCACCAATCTGAGCAGTAGTTGACACCACAGTGATCAAACGAACTGTTACAAATCAGTTACCTCGAGGAGAGTGGAGGGTAGGTTGGAGGTCTGTTGTGTTTTCTGATGACATCTGGTTCTGCCTGGGTGCCAGTGGTGTCCATGTGCTGGTTAGGAGGAGGACAGTTGAGGGCCTGCAACCAACCTGTGTGTGTGGTAGGCACACTGGACCTACACCTGAATTAAGGTCTGGGGTTCAATTTCGCATAACAGCACGAGCACTCTCGTGGTCATCTCACACACCATGACTGCAGATTTGTACGTTAGTCTGATGGTTCGACCTGCTGTGCTGCCATTCATGAACAGAGTATGTGGGACATCATCGGACGACAACTCCAGCGTCATGCACAAACAGCATTAACCGTTCCTCTATTGACTGACCAAGTGCAACAGGTACGAAATTCCATCCCACAAACTGACATCCGGCACCTGTACAACACGATGCACGCACGTTTGCATGCTCGCATTTAACATTCTGGTGGTTACAGTTGTTAATGTACCATCGTTTCACATTTACAGCGGCTTACGAGTGTCTCATGCTTACATTAACCTGTGATCTTGCAATGTTAATCACATAAATACGTTATCTAGACGAATGTATTCCCAAAATTTCATTGCTCTACATTAATAATTTTTTGGTGTTACGATTTTCTTCCCGTCATTGTAATTTTCTTCATCTCGTCGCACATTCTTCCAATCTGTTCATCATCTGTGGTGTTGGTACACATGTAACCTTGTACTACTGTGGTAGGTGCTTATGTCTATCTAGGCTATGATAATATTAATGGCTGTTTAGTGATGTAGTTGAGTGTCGTGATACTACTTCACTGATTGTTTTAGTAACTAACACTTGCAGAGTGGTTAAAATACATGATACTAACATAGCAAATACTTAGGATCAACTGTCAGGCATTTCTATTAAGTAAATTCCTGTCGCATAAAAGGTAATGTACTATCATTATAGTAAATTGCGACAAGTTACTGCAAATTGCAACACAAAAAACTGTTATTAGAGTCATCGCAAATATTTATTCTGGAGAAGCTGGGTTTCTAAATGTCATCAACTACATAATGAGATAGGTAACAATTGTGAATGGTAATTCACCAAATATGTTGAGGGTGAAATAAGAAAACATGAATGATGAAATAAGTCAAAAATAAATATAAAAAAATTTAAAAAATTGATATGTCTTCAGCCGACTTCATATTTTTTTTTTTTTTCATATAGATTCGTAGTATAGTTTCAAATGCACGGCGCATTTCAGTAGGTCCCCATTCACACCTCAATGGCGACCTGGCATTGGCTATTGCTAGTGTCTGCCGCTTCCAGGTAGGAATGCCAATTTCGCTGATAGGTGCGTCACTGTGGATACGACTTATACTGCTGCCACGCATCGCACTGTCGCTCTCTAGCGGGAACCAGCCTTAAGGCCCGTCCGTACGCAACGATCTGTCTGTGCAGATACCTGCACAAATATCTATGCATGCGAAAGATCGCTGCAGATGTGATATGTTCACACGTCACGAAGCTCTAATCGACTGCTCACCCGCCATCTGTTGGTAAGGAAAAGAAATTTCAGTGGCAAGAGACTACACTGTCGTAGAGCAACCCCGAAGTTTATTTAATTCATGCAGAAATGGAGGAAATTCTATTACGGCCTGTGTTCACAACTTGTGTTGCAAAAGAAAAATAGCGAACAAAATACCAGACACAGAATAAGAGATCAAAATAGTCTACACAGTGGCTGCTTAAAGCAAAGGCAGCTTTCGCACATCAGTTTACATCACGAGATTTAGTGCGAACTCGACGACTGGTGTAATTATTTTAGGATAGATTTAGAAACGTATAATTATTTCTTAACTCTCATAACTCGTAGAATAATACGGAAAAAAGCTTGTATAAGGAGAGTAATTTCCCCACATGAGTGGCTGAAGGTGATGTTAATATTCCTGACAATAGAAGTTGCGAAACAAGCAATGACTGAAGTCATACCCAACACACGTGAACTATTTACGTTGTCCTGAACGACGATTTCATGAATCAAGTACTGTACCTCAAATCTGGCAAGTTACAGATAATCTTTTTACTGTTTTGTATTCTTTGACACACAGTATTCTTATAAGTTACATAAATCGCCAGTGAGTTATAGTTCGCTTTGCTTCTAAGTCGATATTTTCAGTTCCGTGCCTGAAGTCTACCAGCAACTTTTGCGCCGGACTATAAATTTTCATATACACGTTATAATATTTTCAGAATCACGATATTCTTTTTTTGTGGGATAGTGGCAATTAGAGCAGCGGAATCCTATCCTAAGAGTAAGCAAAATGGTGCAGTAGTCAAGTTACTGCACGCCTACTCTACAGCATCATTAAATCCCCTGCCTGACCACAGCTTTGGGCTTTCTTTCCATCCTGTTAGTCAGTTTGGGTGAATAATGCCGGGATAGTTCTTTCAAAAGGTCGCGGACTCTCTTCTCTAATCTAACAGAGCTAGTGCTCAGTTTCTAATAGTCGCTACATTCAAATAATACTACTTGTGTATTGACATCGTATTAAGGGAGGTCCAGAAAGAGAAACCTCATGGTATCTCACAGAACTATTGCACAGGATGCGTCATAATGAAATTAAATTGCTTCTAAAAGAAACCTTAGATGAGCCACAATTCATGTCAATAGGAAACATAGGGAAAAAAAGTTCAATTGTGTGTGAAAAAATCTTATGGGACTTAACTGCTAAGGTCATCAGTCCCTAAGCTTACACACTACTTAATCTAAACTATCCTAAGGACAAACACACACACACACATACCCGAGGAAGGACTCGAACCTCCGCCGGGACCAGCCGCACAGTCCATGACTGTAGTGCCCTAGACCGCTCGGCTAATCCCGCGCGGCGAAACATAAGAGATGAGGGATAAATACTTATGACAAATCGAGCGTAGACTGTCCAGGGAGGTAAATCAAAATGTGCTGCAAAGCTGTGGTTATAAAAGGTTGATTAGAAGGGCCCACCACCTGAAAAGTGAGAACGCTGTGATTCTAGAAGGCAAAGCATGCTTTCTTATGAGAAAATAGCAGTTAACCATTTGATGTGTTAAATTTCTTTTCAAAAGCCGTGTGGGGTTAATAGTATTAAAATAGTCTGCCAGGATTTTGTTGATGGTTGATCTCGGAACACCCAACTCCGTGGATGCCTGGCGAAGCTATTTCTCTGGGCTAGCATAAACCTTGGCCAAGACAGCCTCTTTCGTTTCGTCTGAAGTCTTTGGTCGTCCGGAATGGGGTTTGTCCAACAACTGCCTGTTTATTTAAACTTGGTGATTTATCTCCCAGCGCCAGTAAAACAAATAGGTGGACGATGATGGTGTCGAATTTCCTCAATTCTGTGTTACGACCATCCTTCTCGTCATCGTAAGAGTACCAACTCCACTCGTTCTTTCTTAAACAGAGCCATCATTCAATATGGAAAACACAAAATTTATTAGAATTATTATAATTTATTTTATTATTAGTATGTATCTATTTATTAACATTTATTAATATTCATAGAACACAGAATATTTATTACAGTTTGTTATAATTCCCTATGTACCCAGACTTTGTGGCCACCCTGTAGACAGAGAAACGACAACAAAACACAATGTTTACTTTGTTTATATTGTTGATTCTATCGGTCGTCGAATGCGGGTCTATTGCACGCTACTTGCACCGCAACGACCAAGGTGGTAACTGTTGTGGTTGGCAGGAGAGCCAACCATGTTCCTAAAGGAGGCCGAAATGCACGCGTTTTAGCTCACGCAGGCTGGCGTGAGGTCTGGAACATGCCAAGGGAATTAGAATTGAGAAAAACGGACGTAGCTGGGGAATACTTAACTTTAATCCATTAATGACGAACGTCGCTCTTGATGGTACATGATTTACAATATCAATAGAAACTGATCATGGCGCCTTGCTAGGTCGTAGCAAATGACGTAGCTGAAGGCTATGCTAAACTATCGTCTCGGCAAATGAGAGCGTAGAAGTCAGTGAACCATCGCTGGCAAAGTCGGCTGTACAACTGGGGCGAGTGCTAGGAAGTCTCTCTAGACCTGCCGTGTGGCGGCGCTCGGTCTGCAATCACTGATAGTGGCGACACGCGGGTCCGACGTATACTACCGGACCGCGGCCGATTTAAAGGCTACCACCTAGCAAGTGTTGTGTCTGGCGGTGACACCACAGTAACACGGAGATGTTTACTGTATTGCATGCATGCCGAGTGAAGGGAGAAGGCTGGGAGTACACTGCCAGCCAATTGCTGCTTTCAACGCCTCCGGCCGGGCAGCCGAAAAGTCAGTTCTAGGAAGGGAATGATTCACTCTGGATCCCAGAGGAGTTGTATTTGCAGTTAGACTGCGCGAGAGGTGCTAAAAAATGTGGAAACATCAAAAACACAACCCATTACCATGCATAATACGGTGTAGGAAAACCTTTGCCACTGAAAACAACTTTCAGTCTGGGTCCCGGGTTCGATTCCCGACCGTGTTGGGGATTTTCTCTGCCCAGAGACTGGGTGTTTGTGTTGTCCTCATCATTTCATCATCATCATCATTCGTGACAGTGGCTAGATTGGATGGTGTCAAAAAATTCGACTGTGTAAAAATTGGGACTTCGTACAGGTGCTGATGACCGCGCAGTTGAGCACCCCACAAACCAAATATCAGCTTTTAGTGATTTTCAAGTTGGAACTAAACAAAAAAAAGTTATCTTCAAATGGATAAGTACAGGTCCCGTATGGTTTTCAAGAGCATTTATGCCATTCTTCTTGCAAAGTAGTGACAAGTTCAGGTAGCTATAATGGAGGCGGATTGCAATTACGCATCCCTCTCTCTAAAGTAGACGACAAAGCTCAATAACAATGTGATCTGGTGATTGTGATTGTCAGTGAAAGTGCGACAATCCATTCTCGTGCTAAAAAAAAAACAATCCCAGGACGATACGAGATGTGTAAATAGCGGCCCCGTCGTCTTGTAACACCGCATCACCATTGGGGAATAGAAATTGTATCACGGGATGGACCTGATCAGCCAAAATGGTCACATAATTTTTGACAATAATGCGACCTTGCAGAGTAATCGTGTGGTCCATGTAATACAACGATTTGACTGCCCAAATCGTCACCGAATTCTAGCCATGTTTCACTTTTGGTATCAAGCAATCTGCATTATAGGCCTGAGACAGCGTTCATCAGTCGTAAAGGCGGCCAGAATATGGAAGCAGTGTGAAACAAGACTTAGCCGACCAAATGACTTTCTTCCATTGATCCATAGTCTAGGTTTTCCTGTTATGGTCATTTGCATCACTGATGTGTGGTTTTGGAATTCCAACTCGCCCTGCCATTCGCTGCTTATGGAAGAGGGAGGAGATTAGTGTATAACGTCCAGTCAACAACGATGTCATTAGAGACGGAGCACAAGTTAGGATGAGAAAAGGATGCAGAGGGAAAGCGACCGTGCCCTTTCGAAGGAACCATCTGGGTATTTGCCTTAAGCTATTTAGGGAAATCACGGTAAAATTAAATCAGGATAGCCGGACACGGGTTTGAACCGTCGTCTTTCCGAATGCGAGTCCAGTGTACTTACCACTGCACTATCCCGCTAGGTCTCTGCTTATGGAGATCCCTGCAGTAATTTTTGCAGCTGTTGTCATTTTATTTTTCGTCGTAGCCTTTTTCAATCAACGTCCCTCACCATCAGTTAACACAGATTTTTCGTCCACATTATGATTTAGTGGAGGATGTTTTTCTGCTTTTGCTGACAGCAGTATAAATCCTAGATGCGGTGCCTCTTGAAACAACGAGCACTTTGGCTGCTTTGGTTACAGAAGCATCAATTATTTTGCAGCGTACCGATTCACTTAGCTCCGGCATAATGCACTCGCAATACACATAATTCAGGGTGATCCAAAAAGAATACCACAACTTTAAAAATGTGTATTTATTGAAAGAAACATAATATAACCTTCTGTTATACATCATTACAAAGAGTATTTAAAAAGGTTTTTTCACTCAAAAACAAGTTCAGAGATGTTCAATATGGCCCCCTCCAGACACTCGAGCAATATCAACCCGATACTCCAACTCGTTCCACACTCTCTGTAGCATATCAGGCCTAACAGTTTGGATAGCTGCTGTTATTTCTCGTTTCAAATCATCAATGGTGGCTGGGAGAGGTGGCCGAAACACCATATCCTTAACATACCCCCATAAGAAAAAATCGCAGGGGGTAAGGTCAGGGCTTCTTGGAGGCCAGTGATGAAGTGCTCTGTCACGGGCTGCCTGGCGGCCGATCCATCGCCTCGGGTAGTTGACGTTCAGGTAGTTACGGACAGATAAGTGCCAATGTGGTGGCGCTCCATCCTGCTGAAATATGAATTGTTGTGCTTCTTGTTCGAGCTGAGGGAACAGCCAATTCTCTAACATCTCCAGATACTGTAGGCCGGTTACAGTAGCACCTTCGAAGAAAAAGGGACCAAAAACTTTATTGGTTGAAATGGCACAGAAAACGTTCACCTTAGGCGAGTCACGTTCATACTGAGTTGTTTCCCGCGGATTCTCAGTGCCCCATATACAGACATTGTGACGGTTGACTTTCCCATTAGTGTGGAAAGTTGCTTCATCACTAAACACAATCTTTGAAACGAAAGATTCATCTGTTTCCATTTGAGCAAGGATAAAATCACAGAAATCGATTCTTTTAATCTTATCAGCTGCAGACAGTGCTTGAACCAATTTCAGACGATAAGGTTTCATAACTAACCTTTTTCGTAGGACTCTCCATACAGTTGATTGTGGAATTTGCAGCTCTCTGCTAGCTCTGCGAGTCGATTTTCCTGGGCTGCGAACAAATGCTTGCTGGATGCGTTCTCGGCCTTCCAGAACTTTTCCCTTTGCACAAACACCCATTCTCTGTAAACTGTTTATACCAACGTTTAATACACCACCTATCAGGGGGTTTAACACCATACTTCGTTCAAAATGCACGCTGAACAACTGTCGTCGATTCACTTCTGCCGTACTCAATAACACAAAAAGCTTTCTGTTGACCGGTCGCCACCTTAGCATCAACTGACGCTGACGCCTAGTCAACAGCGCCTCAAGCGAACAAATGTACAACTAAATGAAACTTTATAGCTCCCTTAATTCGCCGACAGATAGTGCTTAGCTCTGCCTTTTGTCGTTGCAGAGTTTTAAATTCCTAAAGTTGTGGTATACTTTTTGAATCACCCTGTACTATTCCAACCACGACTGACACTTTCATGTATAGAAGACGTTGCATAGGAGCCGTTCGTGGTCTAATACGAGTACAACAGCGCCACTTGCGATTTTGTTAGCATTTGCGTAAATGTTCAAGTATGCGCTTCTAGCTGTGTTCCCATATTTTTGTCCAGCCGCTGTATATCCACTGCGTGAGCTAGAGCTTCTGGTTTCGCCTCTCGCTCCCTACTACGTTAACACTGGCTGTTATTGTAGACCACGACAGTATAAGTTGGATTTGTTCTATTATCAACATGTTCACGCAGCATCGGCATAGTAGCGGTTTCGGCGCTCTCGTGAAGTCGAGGCGGTTTCCCGCATTTACCGAAGAGAGCTGATATGGAGTCCCTAATCATTCTTGTGGCACAACGATGTATAGCTTTTATCGAACAGCAGAAAACAACCGTTCCGAAATTCTGGCTCACGGATTCCGACGACAATTCTCAGCACCACATTAATATGACTACAGCCTGTGATCTGTCTGTAAATCCAACAAGGACATCCTTTTTCCTTGGTGCACAACGTAATCACAACAGGTGTTTACTGCTTGTCTGTGGGCAAAGAAGATCCGTGATGGTCTGCTGAGTTCACGTTGCAGAGCTATTGTAACAGACTCTGAAGAACACCGAGAAATGAGAGCAAAAACTGTGAAATTTAAAAGGTAGAGAAGGTGTTCTCTGTACGAATTGGGACCTTCTGGAACTATGGCGTTTGAATAGAGCGCCACAGAGTTACTAATCCTGTGGGAGCGGCTCCACAACAGTGAGTCAAACAGGGAGACAAGTACTGCCTTGCTTGTTAAAATTCGATTCTACATGCGAATTTGAGAGTGATTTTTGGGAGGCTTTCCATACACTTTACCCATTCAAAACAAGAAACACATCTTGTTCCGTTGTAGTTTTACCAGTCAACATTAAATACAAAATGACATGAAAGTAATGAAATAAATCAAATAACATTATCAATGCGGACGAAGTGTTATGGATGGGAACAAAGTTTAATGAGCATTATTTGTTCACGGTTATTTCCTTTTACTTTATCTTGAAGAATGTGACACGTTGACACGTTTTGCTGGTTACGTTTGCTGATATCCACAATGATTCCTCAATCACTGTGACATTTTTTCTGTTGCACACTTTTAATTTTCAGATTTCTGTTTTCTAAACAGAAAAACGTTTGTAAACAACTCATTGGCTATCCTGGATTTAATCGTAAGGTGGATGTGATTTCAGATTCTAAAACCAACACTTATCTATTCATATTAATATTATACGAAGATATACTGCACATGTACGAATGAAACATGCTTATCATTTATGTATCAAACAAAGCTATCTTAGATGCAGCTACATCTACGTCAATGGTCCGCAAGTCACTTGACGGTGTGTGATGGAGGGTACTTCTGGTACTTGACTCCCCTCTTATGTGCCATTCGCAAATAGCGCGTGAGAAGAATGATTGTCTGTAAACTGCTGCATAAGCCAAAATTGATCGAATTTTCTCGTTGTCATCATTTCGCTAGATATGCACTGAAGCGCCAATGAAACTGGTTTATGCATGCGTATTCAAATACAGAGATACATAAACAGGCATGATACGGTGCAGCGGTAGGTAACGCCTATATAAGACAAAGAGTGTCTGGCACAGTTGTAGATCGGTTACTGCTGCTACGTTGGCAGGTTATCAAGATTTAAGAGAGTTTGCGCATGGTATTATAGTCGGCGCACGAGCGATGGGACACAGCATCTCCGAGGTAGCGATGAAGTGGGGATTTTCCCTTGCGACGGTTTCGCGAGTATACCATGAATATCAGTAATCCGGTAAGACATCAAATCTCTGACATCGATACGGCCGGAAAAATATCCTGCAAGAACAGGGCCGCCGGCCGCGGTGGTCTCGCGGTTCTAGGCGCGCAGTCCGGAACCGTGCGACTGCTACGGTCGCAGGTTCGAATCCTGCCTCGGGCATGGATGTGTGTGATGTCTTTAGGTTAGTTAGGTTTAAGTAGTTCTAAGTTCTAGGGGACTGATAACCACAGCAGTTGAGTCCCATAGTGCTCAGAGCCATTTGAACCATTTTGAAGAACAGGGCCAACGACGACTCAAGAGAATCGTTCAACGTGACAGAAGTGCAACTTTCCGCAAATTGCTGCAGATTTCAATCCTGGGCCATCAGCAAGTGTCAGCGTGCGAACCATTCAACGAAATGTCATCGATAAGGGCTTTTGGAGACGGAGGCCTACTCGTGTACCCTTGATGACTGCACGGAATAAAGTTTTACACCTCTCCTGGGCCCGTCAACACCGATATTGGACTGTTGATGACTGGAAACATGTTGCCTGGTTGGACGGATCGCTTTTGAAATTGTATCTAGCGGATGGACGTGTACGGGTATGGAGAGAACCTCGTGAATCCTTGGACACTGCATATCAGCAGGGGACTGTTCAAGTTGGTGGAGGCTCTTCAATGGCGGGGCCGTGTGCAGCTCCAGAGTAGTATCTTCTACTCTGATAGGTGACACGTACCTAAGCATCCTATCTGATTGCCTGCACCCATTCATGTTCATTTTGCATTCCGACGGACTTGGGCAATTCCAGCAGGACAATGCGACACCCCACACGTCCAGAATTGCTACAGAGTGGCTCCAGGAACACTCTTCTGAGTTCGAACACTTCCGCTGACCCCATCAAATTCCTCTGACATGAACATTATTGAGCATATCTGGCATGCCTTACAATGTGCTGTTCAGAAGAGACCTCCACCCCCTCGTACTCTTATGGACTTATGGACAGATCTGCAGTATTCATGGTGTCGGTTCCCTCCAGCACTACTTCAGACATTATTCGAGTCCATGCCACGTCGTGTTGTGGCACTTCTGCGTGTTCGCGGAGGCCCTACATGACATTAGGCACGTATACCAGTTTCTTTGGCTCTTCAGTATATATGGGATGAACTAACATGTTCTCCGACTCCCCCCGGAGCGGACTCTCTCGGTATTTCAATTGAAAACCTCTCTATAATGGTCAATGCCCCTCCTGCAGCGTCTGATGCTGGAGTTGTTGAGCATCTCTGTAACGCTCCGACTAGACGATCCTGTGACGAAACGCATCGCTCTTCTTTGAATCTTGTTTATCTCTTCTATTAATCCTACCTGGTAAGGGTCCGAGACTGACGAGAAATACTCAAGAACAATTGTTCTGTAAGCCCCTTCTTGCGTGGGTGAGTTACATTTCCTTAAGATTCTTACGGCCTCTCCGGATAGGTAGTTCTAGATATTTTACGGTAGATACTGTTTCCAAGAATCTGTCATCAATAGTGTGATTGTAAAGTCGTGATTTCTTCTCCTGTGTATGCACAATATGTGACATTTATTTACGTTCAAAGTCACCTGGCCTTGCGGGATTGGCCGAGCGGTCTAAGGCGCTGCAGTCACGGACTGTGTGGCTTGTCCTGGCGGAGGTTCGAGTCCACCCTCGGGCATGGGTGTGTGTGTTTGTCCTTAGGATAATTTAGGTTAAGTAGTGTGTAAGCTTAGGGACTGGTTAGGTTTAAGTAGTTCTGAGCTATAGGGGACTGATGACCCCAGAAGTTAAGTCCCATAGTGCTCAGAGCCATTTGAACTGATGACCTTACATTTTCAAAGTCACCTGCCAGCCCAGCACCATTTGTGAGTCCTCTGCAGATCCTCCTTAGAATCGCAAAGTTTCTGCCGTACTTTCTTTCAGACAACTGTATCATCTGCGGTGGCCTCATCAGGCTTACGACGTTTTTTGCTAGATCATTTATATATACAGGGAGCACGGAAATTCCCGTTACAAACTTCTAGGACTTATATAAGGGAGTGAGTGGATAATATTTTGAATGGGAACCCACGCCCGGAATCGTATAGTTTCCGTGGATCTACCATTTGAAAACATGTTGGCAAGCCGATCACTTTTACAAGTTACTGATTAGGCGTGACCCGGTACATCACTTGTTTTAGAGTCCTCCCCTGGTAGCTGACTGGTCAGCGCGACGGAATGTCATGCCTAACGACCCCAGTTCGATTCCCGACCGGGTCGGAGATTTTCTCCACTCAGGAACTGGGTGATGCATTGTCCTTACCATCATCATTTAATCTCCATCGACACGCAAGTCGCCGAAGTGGCATCAACTCGAAAGACTTGCACCATGCGACCGATCTACCCTCCGGGAGGCCCTAGCCACACGGCATTTACATTTATTGTTACTTGTTTTAATATTCCACTCATTAACAGCCAAGGAAATTGCTTGTGCTCTCGTTGGCGGGTTCTCTTCAACGTGATGCAGTACGCCGTCTCCCAATTCGGGCGTGTGGCGTCTCCTTGGAGTACCATAGTCACAGCTGTTGACGCTGAAGGTATCCTTTCTCGAAACCGTTGGGTAGTTTTGGCGGAAACGGTATGCGATGGAGTCGGTGTGGAAGAAGATCTTGATGAAGGCGACGAGCAGCTCTTCCATCACCGTCAGCTTCGCCATTCAGAAGGATCATGTCGGTGTATTCTGCAAACGTGTACTCAGTCATGTAGCTCTAACACTCACACACACGTGAATGAGGCTCGAACCAGCTCGGCGAGGTAGGACAGACGTTAAATGACATCAGACGAACCGACTTAACCTCCTCTCATCATGACTACCCTGTTGCATACCTACCTAGAAAAGATGTTTTCAAACAGCTGTAGCACGGAAACGGTATGTTTCCGGACATGGATTCCTATTCAAAATGTTATGAACTCACTCCCCTCGACAAGTCCAAGAAGTTTGTAACGGAGATTTCTGAACACCCTGTACATTATGTGATCAAAAGTATCCGGACACTCCCAAACACAGACGTTTTTGATATTAGGTGCATTGTGCTGTCACCTGCTGCCAGGTACTCCATATCAGCGACCTCAGAAGTCATTAGACATCGTGAGAGCAAAACGGAGCACTCCGCGGAACTCACGGACTTCAAACAGGACCAGGTGATTGGGTGTCGCTTATGACATACGTCTGTACGCGAAACTTCCACACTACTATACATCCCGAGGTCCACTGTTTCTGATGTGATAGTGAAGTGGAAACGTGAAGGGACACGTACAGCACAAAAGCGTACAGGCTGACCTCGTCTGTCGACTGACAGACCTCACCGACAGTTGAAGAGGGTCGTTATGTGCAATAGGCAGACATCCATCCAGATCATCAGACAGGAATTCAAAACTGCATCAGAATCCACTGCAAGTACTATGATGATTAGGCTGGACATGAGAAAACTTGGATTTCATGGTCGAGCAGCTGCTCATAAGCCACACATCACGCCGGTAAGTGACAAACAACGCCTCGCTTGGTGTAAGGAGCGTAAACATTGGACGATTGAACAGTGGAGAAACGTTGCGTGGAGTGACGAATCACGGTACACAATGTCGCGATCCGATTACAGGGTGTGGGTATGGCGAATCCCTGGTGAACGTCATGTGCCAGCGTGTGTTGTGCCAACAGGAAAATTCTGAGGCGGTGGTGTTATGGTGTGGTCGTATTTTTCACGGAGGGGGCTTGCACCCCTTGTTGTTACGCGTTTCACTATCACAGCACAGGCCTACATTGATGTTTTAAGCACTTTCCACTGTTGAAGAGCAACTCGTGGTTGGCGATTGCATCTTTCAACACGATCGAGCACTTGTTCATAATGCACGGCCTGTGGCGGAGTGGCTACACGACAATAACATCCTTGTAATGAACTGGCCTGCACAGATTCCTGACCTGACTCCTACAGAACATCTTTGGGATGTTTTGGAATGCTTAATTCGTGCCAGGCCCCACCGATGTCAGCATCGATACTTCTCCTCGGTGAAGCTCTCCCTGAAGAATGGGCTGACATTCCCCAAGAACACCTGATTGAACGTAGGATTGCGAGAGTGGAAACTGTCATCAGGGCTAAGGGTGAGCCAAAACCATACTGAATTCCAGCATTATCGGTGGAGGGTGCCACGAACTTGTAAGTAATTTTCAGCCAGGTGTCTGGATGCTTTTGATCACATAGTGTATACTGTAAACAGTAACCTCACACTTCCTCTGGATACTCATGAGGATATCTTTAAATTTATCGATTTTGTTCCGTCAAGATCGACTTGCTGAGCTATAACTGCAAAGAAGACTTACATTCAGTAGCATAGCTGGTCCGACACTCCGTAAGCTCGTATTTTTTTTTTCGACTAAGCGGCATTGCAGTACGGTGTGAAATGCCTCCCTGAAGTCAAGGAAATTAGCTTCAACATGAGGGTCGATGTCAACTTGCACCTCATGGAGGAACAGAGGAAGCTGAGTTTCGTAAGATCTCCATTTGGGGAACTATTTTGATCTTTATAGAGGAGATTTTTGTTCTCCAAAAATGTCGTGCTACGTCAACATAAGACATATTCCGTAATTCTACAACAGATTGACGTCAGCGATGTAGTCCTATAATTATCTGCATCAATCTTACGATCCTTCATGAAAACGGGAATGGCTTGCTGTTTCGTCTCTTGGTACTCTTCGTTGCTCCAGAGACTTACGATAAACTGCTTCTAGAAGGGAAGCAAATTCTTTCTCTCGATATCCGTAGAACCTTACAGCTAACTCATTTAGTCCAGATGCCTTTCCACTACTAAGCAACTGTAGTGGCTTTTCTGTTCAGCGATCATTTATTACAATATCTGCCATTTCGGCGTTCGTGAAGTGATTTAAAGAAGGGACCATATTAAGGTCTTCCGCTGTGAAACAATCCTGGGAGGCCGAATTCAGAATTTTGGCCTTCTGTCTGGCGCCTTCTGTTATGGTGCCAGTATTTTCACTGAGTGACTGTGTAGATGATGTCAAACCGCCTACTGATTTTAAATAAGACCAAAGCTTCCTTGGGTTTTTAGACAGACAAAATTTTCCTTTTAAAGTCACTTAACGTTTTGATTGTTTTAGATACAGCAAGTCTAGCGTACTTCACGTGCACGTTGGTTCTTATGCCACGACAGATTGTCAATTTCGCAGTTATATTATAGGAGAAAACAGTAGAATCTTGCCCCTCTTTTATAAATTACTGCGGACGCCCACGCATTTAAGGCAGCGTAGAAACGTATCTGTTTATCGTGGAGTCAGCAACACCGAGGTTGCGCCACGAACGAAGGGAAGTATATGTTCTTCACATGGAACTGCCTCTTCAGTTTGCTGGAGCAGCAGTGATATCCCCTGTAGTGGCAGTATTATCGCTAAAGAAGCACTTTTGTTGGTGGTGGGCTCATTGTATGAGGAGCTTTCCGGTTCCTCCCTCCGGTACAAAACAACGAAATCGTATAGTATCAAAAATCAAATAGTAGCTGATCAGTGGTTATTAATACTTAAAACCAAATGGCGTTACTACCGTTGTTGACGTACATCAGCCCTGTTACAGAATCAACGTGGTACACACGTCTCATATCAACTGAAATGTTTTCCACTTGGCACAAGTGGCTCGAATACATGATCGTGTGATATTTCGTTTGTGGGCCGCATAACTGCGCGGTTATCAGGGCCCATACAAGTTCCCAACGCGTGCACTGCCCAGTCTCCGCACTTTCTCCGAATGATGATGAAACGACGAGGGTAACACAAAAACGTAGTCCCGAGGCGGAGAAAATCCCTGCTCCGGCAGGGAATCGAAACCAGGGCCCCATCTGCTACGAGACCACGAGCTGCCGGCGGATACAGGCGTCATACTGAACGTGTCGCTTCACACTACCGTGTTAACTTTGCTGGGGACAATGGAGTTGCGAGAATTACTGAAGATGTGCAGTACTAAAGTCATCAGTAAAATTTAAAGAAACTGTAACGTAACTCCGTGTTTCCAAAACGTCTGTTTGTCACAACCGCTATATTCAGACTTGTTCATAATGACCGTTATAAACTGTTGCCTCGTCGATTGGTTCACAGGTATCACCTAATACTCATTATTTACTTTGAGGAGGTGGTTCTGTTAGTAGTTCTGTTCACGTTTCAGTTATTACCAAATCTTGCTCGGTTGAATCACTCAAATTCTCTGAAGCCTGGTGCGAAAATTTTTGCAAAATGTTGCTTTTCAGTGACTTTAATCAACCATGCACGGTACCGTGATACCCTATATGTTTCTTCCCGCCGTACTGAAACACCTTTCAGTGGAGGTACTAGGAGCTCGAATACGTATTACTGTGTAGGGAGTTACCATGTTGGTTGAGCCTACGGATGTTCTCATTTTATTCAGTTGCCGTAAACATATTCCCTAGTACCTGTTTTGCTTTTGAGGCAGAGATAACTTTTTGTTCTGTTTGGTTTTAATGTGTATCTACGGGTTCATATCTTTTCTAATTGCGTGATTGGACAGGTTCTTGTCCAAAATCAAATGTGTTTTACTATATTCTGTAACACATTCGACTTCTTGGCGAAAAATATACATTCTAGGAAATCATTTTCCTTACTTTGGGTTACACAGCCGCTAAGAATTCCATGTTTCAACCAAGGCTGAAAATTTTGGACGAAATATTTACCTAATAAACTCTGTTGGCTTGATCCTGCTTAAATTTTGGACACTAATGTACCACATTGTATGTACTTGCCCTCACTGATTTGATTCATGTTGACAGGGTGTGTAGACGATGGCTAGGACTTCAACTTATGTAAAGAGGAAGGCGCAAATCTCAACCGTTTTCCAGAAAATCGAGTTTGAAAGTTTTAGGTATGCGTATATATATATATACTAGTGTGTGGTCGCTGAGAGGAAAGCAGTCGGTAGCCATGTGTTGAAGTGCTTAGTTTCGTAAGAGCAAGATCTCTGAATCGAGTGTCGTTGTTGGCGCCTTCGTTTTTAATTTTTTTTATTCCCACGTGCCTCTAGCTACAGATTTATTATGGCTCTCCAAATTTCCACTGCTTAATGAATTATTTATTATTTGCTGAATATTTATCCTGAAAAATAGGGAAACAAAATATTTTGTAAGGACATTGGAAATAAAAAGGATACACGTCAATCTAGAATCAAATCAGAATTGTCTTTTTACTGACATTATTGTACCTACATTTGTATCTTGTATGGAGCACTGCACGAATTGGTATCGTAGATAGTAGAAACACGTAAACTATAATTATTGTGACATGCAGCACACATCATGATGTAGAGTTTTTGCATGATCAATGTTTTTCAATGCTTCTACTGCGAAACAAACTTGGTTTACGTCCATAAACGGTTCTTGGTCGTCAGACCGTTTCACGACCTACCGCGCATATCTGATCATATCACGGAATACTGGTGCAGATAACTGATGGTGTACGATTAGTCAAGTTTTTATGCAGTCTTCTGTTGAAGCTGTCTCTCTACTGTGTTCGATGAACGAGGAATTTTGTACTCACTTTATAAGGTTTTTCACTTGCCTGTGAAGATAAACATTGCAGTGCTTCACCAACGGAGTACATTTTGGAATAGTTACTTTAATACCTCACGTCGGAAGACTCCCTCTTCGTCGAACAAAACCGGGATCGTTTGCCCTCCCCATGAAGCTAGGAGCAAAAGAAATTGTTCTTCTCTCAAGCATGGCTTCAAGACATCAATTAAAAATTTCCTGTATAGTACTGCTGTGAATTTGCCGGACTTTGAAGATGTTACTATAACGTTTTCATATTTGCGTGTGTACTCATCAGCTACTTTTTGCACCCTTAGTCCAAATGAGCCAGTGGTCTCTTGCAAGCAAACGAAGACCATTGGTAGTAATTTTCAAGATAGGGTGACAGCATATTGAACAGTATGCGAAGGTATCACCTAGTGCATATCGTTACGCTGCACGGGAGCCACCTTTGTTCTGCGTTCGGCGACAGTTCGGTCATAAGCTGATTGATATTGGCATCCTGGAACAAACATTCATAAATAACACCGTATGGTCTATAAAAGTAGTATTGCAATTGTGGTAAGTGAATCAGGTACTTCTATGTTCAAATCATGTTTGATTAGTGTTAATAACAAAAGCCTTTTATTTTGTTGTGAGGGCTCAAGTCTGCATTCGAAAATTTGCTGCTGCATCAAGGACATGCTGCAGGAAGCGCTTCTCGGGTAAAAATCTGGCGATTTTTCTCTGACGAATCCGACGTCAGATTTCTCATCATCTGTTGATTACTTTTTCGAGCTCCTATGAAACGATCATATTTCAACGAAACAATGGCTTTATCTTGTTCTTGCCTTGTTGAACCTTGCTTTGTATGTTCTTCCCATCTTTTCAAACTTTTTATACTTCCTTTCTACTCCGTCCTGGGTGCTCTATTGCTAGATTGACGACCCTAATGTAACACTGCTGTCCATTTTCGAGTGCATCTCTTCGACCTGGTAAACGTCCAATGAAGATGAACTGACTTCTTCATTTTCTTGATACACACTCTCTTGATCGATGTCTTGGTGCGCAATTAGCTCGTCTTCTAATACGAGTTGTTTCCCCGCTAGCATTTGTAAAATTATGGGAAATATTTCTTTTCCAATTTCTATGTGTTCTTGTGTTATTACTGAGGAGGTTTCGAAGCGATGAGATTATTTAGCAGAAGGAGTTGTTCACTGTAAGCAAGTGCCCTTTCTAATCGTACTAATGAAACTTCACAAACAGGTTCACGTTGTCTTGCTGTTGACGTACGAGGCACATCAATACACTTTTTCGTAAAATCAGATAATTTGGAGGGTTGACACAACTACTTTAAGGGCTAACCTACGAGTGAAGTATTCTTCGCGTTTGTAAACACTGTTCAGTTTCACCCTCCACCAATCGAAAATTGTTTGTGAACATGCAGCTGTTTCTGTCCGGTCAAAACTGACTGCAGAATTACCAGGGAAATGGGTTTATACAGTGAGTCGTACCGTAACTTTACCGATACCGGAAAAATAGGTTCATGGTAGGTTGAAACGTGCCTGCAGGAATACGACCATAATGGTAAACTACTTGTTTATATGTGAAACATTAGTTAAATCGACTGTAGCATGCTTCAATAGCTAGCATGATATTATATAGCTTGAACTGCACTGAATATGAACTAAATGTTCTGGACGGAAACGTTAAGGTTTAAACAGATCAATTTCCTAGCGGGTTATGAGTAATAGGGCACCAAATACTCGAATTAGATACCCTCGTAGTCATTAATTTCCTTCACTTACTGACAATGATTATCTCATACTCATCTGAGAACCAGAAATAATTTCAAGATGTGTATAGCGTATTACAGTGGAGCGTAAGCTCATTTTTGCAGGGGAGACATTATTAAAGTAACCGTAACAGTTGCCATTTGAAACGATTTTGAGTTCAAAGAAATAATATTAGAAGAGTTAAGTCCATATTTGAACATAATATCACAAGCATAAGTTATCCACTTATTCCACATTACCAGGTAGAGCCATCACATGTCACTAGACACGTTCGTATTTATCGTTCATTAATCACCACGGAGACACATTATCAGACTATTTCAGCGTCTTGTTTTATAGTGCACTGTGTTCTTTAGAGTAACAGGACTACGAGTGTATCCTTTGTTTTACTTCTGGAGGGCGTATCATTGATGTAATGCTACAATGAAGTAAAATAATCCCCACGAATTAGACGTAGGTGTCTTGTGTAAGAAATTATTTCAGCAAGAAAATTGCTGTCCCATATAAACTTTCAGTTTCAATTGACTTTCAGCCTCCTCAGATTGAAAGAAAAAAGAAAATTTTGCAAGTGTGTTGTTGTGTACCTCACGTATGTTGTGGACGCATTTGATTTACCATAAAAAATGATCTGCCTGCTGTGTTTCGAAAAATTTCGCATAAAACAAGTGCAATGTAATCCTCGCCCATACTATATATAAAACAGATGAGCAATGGTTTGCAATTCAAGAAAAGGAATGTACGTGGAAGACTTTAAATTAAATGTTGGTTATTTGTAAGGCGTACAACTTCTTTATCGTGTGTTTCTGTATCAGAGCATTTGTGTTCAGTTGCAGTTGCTGCAATGTTATTTCTTTGCAATACAAATAGCCTAAAATGATCTAGTATAAAATAATGTAAAATAACAATGTTGTTGTACATACGACGTAATTCCTAACCTAAAACGTGTAGAAGAATATATTTACATATAATCACTCATTTTATGCGCATGAAAATGATTCGTTTAGCAGTTTGGCTCAGTAAATTTTATTCTTTTCGACTATCGAACACTGTCGGTTTAAAATGGCTACCAGCTTTACTGACTTTTTCAGAGAAGATTATTATGAGATTGGACGTGGACACTGCAAAGCGTTTGGTGACGTTGCTCATGACGCCCTGACGGAGCTTCCCCCACCCTGTAGCTTCTCCCACTACATATCTTCTCCCACCACAACTTTCTCCCACTGCTGCCTGTGTGCCCCCACTACACAACTGCTCCTACACTCCACACAGCGCACAGTTGACAGTTTCAGTGACGACACGGTGAATAGCGCGACTTGGCTCAGCTACAGTGCTTCGTTCGAGTTCCATACAGTCTCATAGTTTCAGTTATTTGCTCTACAGTGCATTATGTCGTCACGGGCTGCCAATGCAGTAGGACTAAACGCGATTATGTGCTACTTTCCTTGGTTTCCATACTACCATAGATATCAGATTGGGTTTGATATAATTGTTAATCAGCCTGATGCACAAGCAGATCCTTCAGTGGCGGGTCAGTCTCAGCGCTTGATTCATGTTCGACTGTACTTCCCTGATGGTTTCCTCTGTAATCCAGCAAACTTCGCTCGAATGCCACATCCCTCTTCATCTGAGGGTGGTGCTCCACACTTCTATCCTCCACACCCTCATTCCCATCCACCAATGTACCCAAATGCAACCCCACCCTTTCATCATCGTGTTCCAATGGGCTTCCAGGGACCTATGATGTGGCAAGAACAAGTTGATGCTCGTGTGATTGTATATGTTGTAAATGGTCAGCCAGGGGAGTTTATGGTAATTGATGACACACCATATGAAGTCATTCCAAAGTGTAAAGACTGCAATGAATTTCATAGCGAGCCAGAACATATTCACAGGAAACGATCACAAGGTGATCCAGAACACAAACCTTCACAGCACCAGCACCCACAGTTTGGACCTCCACATCAGCACCCATCAACATCAGGAGCCACAGGCCGAAAGGGCACAGGCGCAACACCATGTACAGCCAGCGAAAGTGTCGCCACAGACCCCAGTGAGTATAAAATAATGCTAATGAACCTCTACAGTTAATAATTTAAGCATATTACACCATGTATTAACTGTAGAAGTGTTTGTAATACTTCCTATCATTGTGTTGCTGTGACCATGACTTGCACGAAAGTACTACCTAATAATTAACTGTCGGTGCTGCTAACTTGAGACAGTTGGTGAACACATTGTTCCCAATTAAGATTTAAAGTAATTGTGTTACATAATCACTGTGAACCTTCCTTAATCACTAGCAAAATTCTTACTTAGACAGAATGTAATAAGGGATCTGAGTTTGATTTCGAACTTTGATTATGCAAAATGTATGAAATTTTTTTGAGTGTGATGCATACTGAAGAGCTCCTTACTTGCAATTTCCAACTCTAAGGAAAACAAAGAATTTTCCCATATGCAGGTCTTACATACATAGGATGTTATTCTGTACAGACTGCAGCACTGACTAGAATCTGATTTTTTCTCTGTGATTTGCATTTCGGTGCTCTACATTTAATACAATTTCCTGTATTTTATAGCCATTCAGCTCTAGTTATCGATACTGTGCCGAAATTACATTGAAATGAATTTATATTGACAATTATTGTGGAACAATTAACTCTATTTATATACATATTTGATTTCGTCATTTTCTTCTATGTACACTAACAAATCTTTTACATAACACTTCTACACATGAGTTCCATTAAACACAGTGGGAAAATATTTAACAAATTGCCTGCTATCATTCAGTGGTACCTAATCTAATGCTGCACTACTAGCTGTGGACCTCTACCCATTATCGGTTATAGATAGATACAGAATTTTTTTATTCAGGCTAATGGATGTGTCTAAATTTTCAGCGAACAAATGTTATTGAAACTGTGTGGAGCCTTAATTCACAAGCTTCAATGTTCAACAGTATATTGTGTACTCAAAAACCACCCAGTGAATCACAAATAATTTGCACAAAAGATGAATTCTTACATATAAATTTTATCAGTTTATGAATCACAAAGATACTTAATATAATATTTAGCAACAGACCTGAATACAACATAATATGAAATTGAAAAAGTTTACGAGCACTACACAGCAGACAGCATCTGAGAAACATTTCTGTACTTGTCATTTCTTTCTTTTTCTAATAATATTAAAGTTTTTATTCCATGTGAACTTACTAGTTGTGTAGCATTAAATCAGTTTTCAATAACTTGCCTGTACAAATGATTTATTATCTGCCTATTAAATTTCCTACATTTGATAGGCAATTCAGAGAAAATTGTGGATTTTGCTAAATAACTGGCATATCTCACTTATCTATCATTCTGGTATGAATCTTACCATGTGCCTTAATGGTATAATAAGACAGTAGGCAATAGGTGGCTTTGCACAGTGTATCCCTAAACTGTCATACTGTTAATATTTTTTAATGTATATTTGTTTACATTGTCTACAGAATACATTACTACATGTTGTTAATTAGAACGACTGTGCTGTACACTAATCCTGCATTTCTTTCCCCAGAAAACCAAGATAACCCTAAAGTGACTCAGCAGATGGCAGGGGAACCTCAGCCTGGGCCACTTGAAGGTGTGCAGGGAATACAACATAAGAACGATACTGTCACATTGGATTGCAGCCACGCTACTGTTGCCACTGTCACTAAGGACATGGATCGTCTGGATATTAGTACTGAGAATAATGATGGAAATTTGGTTCAGGGCAAGGGAAAGCTCAGTGCAGATCCAGATACTGATGAAAGCGACTAGATGGATGAGTAGGCTCAGCATATTTTTAACACATGCAGATTATCAGATTGGTTGGTTCTAGCACTCATGCTGCACTAAACTCTACATACTTACCTACAATGTGTATTTCGAAGTCAGTGAGTTGTGTGATGAAATAGAGAAACTTAGAAATATGCAGTAATGATTGTATTTTGCTTTCAAAAAGTGTGCTAATTGGATAAATGAAAAATAGAAGTACGTTATCAAGGAACTCATCATGTAGTTGGCTATTAATTGAAAGAGAGATGGCGTGCATAACACTGACACAATTGCTACATACTGATACATTTGGTGTGCCAAGATCATGAAAGTAGTAACAGTTCCATAACATTTCAAATATAAGACAAATTCAATATATATTTTTAGTTGAGGACAGAAGTTATGACCACTACTGAAACAGTCCAAGTTATAGTCAAATACTAATTTCAATATGTATTCTCTATATGACAGTGTGTGTTAAAATGGTGATAGGTTTTGCCAGCTATACTTAAAAATTTTACCTACTGGGAACAATAATGCTGATGGTAACCAAGAAAATGTATTAAAATATCGACTTGTTACATGAAAACTGTAGTAGGATTTATTACTAGGAAACATAATCTTGCCATACATTTTTCAGTGAGCTGTATTTCTCTCTCTGTGCTATATAGTCTTTTGTATAGATCTGCACATCATTGCACTCATTCCCACATAATACTAAATGGTTATACTATGTGAAGTCAACAGGTTTGTAAGGATGATTTGCTTTTGTGAGAGGGTAACAAGGTTCATTGTTTGATAACTAATTTCTTATTAATTTCAGTTATCTCACCCATACTACATTCATTCTGTAAATATTTCTGTGGTCAAATGAGATTCTGTCCAGTGTCTTCCAATTTCTGTCACAATTATGTAACAGATTTGTAAACTTTTTTAGTAACATTCATGAACTCTACAACACTTGGTGGATATTTATTGGTATTTTGTGTTGCACTTCAAGTTAATAATGTTGTCAAAAATCTGATATTCCATTTCTTGATAGCTGGCATTAGAAGTTGTTTTTAACATATGTTGCCAAAATATGGCCTGTAGTGTAATACAATTTCATTTACCACAATAGTGGCAGTTTAAAGGTATGTATAAGCAAGCACGTAGTGGTTTTCTCATGTTTGCAACAGAGGTAATTCAAAAAATTTTGTATGGATATATAATTTATGAGCTTTAAAGAAAAACAGCTTTATGTTGGCTATGATGACTATTTTGTATAGTAAGGATTAACCAGAAACTTTTCAGAAGGTGATAGATTGTCTGCATAGTAGAAAAATAGCTCAGCTATGTAGAAGTAATCTGCCATTTGTTAATAGTGTGAAATGCTTATTGTGTTAACGTTAGTTTTTTTAAACATTTTATAGTAATGAATTCCATGTCTTGAGCATCAGTGATATGTGAGGGGAGTGAATAAGGAGGTTGACTAAGTATGGGTATTCCTGTTGTACAGGTAACTTTTGACAATAGTTACATAAATTTTCACTGCTCTGTAGAATTTGTGTGATTTACAAATGGATACTTCACATGTTTCAGTTAATCAATAGAAACATAAGTGAAATGCTCATGTGCAATAGTAAAAAATGAAATAGAATTGCTATGTTACTAGAGTTTCAAAAGAACATATCCCTGTTTGATGAATTTACCTTAATATGGAAACTTACATTGGAGCTGTCACATCAGGTGGATCACTTTTACTGTCAGATTACTCTAGTTAAAAGAGATAATTACAGAAAAATATAACTGGACACTGAAACATATAATTTTAATGAATTATATTGCTGTAATTCTATAATTAACATTTCGATGTAGTCAGTAATAATTTACTGATATTTAGTTTCTGCATAACAATTCAATTTGATTTCAGTTTATTTGTTTTTAAAAGTGACTTGTAAACTTTTTGTGAGAATTAAAGAAAATAGGGTGTCAAAACCATTTTTTACGTGAAGCATGCAGAATGAATACTTTGCTTCATTATAATGTATAGTGTCATACGCCTTTTGTGTTGTAATGCAGCATACTCAAAAATTTCTGGTTTGATGCAGATAAATTTGTGAGGAATGTGTTGTTCACTGAATAAATTATGTGCATATTCCTACAACTCCTAAAATACATTACTGATCGATTTTTTATATAAAAAGCAGCTTCACTTGATCATTTTCCTTTGAGCCTTGTAAAGTTAAAAGTACTTTACGTCTATACTCCTACAAGATTGCTGAGAATGTGGAAAATGTATACAGTCATGATCGTCAACGTAATCAGTTATAATTCATATATCTCTGAAAGTAATTATGGAATTTGAATTTTACCATTAGATGTATTTTTTCTAATGCATATTTATAGCAATATTTTTATAGTAATACAATAGTATGTCTGTATGTTTCTTATTAATTAAAGGATCCAAACCTTGAACTGGTACCCTTTTCTGTACTTATTTTCTCATTGGTTTTACCTATCTTGTAAGCAATTGCATACCTAAATAAAAATTGAAAAAGCTCAGTTGCATATGCTAAGGGTTAACAGAGAGCAAAGTATTAATAGTACTAAGATTCTAGGTTCCTATGGCTCCTACGATTTAGTAGAGTGAGAAGTTGTAATATATTCTTATGAGAGTATTTTGCACATTATATGAACAAAAGTTAATGTTTGTGTTAGAGTGCTACCATGCGCACAGTGTTTGAATTCACTGAAGTATTAAGTATAGTTTTTGGTACAAAATGTTTCTTACTTAACAAAAACAAAGATAAAAATTTTCATATGTGTCTAGTAAGGGTACTCTGTTAGAGAAAGAAGTTGCTATTTCCAGGAGCTTACTTTATGTATAAACATTTTTACTGATGAAAATATGTCTTTTTAAGTGCTGTAACTACCATGCCAAGTATATACATTTTTTTACATTAGGAATCCAACCTTTTTTATTATTAGAATCCTGGAAAAATTGAGTACACCAATAAAAAAGTGATATTTAATTAATTGAAAACACAAAATAATGTCAGTGATACAAAGTACCATACCTTAACTCAGCAAAATGCCAGTAGGGACATATGCAACAAGAATTGGCAAAGAAGTAGATGTTCATCTAAAAATAAATGTGTAAATACAATAACAATAAATTATACCATTATCTAATGTGGAGAAATAGTGTCAAAAAATAATTTGTAAAATAAAGTTACCAGTTTTTTTAGAGAAAAATTAGAGTTCACATTCCTTGGTAAGTTTCATGAGTGTAGTGCAGGTTAGTAACGGGGACAATATACTTTAAAATATACTATTGTTTTTGCAGCAAGAAATTTTCTTCACCAGTTCAGTTTTAGAGTAGTATCGAACTTCCTGCACACTACAATCTCTAGTATTTTTAATTCTTAAATTCGACATGAAACTTCAAACTTGTCTGTCTCTGCCATAGGTTTCATATCAGCAATTTTGTAGTACATATCTAGTCCTAATACCCTCTCACCTCAAATTTCGTCATAAGAAAGAGCTACAAGCTACAACTTCACTTGAAAATATGCTTGCCACATGGGAGTTACTTAGGTCATTGAGTAGAAAGTAAAAATTTCAAGACACCTTACTACAAATATCTGTGATATTCCGTTCATACACTTCATGAAAACAATGTCTCTTGTAAAATATACTTACTAAAAATAACACACCCTACACTAATAAACATTATTTTGTAGTGATTTTAATTCATTCGACAAGAATATTGTCCAAAATGAAGTAAAGTGCTCTAATAACGAACTAAGGAAGTTTACCAAGAAACATAAAATCTCAAAACTTTCATTTATTAAATACGATTTGAACAGTTCCTAGAAAATAAAAATACAGCCCACTTCAGATGGACAATTGACAATATTCAACATGAAGCAACAGAAATAAAAACACTAAAAGACACTTGCAGCATTACAAGTAAAACAACGAAAATAATTTTATTTCGCCACGAGTGAAATATTGTATTAAGATACTTGAGTTCATTTAGAAATTGTGTATAAATTTCCCCTTAACTGCCTGAGCAATGAATGAGCAAAGAAAGCGAATCTGCAATCATCTGCATTTATGTCTGAGGCCAAAATTCATAAGTCTCTGTGGCAATCTTGTCTGTTCTTACGCTGCACAACAGTCATGCACATACATCAAAAGAGGTTCTAAGAGTGTTTACAGTACCGAAATAGCACCTCCTGACAGAAAACTACATGGTGTTCGTTCATATAAAATAAATAAATGTTCAACACTATCACTGATCTCTTCAATCGAAAAATATAAAGGGAAATCATTTATATTTTATATCTTGAAATAGTTGCAGAATAGTAGCCACTACTTTATGAAAGAAATCAATGAAGATATCGCAGTGAGATGCAGTAAGCACTGTATGGCATAATACCGCATGTAAAGTGGTATACAAGATGAATTGTGGACATCGATTTTCTGAAATTGGAAAAGTGTGTACAGCACTGAGTATTGTTTAAGTATACAAAATTAGGAGTTGGAAGCCACACACTAAACGTATTAGAACGCCTGAAACTAACACATGTATAGGTATAATCTTCAACCAAAGTACTCTCTAGTTTAAATGAACTTACAGTTGCTGATTTCGTAGGCCATTCAAGTTCGTTTTAAGTAGATTAGCGAAGGCACTCGCGTCGGTCGTCTGCTGCCCATTAAAGTCACATGTCGCCGTGCTGTCCCAACGGATACGTTCATCATACGTCCCACACTGATTTCTGTGTCTGTATCACGCAGTGCTCCTTGCCACTGCGTTGTCCGCGGTGATAATTAATGCCTGAAATTTGGTACTCTCGGCACATTCTTGACACTGTGGGTCTCGGAATACTGAATTGCCTAACAATTTCCGAAATGGTATGTCCCATGCGTCTAGCTCCAACAACCATACCACGTTCTGAGTCTGTTAATTCTCATCTTTCGTCGGGAACCTTTTCATATGAATCATCTAACTACAAATGACAGCTCGGCCAATGCGCTGCCCTTTTATACCTTTTGTACGCCCGTAACTTTTACCAGCTCTGTGTACGAGAACTATGAGAATTACGTATTGTATGCTGTCAAAGTAAAAAAAAATCTAAATGCACAATATCTTATAATCTCCAGTAAGTTAGAGTGACATTTCCTCCACTATCGTATATCTTTTCAACGTCTTGCGTCTTAGTAGTTCCATTAACTCAGTCACAGATACCTTGAAGTCATCTTCTGTTTCTCCTTACTTTCTGTCAGTCTTTTAATATTTACGTACTTAACGCATCCAGTGTCTTCAAAAATCTGTTTCATAATTCTTAATTACTAATTACTCCTAAAGTTTCACATTTCCCTCTCTACGATACTTAGTTGTAATAACTTATTTTTTACCGATTGTATTAACTCTTTCCCCTCTAATTTCCACATTTCCTGTTAAGAGTTTTCCACAGTTTTTTCTTCATCTTCTCACGTTAGCACCTCTTCAGCTCGCAACTGTTTATCGCTTAAATTTTTATTGTCCTTATGCAGCCGGATATTTAACTGCTCAAAGTTTCTGGTTCATGGGTTTTCCACAACTCGTATTTAATTGCCGTATAATACCGTTTTTCATGTTTTCAATTCTAGAGAATAATTTCTGTTAGAAATGAAATTGTTTTGCACAGCATACTTTTGTTGGACTTCTCTTACCTAATGCTTATTCCTCCTTTGCATTGTCCATCTCAAATAATATTACTAAATAGCAGAATTGTTTCTCTTTTTCTATAGTAGGTCTACCAGTTCTGAAGCATATCCAATCACTATTCACTATTCTATCTTCTGGATTCTTTCATCTTATCCATAATCGAAATACTCTACTGGTGTGTTCCCCAACACAACATTTATTTTGAAATATTCTTTATTTGCTACATGAAAAACGATGTCATCCACAATCATAGAAATCCACAAGGATGGCAGGAGAGGCCACTTGTCACCTATACATGTGTTAGTTTCAGGCGTTCTAATACATTTAGTGTGTGGCTTCCAACTCCTAATGTTGTATACATAAATAATACTCACTGTTCTACACAATTTTCCAATTTAAGGAAAAGTATGGCAGAGACAAACAAGACTGAAGTTTGTCAACTCTTATATGGTTAATAAGAACAGCTGTGGAATTGCAGCATGGTTATCGTTTCTTCATGGAACTAACTTTTTCAGATGGCTACATCGGAGCCATGGAAGCGAAAATGAACTTTCATAGTTTTGTCTGTCTGTTTACGTAGTTCGTTTTCTCTGATCATTACTATACTGGTAACACAAAAATCTTGTTAATGTGTTTCTTTTGTCATTTAAGTCTACGAAATAATTCGGAGTCACTAATGCCCTCGGTCTCAACGAGACATCACAAGTTAGTAGCTCAGAGATAAGCCTGCAACGATGTACTTATTTTCTAAGTAAGTGGACCAAACTGTGCCCGTACAAAAACCAGGAAATACACTTAAGGCTACAAAAGTGCAACAATAGGAAGGACAGTAAATAACGAAATTTTGCTTATTTCTGAAATACCATATAGCAGGAAATATACATTATTAAATTTTCAGGTGACTTTAGGATGTACTGAGTGTGAAATTTTGTACGCCGATCTTCCACCTCTGGCATCGACATTGGCTCTAACCGGAATGGGCATCCAGTCAAACATTCCTAGATGACATGATTACGTGATTATATGCTGCTTTATATGTATGGGAGAGTGCATCAGTCATTGTGGTTGACAAATGGTGGTGTGCCATTTTGTCGCAATCCATGACCTAATGATTTCAATGCCGGCTTCGGTGACCGAGCGGTTCTAGGCGCTTCAGTCCAGAACGGCGCGACTGCTACGGTCGCAGGTTCGAATCCTGCCTCGGGCTTGAATGTGTGTGATGTCCATAGGTTAGTTAGGTTTAAGCAGTTCTAAGTTCTAGGGGATGATGACCTCAGATGTTAAGTCCCATAGCGCTCAGAGCCATTTCAACCATTTTTGATTTCAATGGGTGAGAGATCTAAAGAACGTGCCGGCCAGGACAACAGTCCAACACCCGTTGTATCGAGGCAGGACAAAACAGCACGGGAACCATATGTTCTTGCCCTATCTTGTTGAAAGATAACGTCACGAAAACCCCGAAATTAGGGCACTGGTGTTAACACATTAGAAACATAACTTCTGCTGTCCAAAATACTAGCTTTGCGAAGTAACGGTGGTCATGTACCAAATGGCACACCTACATCACCACGCCACGTCCTGTCACCTTGTGACGATGACAAATTCACTCTGGTAATGTTTGTACGTACTTTGCAGAGGATCTGCACATGTATTTATTCATCGTGATGCTGTACGTAGTCCGAAACTCGCCTGAAAAGTTGACGTTTCGACACCTCTGTGTTCGCATACGGCCAAGTGAATAATATGCCTGTCCTCTCAGTTGCTATTTGCGTGGGGCCACTGGGACCCTGCAAGTCGTTGAGTGATGCCCCCCTGAAGCCATCGATTCCATATGCATGTGACAGTCGTGGATACCGTCCAACACGAGCAGCAATATCACGAAACGGTGAACCCTAGTCTCGACAGGACGCAGCCTTTCCACTGTCCAAATCCGACTCTCTCGTAGACTTTTCTCTTCCTTACATTGGTCGTAACACGATCTTTGTACAAATTATCAGTATTCAATTGCGATTTCATAATCGGAAACCTGCTCCATAATCCCAGAATGTAGGTGGCCTTACTCCTACAGAGTCTGTGCAGTTCTGCTGAAATACTAAATATTTGTATGTCCAAGAACGCAGTAACCCACTGACAATTTGGGTTTAGTCCATGATGTTCCAATTTCAGTGGTCTACAGTGAATCTTAAGGAAGACACTAAATCATAGTCCTATAACACTCCTCAGCCTGGCCAAGAAGGTATTCAAAGTCCATTGAAGCTTTACTCAAAAGGGAATAATTAAACTGTGGACACATAAATCCCAACTATAAACAAAAAATTGAGGTGAAGAGCTTTGAAACAGAAGAAGAAAATGAAGGTAACGTAACAACAACTGCGTCTTGTTGCCGTACATGCCTTTACGCCATATGTCAAGTGACTAGTGCGATAGTCCACTTGTCTTTTAAACAGACGCTTCTGGTTACTTCTTTATCGCCTTTTCCGGGAACCTGGCCGTAATCTGCGTCCGGGCTACGAGAAAGGAGGTGCAATTTCTGGTCTCAGCATACCGTTGACATAATGAACGCCGGTTCTAAGAACTGTGGAGTGCCCAACGCTCCCTGTTTCTCACTGTCATAATACGCCCCAATTGATACAGATGATTACGCTGCTTGCACGATTTAAATATGATGACGACATTATACGTCTCTTCGTGTTAATAAAATGAATTAATCGTGCATAGAACAATTATGCTGTTTCGGCTAACGCGACCTGCTCTCAGGTCATGGTTGCACCATGTTGCTATGTGATGCTTATTCATTTCCATTATTTCATTTTAACTGTTTTAAATGCACCAGTTGTAATAAATATTTTTACGGGGAGGTATGTCAAGGAGTTTATCGGGACAACTCGGCCACTTACAGCAACATATACTTAAATCGGTAGACGGAATTGGTTCGAATGTTGATGGAGGTCACGGGGAACATGTTGTTGTGTTGGGGAATGGATAGAATAAATATGACAGTCAACGTTATTATTTTAAATTGCAGAAGGAAAGAAGGAAAATTACAGATTAACTTGTCGACGACGAAATCATTACAAATAGGGCATTAGCTCGGGTGGGAAGAAAGTATTTGCCGTGCCTTTCTCCGAAAGATTCCTCTCTGTATTTGTCTTAGTCGGCTCAGGTAAATCACAGAATACGTAGATATGGATTATAGGATTGTTTTAAATTGAGCTGCGGTTTGTTTTGACAGCATAACGTCTTTTCCTAATGTGAAAAAGTTCAATGATATAACTAATTTGTTAGACTGAGAACAAGAAAGAAAATTAAAACAAATTGAAGATCACAATTCTCCAGTTGTGCTTGCAGTTGGTTAAAAGGGGCGCTGTTCGTGTTAATAAAATGAATTAATCGTGCATAGAACAATTATGCTGTTTCGGCTAACGCGACCTGCTCTCAGGTCATGGTTGCACCATGTTGCTATGTGATGCTTATTCATTTCCATTATTTCATTTTAACTGTTTTAAATGCACCAGTTGTAATAAATATTTTTACGGGGAGGTATGTCAAGGAGTTTATCGGGACAACTCGGCCACTTACAGCAACATATACTTAAATCGGTAGACGGAATTGGTTCGAATGTTGATGGAGGTCACGGGGAACATGTTGTTGTGTTGGGGAATGGATAGAATAAATATGACAGTCAACGTTATTATTTTAAATTGCAGAAGGAAAGAAGGAAAATTACAGATTAACTTGTCGACGACGAAATCATTACAAATAGGGCATTAGCTCGGGTGGGAAGAAAGTATTTGCCGTGCCTTTCTCCGAAAGATTCCTCTCTGTATTTGTCTTAGTCGGCTCAGGTAAATCACAGAATACGTAGATATGGATTATAGGATTGTTTTAAATTGAGCTGCGGTTTGTTTTGACAGCATAACGTCTTTTCCTAATGTGAAAAAGTTCAATGATATAACTAATTTGTTAGACTGAGAACAAGAAAGAAAATTAAAACAAATTGAAGATCACAATTCTCCAGTTGTGCTTGCAGTTGGTTAAAAGGGGCGCTGTTTAACAGCTTATACTCCTCTAAACACTGCTGGCACACTGTGGCTGGAGTAGGTCCGCTACTAGCATTTGTAATCTGTTAGAAATGATAAAGATCTTTGTACGACACTGGGAGTACCTCGTAACTTATTATACGTTTTCGGTATGAAATATCAAGGGACCTCCTAAAGATAAGTTACCGGAACACATTCAACATTTTAAATGTAAGTTTACATGTTTCCAAAGTATATTTTGCTGTTAGATTGGAAGTAATTTTGAAAATTTTCATAGTCGTAGTGGTATTCTCGCTGTTATAGACCAAGTCAGAACAAAAACTTTGTAATATTTCAGAGGAAAACTGTATCAGCACTTGGACGTTATTTAGCTAATGTGTGTAAGAGCGCTCAGAGATTCAGTTTCTATGAAACTCAGAAATGGTACTTAGGTCACTTTCTAACCATGTTTAAAGTCAAAGGGCCACACTGTTAGGTGTATAAAATTGAAAACTTTGATCTCAGCCGAGATACATAAATCAGAAATGCAATGAGCAAAACTGAACTGAATACACGATCTACGCCTCTGTGACTTGGTATGCATATATTTATTGCAATGACCAACACTATTACATGGATGACGAGCTGCTCTTCTTCCAGGGTCTTTCCGCAGGAAGGGGCAGAGTTTGGTAATGCAATGACGGCGAGGTTGTTCGAAACGGAACATCATGAGTCACAATCGAAAGGAGGGGGGGGGGGGGGGGGGGGGTGCAGTCACTACACTGTAGGAGGAACCGTTTTATCATTCGCAGAAGAATGGCCATACGGTAATTTGAAATTCCTTGCTCTCATATACTGGTCTAGATAAATCACACTGTGTCACTTACAGAATTATTGAAGACCTTTGATTCCAGGTGGATATGAGGAAGTTGGTGTGAGAAGCTGTTCATTGATCGCTGGTAGTCAGCCTCGGTTGGTGCGTTAAAACACGAGTATTTAAATAAACCTCAATCTGTTAAGTGGTGACGTTAAAGACTGTTACGCGTTTTCAACAAGGTGATACTTGATATGAAAACATCAGATATGAATTAAGCAGGTGAGGACTGTGAGATGTTTGTGAACACTAATCAAGAAATAAACTAAAAGTATTTCTGGAAAAATATGGAGAATGGAAAGAGCCCAAAGGCCTCACGACGTGCAGTGGTACGTCCTCTACTAAAAAGAGTGACAAGACAAATTTGAGCATCTACAGAAGTACATCTCTTGTAGTCGTCAGATATAAGATCTTGTCTACAGATCTACAAATATTATGAATTTTATAGTGGATTAACAAAAAGGAGAATACTAATGATTGCTCTGAGAAGGAAGATCATGACCATGACAGATTTCAGATTTGGAAACAATAACAAAATACAGAGTTATGTGAAATAAATACTACGTGACGGTACCTGCCTTTCAAGAAACGTCCTATACAGTAGCATCCAGGAGGCTTTTGCAATTAATTGAGAGACTGCAGAAGTAGAGCAACTCTTCCAGACCGTCATCTACAGGCTTTGATGTGTGAGTTTGTGTCAAAGTATGAGACATATATGACTGTAAATTTTGAATACATTGATTCACAAGCTTAAATGATTTACCAAGAGACCGTAGATCTTAGCATTTAACATGAATTTCAACTTGATACCGCTGCCAGTTCCTGAGGAAAAGGGGTTAAACAGACGGACAGATAGACAGACAGTCAGCAGGACAACAAACTGAACCTATAAGAGTTCCGGGTTACCTACTGACATACGGAAGCCAAAAAATGATTGACAGTAAAGCCAGGGAATAAACTTACAGAACTAGTTATAGCTAAAGACATTTTACAATGCACAATTATGCTTATAAGTTCGTAAGATTTGCAGCGGCATAGTAAGAAATGACTATTGTCCAGAAGAAAGATGAAGAAGAAGAAGCAAAGTTCGAGAATGAAGAGCAATTGAGCGAGACATGAATAGGAGAATATACCAAATGACTAGAGTGAGTTTACGAAGATAATCCAGTATTGTAATAAGTCCGCAGATATACATGTCTTCACAGAAAAAATATGTCTTAGTTGTCACATACTTACCGACACGTTCCATATTATAGCGTGTTGTCGCGTGTATGAATCATACAAAAACTAAATTAAATATGGGTGAGAAAACTGATCGCATTCTGACAGAGAAAACGATAGTAACGACCCGATGATACCCATTATTTGAGAACATGACATTTCACTATGACGCAAAATCAAATAATAATCATAGCACATCAAGTTAAAGTGAAAAGAAATACATAAAGTACCACATTCCAAACGTATCTTCCTACTTATGACTTTCCCAATTAATGCGTGGTGTAATGACTGGCAGTTATCTCTCAGTACTAGTAAGTGCAATCTACTGCGTATAACAAGGCGAAAATCCCCATTAATGTATGAGTACGAAATAAATGATCAGTCTTTAGAAACGGTAACATCAGTCAAGTATCAAGTATCTGGGTGTGACTATTCGAAATGATCTCAAACGGAATGATCAGATTACACAAGTAACGGGTAAGACGAACTCTAGATTGCGGTTTATTCGTAGAATCCTGAAGTGATGCAGTCCTTCAACAAAGGAAATAGCTTACAATACATTAGTTCGTCCAGTCTTGGAGTATAGTTCGTCTGTGTGGGACCCTTACCAGTTGGGTCTGATTCAAGAGATTGAGAAGGTCCAAAGAAGAGCGGCAAGATTCGTGACTGGTACATTTAGCCATCGCGAGAGCGTTACAAATCTCATAGAAAGTTTGAAGTGGGACACACTTGCAGATAGACGACGCGCTAAATAGAAGGGGCTGCTCACAAAATTCCGAAATCCAGTCTTCACCGAGAATGTAGTAGAGCATATATTATTACCACCAACTTTCAAATCGCGTAATGATCATAATTCAAAGATAAGGGAAATAAGAGGTCGTACTGAGGCGTTCAGACAGTCATTTTTTCCTCGTGCGATCCGCGAGTGGAACTGAGGGGGGGGGGGGGGGGGGGAGGGAAATATGACTTGGCGCGAATTGTGCCCTCTGCCACACACCGCTTGGTGGCTAGCAGAGTATATATGTAGATGTAGATGCAAAGTGGCGTCCGGGGGGGGGGGGGGGCGACACGATATTAAAGATTCGGGACGGATCTTCTCGGAAGGGAGGATGTAAGCTGCGTCACGAATAAGTACAGGCGTAGATTTGTGGAATTCTTGTAAATCTCGCGCAGCTATGGCTGGAAGGCAGAAGCTAAGGGACCGATTGGAACATCGGATGGCAGGCGAGGCCGATGTTGATATTTTGCAAACGATTATGAGAGGTCGGTTTACGACACCGCTCGAGGGCTAGAAGGCACGTGTCGGCGGGCACTGTGTACTAATGTGAAGTAATCAGGGCAGCACAGGGCACCGACGTGCCGTAAGGAACACATACATTGCAGTTACAACAGCGCCTAGTAAAGTGTGCGTAGGAGAGGAAGCAGGCTGAGGAAAGCTGACGTAATTCTCAACGAGCACTCTACTTGTCCCCTCCAGAGAAACTGCAACACAAGCTTAGGGAAAAGACGTATAAGAAAGCGAGACCGGAGGCTCAAAGCAGGCAGTGGTGTCGCCATTTCGTCCGCGTCTAGAACTGGGGAGAATGACTACTGTTTAAATTGCAGGCCAACCAAGACGACCTGTTGGTGACGGATATCGGCGGTCAACCGGCCCGCTGAAGCTACCTCCAACCACCGCTGCGCGGCGTCATCACCGAGTTCAACGGAAGGCCGGCTGTGTAGCTTCGATGTAATAAAGTCAATGACACCCTTGCCTGTGTTTCTCTGCACGCTTCGGGATGAGTCATCTCTCTCCCCCAAACCATACCTCTCGGTCGTTCTGACATAATACACGGGGTTCTCCCCCAAACCATACGTCTCGGTCTTTCTGACATAATACACGGGGTTATAAGAATAACTTCAACAAGAAAGAAGAAAGTCTCAAGGTGAACGGGTCCTGGATTTCCATGCTGCACCGAACGACCGTTGCAGGTGGCAAGGGGAAACCCGCAACAGAAATGACCGCGGAAAAGCCCTTTGGCGCACCAGTTATATACAATCTGCGGTCGCGAGCTCGTCTCCAGTTCACCACCAGCCATGGAGTGGGAAGCTTTTGCAATGCCAACCACAAGCGCTAGCGAAACGTCAGGAAAGTCAACTAACAAACGTCGGCCGAAGATCTCGATACAGAAGTCAACAACGAGTCTGTCAATAAATTATAACTCAACTCAACATTTACAAATTGCTGCACAATTAGAAGAGATTTTCCCAGAGGGGAGAAGACTTACAATAAAAGTAAACACTATATGAAGACCCAATAGACGAGATGAAACGGTGAACTAAGTGGTATTTTTCATTCCAGTTTAGATTTCAAGAATCATTTGAAGGGAATATCAGTTATTTCATTATTCCTGCACAGAGGCATAAACGTAGAGTTATATTGTAGAAGCAGCCTTAGCCCTACTAAACAATAAATAGCATCTCTTCATGGCGGATAATATGGGATAAACATATTAAGAAACCCTAGCACAGCAAATGTCTGAATGGAATTAAAAATTGCAGAAATTTATACCAGGAAAGTAAATATCTGCTTATAACATGAAATTATGACGTTACTATAAGCAAAAAAGAAACGTCGTGTAACTCTTATAGTAAAAAGATGTAATTACCAAATCATGAAATGCTGCAAAAAAAAAAAAAAAAAAAAAAAAAAAAAAAAGAGGAGAGGGAGAAAAACCATTCAAGTACGAATATTAACTATAAGCTGTATAACTTACGTAGAGACGTACAGTGCAAGCCACTTTCGTCAGCCCATTACGAGATCACAGGTGTTGGAAAACCGCTGATTTCACGCTCTTTAATTGCGAAGTGGCTGTAAAAAGCGACGCAGTCACTGATCATCTATAAGCAAACAACCTCAAATGCAGTAAATAGCTAAGCGAGTTAGAGTTCGTCAGAGTTCGAGAGTTCCAGTGAACAGAAGAGATGGAGCAACGGCAGCCTCGGATGAACTAGTCCACAGAAGATGCTATTAAGTGAGCAGAGGGACTCAGTTAACTTTGGCCACTAAGGATTTGAAAAATCTTGCCTGTACGTATCTTTGAACAAGGGTTTTGGTTTCATCGTACAATTGTCTACATGTACCTATGTTTGTATACCACTTACGTTGTGACGATTACTTAAACCTAACAGTTCGATTATAGAAACAGAATCTGGCACATTCATGGTTCGTGGTCTATATTACTGTGTATAACCTAATCTTAACAGAGTTATAGCCTGAGGTAGCAATTTGTTCTGCAGAGTCTCATGTCACGATCATTACCATATACACACAAGAAAAGAAGTTTTGCATCACCTCGGTACCGAGAGTTCTGGAACCCGTGCAGAAAATTGGAATAGAGATCAACATAAACATCATTTTCGCAGTTTTTGTTACTCATGAAAACCACACACTGCACGTTGTACTAGCATACAGTGAGACCTTCAGACGTGGTGATCCAGATTGCTGTACACACCGGTACTTCTAATACCCAGTAGAACGTCCTCTTACATTGATGCATGCCTGTATTCGTCGTGGCATACTATCCACAAGTTTATCAAGGCACTGATGGTCCAGATTGTCCCACTCCTCAACGGCGATTCAGCGTAGATCCCTCAGAGTGGTTACTGGGCCACGTCGTCTATAAACAGCACTTTTCAATCTATCCCAGGCATGTTCGATAGGGTTCATGTCTGGAGAACATGCTAGCCACCCTAGTCGAGCGATGTCGTTACCCTGAAGGAAGTCATTCACAAGATGTGCGCGATGCGGGCGCGAATTGTTGTGCGTGAAGACGAATGCCTCGCCAATATGCTGCCAATATGGTTGCACTATCGGTCGGAGGATGGCATTGACGTATCGTACAGCCGTTACGGCGTCTTCCATGGCCACCAGCAGCGTACATAATGCCACCCCAAAACAGCAGGGAACCTCCACCTTGCTGCACTCGCTGGACAGTGTGTCTAAGGCGTTCAGATTGACAGGGTTGCCTCCAAACACGTCTCCGACGATTGTCTGGTTGTAGGCACGTGCGACACTCATCGGTGAAGATAACGTGATGCCAATCCTGAGTGGTTCATTCGGCATGTTGTTGGGCCCATCTGTATCGAGATGCATGGTGTCGTGGTTGCAAAGGTGGACCTCGCCATGGGCGTCGGGAATGAAATTGTCCATCATGCAGCGCATTGTGCACAGTTTGAGTCGTAACAAGACGTCATGAGGCTGTACGAAAAGCATTATTCAACATGGTGGCGTTACTTTCAGGGTTCCTCCGAGCCATAATCCGTAGGTAGAGGTCATCCACTGCAGTAATAGCCCTTGGGCGGCCTGAGAGAGGCATGTCATCGACAGTTCCTGTCTCTCTGTTTCTCCTCCACGTCCGAACAACATCGCTTTGGTGCATTCCGAGACCCCTGGACACTTACCTTGTTGACAGCCCTTACTGGCACAAAGTAACAATGCGGACGCTATCGAACCGCGGTATTGACAGTCTAGGCACGGTTGAACTACAGACAACACGACCCTGGGTATCTCCTTCCTGATGGAATGACTGGAACTGATCGGCTGTCGCGCCCCCTCCGTCTAATAGACGCTGCTCATGCATGGTTGTTTACATCTTTGGGCGGGTTTAATGACGTCTCCGAATGGTCAAAGGGACTGTATCTCTGATACAGTATCCACAGTCAACGTCTTTTTTCAGGAGTTCTGGGAACTGGGGTGATGCAAAACTTTTTGTGATGTGTGTATATCTCCTTAGGCTACCGTCCAAGTCATTTTCTACTGTCTCCAACGACAGAGACCTGAAACATCTCAGCTGGCGCCGTCGCGGTTTCACTCCTTTACACAGCCGCTCGTGTACCAAGAAACGGATGAGACAAAGTCCTGGGTCACCTGTGATCTGAGAGTGAACTTCTAATATATGTATAGATCAAATGGCTCTGAGCACTGTGGGACTTAACTGCTGTGGTCATCAGTCCCCTGGAACTTAGAACTACTTAAACCTAACTGACCTAAGGACATCACACATATCCATGCCCGAGGCAGGATTCGAACCTGCGACCGTAGCGATCGAACGGTTCAAGACTGTAGCGCCCAGAACCGTTCGGCCACTCCGGGCGACTAATGTATGTATGTTGCGACCCAAGTCAGGTTACGACACAGATGTGATACAAGGTAAATCGTAACGACCAATGCGTCTTAGATATTCGAAGTACTCAGAAACTTCATGTAGCGATTATATCGATAGTAAAACAGGACGTTGTAACAGTCAACGAAACTAAAGCAATGTGGAAAGCTTGAAGAAACAAAGAAGGCCACTGTAGCTTTATGAGCACATAAATGCAAACCACATACAAAAAAGGAAGGCGTAAAGATAGGGAAAATAAAGATAACATCACAGCAGCCACGCTTTGTAGCCCTTTATACTGTTTTGCTGAATCATATCAGGTGAGTGGTGGCGTGGTCGATAGGCTCTTCTAGCCATGGGCCACTGGGCACCTCCTTATCGCTCCTTTCCAGAAACTTGGCCGTAAACTGCATATCGCGCGAGGAGAGTGTAGGTGTAGCTGGCCGTCCTCGTAATACCGTCGCGTCGCTGGCCGCCTACAATTCTGAGAACTGCGTAGTACTCGGCGCTTTCTGTTGCTCACAATCGTACTGAGATATCCGGAAATAACTGGGTCCCGCTTGACTAAGATGGGTGATTTAGATGTGACTATGATGTTTTGTGTTTTCTTCGTATGAATAAAATGTAATGTATCTTATCGGTCATTGGTTTTTCTTCTGATTGGTTTAACTGACCATCTATGCTACTGGTCTTAGAGAAATAGGCTGCTTTCCCATGTTAAAAATATGGTTCGGGTTTTTGTTATTCTGAGTGATTATAACATTAAAATGCCATTTACGGTCAATAGTATTACAAAAGATCTGTTATTTCTATGTAATTAAAGCTTAAAAATCATTAGATTCAAAGTTTGGTCATGTGATCGAAAACACTCTGTACTCTGGCGATGTTATAGAATAGGAGTAAGACGAAGCTATATGTGTGTTATAAGAATTTTAGCCGAAGTTATTAGGTTTTTACTTACTTTTTTTGCAAATTATTTACCTATTTAAAGATGGAAAACACATTGAAAACTTTTAAGTAACAATAGAAAAGAATCTTGTGAACGCTGGTAATGGAAACCTTCCGAAAGTTTAAGCGTTTACGTTCCACCCATTTACAGCGGCGGTATGTACAAGGGGCTGTAGAGTACTCTTTGAAAAACCGAATTGGGATCCCATCCGAACCTTGAGACTTATTTGTTTACACCTACTTCAGTTGTTTCTCTACGCCAGAGATGCTTATTACTATATCGTCCATACGAGAGCCTGTTCGATGGTCAAACGACGGTACTTTGGAACGATTCTTCTGCCTGAACGATTTCTTGAACGTGAAATTTGAAACTTCAGCTTTCGTTTTTCTATCTTCAGCTGCTCACCACAACCAGACTGGAGAACAAGTGACTAGATGGAAGCCTTACACCCACTTAAAGATTTTACGTAGGAGGGGATCCATGAATGAAACGAATGTTTGTTCATCTGAGTTCTTAGGTTATTGTGAGTCAAAAGGATGCAACAGTACATTAGCGTCTTATGGTGATAATCTTATCACAAAACTTGAATGTATGAATCACCTCCAGGAGAGTATCGGCATTAGTCTGAGGAAGCTGAAGGTAAGTATGAGGAACGAAAAACTTTCTGATGATAAAACCATAACGTGTAGGCTGGCAGACGAAATTATTGATGAATGACGATACTACGGGTTGGCCGTTAGGAATAACACTGATGATTTGCTCCCAATGAAGCACGCCGTATGGGCTACCTTCTTCTACAAACAGATGAAAAATTAAATTATCAACTTTGTCCTCCCTCATCAGATACATATTGGACCTTTCGCAACGCTCAATAGTTCATACATCCATAAACATTCCGTCCTAGCAGCCGCTATGGAAGTCATAAAGCCCATTTATACAGACTTGCACATGTTGACTTGCTGAGGAAGTGTCTGTATGGGCGGACTCAGACTCCAAATGTGTTTCACACCAATCTCATTTGACCCCACATGGCATTTTTTTTTTTTTTTTTTGGAAAGATGACACTAAAAGAGGGGCTCTGATGCCGTTGTCACTTTTAATGATTTCAACACTGGTAGAATGAAAGTGCTACAGTATATCGAATTTAAACCTGGAGTAAACTGCATTACAGAACTTTAATGAATGGACAAAATTTATATTGATAAAGCACAATATGTAGCATAGATGGCCACAAAATGCTCCAGAATGGAGAAAAATCAACAGTATGATATGCATTATGATCCAGGGTGCTTCTAGGTCAGTGAAAATAAAAAAGAAACAGATATTAAGTAGATTTTAGTTTTTGAAAATGTACATTTTCCGTTGCGTTTTTCCTCGAATCTGTGGAATCACTTGGATTAGAGTATTCAGATATTCAGAGATAGCAACATACATATTCTAAGTATGCTGACCTAAAATAAAAACGTTATGTTAAATAAAATTAAAATTATTTTGTTGCAATTACACAATTTTTTTAAAAAAAGTTAGACGTATATATTAAAAACTGAATTTCCCAAACCAGTGACTTACATGCTATTATTTTAGTTGAATACACTAAGAAAATAGCGTGTAATGTAGTGAAAAAGTTTCATGTCAGTTGCTACAGTGGTTTCTAAAATACATAGAAGCCATGTAACTAAATTTAACATTGTTGAGATAGGGCATTTCAACTCCCCTTAGGAAAATTTGGAAAAAGGTTACGTTTTAACGCCTCGTCGACGATGAGATCACTATGAACGGAGCACTACCTCGGAATATGAAGGGAAATAGACCGTGTCTTTCCATGATATACCTCGATAGGAAATGTAAATCTGGAGGTTTATGTTAGTACGATATGCAACCACCCGTATTTACAGATTAATACGATACAGTGTACCATTAACTAGTTACGAGCCAGTGCAGACCCATCAGACAGAGATATGCAAAAAGCGAGTGGTTGCGTAACATACCTACACAAAACGGCCAGTTTAAATGACAGTTGCCGATCGTCATCCACAATGGACATAATGAAACGTAGACCTTTATTGGCGGGTGGTATTAAAGTGAACTGGGGTGTGTTTTGATTTCGGAACAGTCGGTTGTGGTGTGAAAAACTTCAGCAATGTAAGTAACTTGTTGGTCTGACAAGAAGTAAAAGTATTCAGAATCAGACTTGTACTTACAGCAGATTCAAAACCAGAACAAGTAAAAGTTTAGTCTATTCTAAACTCTCCAAGTAATGAACATTAAGGTTTTTGGAGGACATTGGTAGAACCTCTTCACTGACACGTTTTTGGTATGAAATATGAAGGATCGGCCTAGAACAACGTTACTGATAAACATTGAACATTTTGAATGTACATTTACAAATTTACCGGTAACAATCCTGAAGATTTAAATAGTGTTAGTGGTATTTTTGCTACTGTAGATCATACCTAAATAAAAAATACACTAGTGTCCATTAAAACGGCAACACAAGGAAGGATGAAAACTAACGACATTTAACTTATTTTACTTATGAAGTGGGAAGAACGTAAATTCCTAATTCATATGTGATTTGAGGGTACAAAGAGCGCAAAACTTAGAAAACAGATGTGCCACCTATGGCAGCAACATTAGCTTTAATCCGGTTGGGCATCAATTCGAACTGCGCTTGGATGACAGATAGGGGTGTGTCGCACCGTGCTGCTTCTATTATACGGCAGAGTTCATTAATCATAGGGGCTGACGAGTTATGACGTGGTTGTTTTTCGGGAGTAAACGACAAGAAGTTTCGATCATAGTTCTGTAGATCGTGAAGACCCAGGCAACAGTCGAACACACTTTCTATCATGCCAACATTCTCAATTGAAAGTAATCGATCGTCACGCTTGCGGTGCAACGCTGACATCCAAATTTTATCCAGTTTAACACCTTCGTCTTTCCTGCTAAAATTATTACGGTGTTTTTAATCTCGATAGCCTCTCTATACAAGCGTGCATAATAATGCGACGTTTTAGATATGACGCTCGTCTCGCTGAATTTTATTTCATGATCACCTTCCTGGTAATCATGTTCATCAACGGCCGATTTATCCGAGTGACCCAGGCGGCAATTCCTCTGATGTTCAACAAGACGGGTGTTCACACTTCTCTTTGTGGTACCGATATAAAACAGTCCACAGCTACAAGGAATTTTATATACCCCCGGTGTAGCCAAAGGGTGTCGAGATCTTTTGCCGATCTTAAAAATTTTTTTATTTTCCTGGTGGGTCTGAAAATAGTTTCCACCCCATACTTTCTTAAAACTTTCACAATGCGGTCTGTGACATTACTAATGAACGGAAGAAAAAATTTGTCCTTGGGCGACTGTTGTTCGTCGTTACTCTTGATTCTCTGACTAGAGCAAAGTGCTCGATCTATATCCTTGCTAGAATAGCCATTCTTCACGAAAGTTGACCGTAGATATTCAATCTCATCTTTTAAATGCTAGTAAGGATGTAGATGGAGCACTTCGCTCTAGGCAGAGAATCAGGAGTAACGACGAACAACAGTCGCCCAAGGGCAATTTTTTTCTTCCGTTCATTAGTAAGGTCACAGACCGCATTGTGAAATTTTTGAAAGTTGTGAAAGTTGTCAGACCCACCAGGAAAATAAAAGAATTTTTAAGATCGGCAAAAGATGCACGACACCCTTTGGCTACACCGGGGATATATGAAATTCCTTGTAGTTGTGGACAGGTTTATATCGGTACCACAAAGGGAAGTGTGAACACCCGTCTTGTTGAACATAAGAGGAATTGCTACCTAGGTCACACGGATAAATCGGCCGTAGCGGAACATGTTTACCAGGAAGGTGATCATGAAATAAAATTCAGCGAGACGAGCGTCATATCAAAAACATCGCATTATTATGTACGCTTGTATAGAGAGGCTATCGAGATTGATAAACATCGTAATAATTTTAACAGGAAAGACGAAGGTGTTAAACTGGATAAAATTTGGATGTCAGCGTTGCACCGCAAGCGTGACGATCGATTACTTTCAATCGAGAATGTTGGCATTACCAGAGACAATCTCATACCCGGCGCCACCTGATCGACAGTGGCGCCCTCTGTACTTCCTAAATAATCGGTTCTCTCCGCAGTTCGCCGCTGTACTTCCGAGGATGTCTCCCGCAGTGGGAGACGAAACGTCAGGGGAGAGTTTTATACTTCGACCACGGCCTATCAGCCCGGAAGTTTTAAGTGAAGCTAACAATCCACGCCCGAGGCAGGATTCGAACCTGCGACCGTAGCAGCTGCGCCGTCCCGAACTGAAGCGCCTAAGACCACTCGGCCACAACGGCCCGCACACGAGTGGGCCTTATGCTCCAAAATCCCGTATGGATGATGTTTCGTTGAATTGTTCGCTCGCTGACACTTGTTGATGGCCCAGCATTGAAATTTGTAGCAATTTGCGGAAGGGTTGCTATTCTGCCACGTTGAACGATTCCCTTCAGTGGTCGTTGGTCTCGTTCTTGTAGGAACTTTTTCCGGCCGCAGCGATATCGGAGATTTGATGTTTCAGCGGATTTCTGATATTCACGATACACTCGTGAATTTGTCATAAGGGAAAATTTCCACTTCATCACTACCTCGGAGATGCTGTGTCCCATCGCTCGTGCGCCGACTATAGCACCACGTTCAAACTCACTTTAATCTCGATAACCTACCATTGTAGCAGCAGTAACCGATCCAACAACTGCTCGAGACACTTGCCTTATATAGCCGTTGCCGACTGCAGCACCGTGTTCTGCCTCTTTACGTATCTCTGTATTTGAATACGCGTACGTATACCAGATTCTTTGGCGCTTCAGTGTAGTATGGCAGGTGTACAGTCTCCCAGTAGAGAACAAAGAAGAGTCGAAGAATTTTGTGGTATTGTGAAGTGGGACTATCTTCCCATCTCTATCTGAAATTTCTTCCTCATGTCAACATTCTCTGAAAAGGTCGATTTACCTCGAATTTTAACTTTCTGGGCTTTATGCTGTTATGTCTATAATCAGTTCTACTAGTAACCTGCCCTTGAAATATTAGTACAAATGTGTTTAATATCTCGATTAAATTTCACATTAATGTGTTACCCGACTTATATTAACACCTATGGGGACTAAGACATTTGACTATAATCCAACTTTGAAATTTCGTGATATGAACTCTGCAGCCATATTGCGCCACGTATTCTTGAAAATTTATTTCTCTCCTATTTCTGAAAAGCTACGATATTTCTTCATTATGATTATTATATAAAAGAAGAGCTCTATTTGAGATCAAAACAAAATATTCTTAACAATATTTCATTCGAAGTGATTTGTTTATAATTAACTGAAATGTAATTTAAATTGTTGTACGGTTAAATTCATTGAGACTGTACATAAAGTTAAGTAAACTCTTCGAAATTGTGTATCAGAACATGTAGGGGAATATGTGGCTCAGTTTTTAATTTAAGTGACTAAAATCGTCTAATGATTTTTAATTGTTATTTTGCAATTCCTACATTGAACAATATATTCGATTGTTTAGTTTTTATATAAAAAGGGAGGGCACATGAGCCACGTGGAAGAGGCCCTGAGAGAAGCAGTCAGTCAGTGAGGAGTCAGCATTATTGTCTTTCGGAAGCTGTTTGCGTGAGACTCTTTCAGAGGTTGTCAGACAACAAATGTATCTTACATCAATGTACATGCTAATCGGTCATAATATAAGAGAAGAAATGTGATTTGCTCTGTTTTACGTAAAAATTAGTACATCAGCATCGCCGAACGCTGGGACTTCCTGAAGCAACAATCCCTGAGAATGACAAAGTTGAGTATCTCGTAATATGGAGCGCCTATGTTATTATGTGAATTTCCATTAACTGTGTTTGAAATTTTCTAGTTTTCACTCATCTTCGCACTTGTGAATCGTGGAGGCTCAAACTATTAAGCTGCCCCGATGGTATGATTGAGAATTGACTATTGCCACCGGCTAATTACAGACAGAACTACAGAAACTGTATATTTCATTCTCACTCAGCGTCAGTGGTAATTAAAATGCTTCCCTCCTGTCACACATATAAGGGTGGCGTTTTACTTGTAGCCCTTAGGAATCCATCTGGGATAGCAGTAGTATCTGGTTTCATATGTTGCTGGCGCTCATCAGTAGTATCTATACCAAGGAAAGTCAGAACAGTGGTATGCTGCCCCCCCCCCCCCCCCCCCAATTTCAGTAAATTTTGTGAGATGCATTTTTGTATGTACATATATTCCACTAGATGTCTGACGTAATATATAAATAAAAATACTAACATATTTACCGAGCATTACCGATGAAGTATGCCCCAGAAGGAAAAAGATTTACAAGAATATTGAAAATACACTCAACAACTAACAGCACTTACTGTGATTCATTCAGAAAATGATTACAAACCTGGCTTGATTTGCTGTTCAGGAATTGCACCGACTTACGTAATGTGTCAGGCGTATGCTGATGGAATTTCACAGTTTTTCTTTACTTGTAAATTCCATTACTACGCACAAATACTTTGGCTGGTAGGAAGTGCCATATTATTTCTGGATAGGTGCTGGGCTTCATGTTGCTGCGTCAGCAGATAACGAAGTGCCGTCTAACGACGTTATGCTGACGACGAATGTTGAAGGAGAGCACACCATGCGGCCTTGGTCGCGCTGTACCCACACCGAAACGTTTCCTTTGCATCCCACCGGCGTGTCAGTGCATCACTTTCGTCGCATCACCGCCCCAATGGGCCTGATGTCTGGTGGAAATGTCATCTTCTGGTGTAGCAATGTGCAGTTTCTGCGAATCCTAACTCAGGACTGTAAATCGCTGTTATCAGTCTCTCCCACACGCTTAATGCAACATACGCCATGTTAGAGCGCTCTGTTATCATGTCTTCACTTGCATTCACGTTGTCTGTAGTACTGACAGCTGTGTCCTGAGCTTCACTGCGAAATACAGTATCTTATAAGACAGAATACATTGAATATATTATGTCCTCGCTCAACTACTTGCCTCGAATTTTCACACTCAGCGATCACTGGCATAGTTTATAACATTATATGTAAAACACTGAATGTAAAACATTGCATGTAAAAAAAATATGTCTAGAATATTTTTGTTTGAGTTGTCTCCTACTTATCCTCTGCAATATATTGATAGGACCGAGGTGAAATCTGCTGATTAATAGTCAGTACAATGTTTGAAATAAACAGACACACGAGATATACTGCTGATGAGGCAGTATAGTATTTTGCATGAATGAAAACGAGTCAGGCGTGAAAGCAATGTATGGTGTGTGTGTGCGAGCGCGAACGCTCGCGCAGGGAATTCAGAGGCAAATATGTTTACCTTGAAACCTCCTGGCAGATTAAAACTGTATTTCAGATTGGGAATCTAAATCGGGACTTCTGTCCTTCACAGGCGAGTGCTCTACCGACTGAACTACCCACGACCCCTCTTTAAGCTTTACTTCCGCCAGTACATTATCTCCTACCTTCGTAATTTCACAGAAGCAATCCTGCGTAGCTAGAAAAGACTAGCAGTCCTGAAAGAAAGGATACTGATGAGACATGGCTTTGCCACAGCCTGGAGGTTTTTTCCAGAACTAAATTTTCACTCTGAGTAGCTTAGTCGGTCGGTAGAGCACTTGTCCGTGAAAGGTCGGGCACAAATTTTAAATCCGTCAGGAATTTTGTATCATCGCACATTCCGCTACAAAATGAAAATTTCATTCTACGTTTGACTTTAACGTCTGTGAAGGTCACGTAATTCTTTCTGCATATCTTTGAACTTGACATCATTTTTAATACTACGCTTTAACTGGCTAGAGACGGAGGGGGGGGGGGGGGGGGGGAGAGGAGGGGGAGGGGAGGAGGGTTGGGTACGAAGCACAACGGGGTTAGTTGGTTTTTTAAATTTATTTTATTTTTTAAAATCACATTCTGAGTTGGACCGACTGCTTTTAATACTACGCTGAGACTGGCTGAGACTTGATAAAGTCATAGGAGGCGCGGCTTCGCCACAAAATGTGAGCTACGTGGGTGAAAACATAGAAAGTAAACAAAGTGTGTTGGATGGTACATAAGTTATACTACTCTTGCACCAAGTTTCACCGATATTGGATCGCCGTATTTAATCATGCAGAATCATTGTCTTCCCCTGTTTCTGCAGAGGATTCTGAAGAACCTGCCTCTGACGAATCATCACGTATTTACTTTCTTGAAACTTTTTTTTCATTTATAGTTTCTGGATGAGAATGAAAATATCCACTTCAGTTGTGAAAGTTTTATTATAAACTCGGCCAACCGGCCGCTGTGGTAGAGCGATTCTAGGCGCTTCAGTCCGGAACCGCGCTGCTACTACGGTCGCAGGTTCGAATGCGGCCTCGGGCATGGATGTGTGTCATGTCATTAGGTTAGTTAGGTTTAAGTAGTTCTAAGTCTAGGAGACTGATGACCTCAGATGTTAAGTCCCATAGTGCTTAGAGCCATTTGAACCATAAACTCGACCGGTTTCAGGGAGATTCTATTCCCATCTTCAGTTGTACCTGGGATACATACTGACCACTAAACGTGAAGTGACGAAAGAGGTGCAGCAACGAATAACAACCGCTAATCGCGTTATTCGGCAGCACTTGACATTAGTTGAAATGATTCAAATGGCTCTGAGCACTATGGGGCTTAACGTCGATGGTCATCAGTCCCCTAGAACTTAGAACTACTTAAACCTGACTATCCTAAGGACATCACACAACACCGAACCATCACGAGGCAGAGAAAATCCCTGACCCCGCCGGGAATCGAACCCGGGAACCCGGGCGTGGGAAGCGAGAACGCTACCGCACGCATGACATGAGTACGGCCGGTACTTTTATATGGCTGTGAAACCTGGGCAAATTCAGCAACAACTGAAGAAGCAATTTGTGCGTTCGAGAGGAAGGTACTTCGAAAGACATATGGATCCGTTTACAATACCTTGGAGAGTAAATGGGAAAGATGAACAAAAGAAGACCTTTACCAGTGGTATGGAAAGCCACACAGCGTTCGAATATTGGGGCAGAAGAGGCTGCAGTGGTTTGCCCACATCTTCCGAGCCGGTGGATCCCTTCCTAACCGTGTTCTCCGCACCCAACCTGCTGGGAGACACCCAAAGGGACGGCCGAGGACGCGATGGAAGCATCGGGCACTGGCAATACTCAAACAAATGGAGCCAACAGCGGTAGATGAGGCTGGGGACCGACATCCATTGACCGCCATCTGTAATAAATGTCTGCTATACTGAGTTTGTGACTGACTGATGTATTTTTTTTTTTTCCATTTTGTAGTGTGTACCTTTACAAATTTTTATAATGTGCAGTTTGCTGTATTCATTTATGTTGTGGTTTTTATCCTTTCTTTTCTGCCGTAGGCCTTAAAGGCACGTAAATGCAATAAATGATGATGAATATGATTAGGTGTATAAATTTGGTAGTCAGCTGTGACGTGGTCGCCTGCCGTGGACGCTCGACTGCACTGTACAACAGGTGGACGTGACAATGTGATAGACCAGAAAGATCACCGTCACGTCTGCCTGTTATACAGTGCAGTCTAGCGCCCATAGCATTCAATCATCTCACAACTGACTGCAAAATTTATACACCCGAAGATGGGGATATAATTTTACCGAAACTGGTCGTGTTTGTAACAAAGCAGTCACAGCTGAAGCGGATATTTTTAATCTCACCCTTCAACTCAGTGTCGTATGTTCTGCAACCAAAATCCTATTGTTTCTGGAGATGTAAAAATATCGCTTTCTGCTTCCTGGGTGAATATTTTGGTGTAGACTTCTTTAGAGATGGCAACAATTCCTGATATGAGACAGAAGAATCTGGCCTATAAATTTTATCATGAACTGGACTAGCAGTAGGTGAGACAGGGTGAAGTTCAAGTTCCTTTGATTTGTTTTCTTTTCTCGACGACATACTAACTGGCAAGGCACTGCATTTTCATTCAATCAAAAAATGCCTGTTGAACGAAATCCATTTTCTGCAATCACCGGTGTTGTCGCTTTCATCTATGTAGCCTTGGAAATGTTTCCAAATGTAAGTCTGTTGATCTTACTTGTCCCTTGGTTTTTCTTGATCGTTACTAAATATTGTTTCACTGCCTTTTACCTTTGCTGTGGAGTCTGTTCAACTCTGCAGTTGGTATATTTACAGGCATCCATGACATACATTTGCAATAGTTACTTGACCACAATGCTTTATGTACAGTAACTAAAGATTGTTCTCCATTTGGCAAATTAAGTTGAAGGGTAACTTATGCATACTAATTCATGCCATTGTGATATACTCAGGAGCCACTGTCATCCCTTCAGGAGAGTGGGTAAATGAAGGCAGTACTTTTCAGATGACAACAAAAATGTAGCAGCACTGTGAACTGGAGTGACACATTAAACTACAAAAGCACAGTGTTTTCAAAAAAACATGGCAAATGCTAGGAATCAAAATGCTCCTTTTCTTATGACATCATTACACAAATATGCAGCAGACTCAGTCGTAACTATTGATTAAGTGTTTGAGATCCATTGCACCTCAGTTTAAAGGAAGACTTCAATGTAACTCAGAGTGTGTTTATATATTTGTTACCACTGGGTTTAATCAACACACTTGTGTGATGGAGATGCTTTCTCAATTCCTATGGGAATTCCTGGATGGATTTTGATACTTCTTTTCCAAAATACTACTGAGAAAATTTAGTGAAGAGGTATTTACAGCTGTCTGCAGAATTATTCTCCTACTACTAACATACAATTTGCATAAGGATTATGAAGACAAGATAACAGAAATCAGATCTCATACAAAGAGACTTTGAGACAGTCATTTTTCCTCACTCCATTAACAAGTGAAAAAGGATAGTTAATGACTAGTAGTGCACAGTACCCTCCAGTACCATTGGTACCCTCTGCCATGCACCGTACTGAGATTTGTGGAGCATGAGTATAGATGGAGGTGTAAAAACTAGTGTAGCTAATTGTTTGCAGAAGATGATGTCATCTGATCAAGAAGACACTGCACCCCATTTTCCATTATGTTGCAACATATAATTCCTTGAACATCTCTTAATATAATTTGTACCTTATTTTTCACATGAACATGATCAATAACAAAACCAATTCAGTAATCAACCGACTAGTTCCACTATCCTATAAAGCTTATACACTGCATCAAAATGGTAAGAGATGAAAGGGTGTTTGAGAATCAGAGGTCCCTTTTATATTCTACTTGCCATTTTTGGGACATGCCATGGAAAGCACTTTTGTTAAAATATTGAATGACAAAGATGTAGTCATTCAAAATTGGTGAAAAGTTTTAGACTGGTTGTACATTCTCTGTGGGGTCTTACCATCTTAATCATACTTATTGAGTAATGCTTGCCACTTTAACTGCAACAGCAACACTACATGATGAAATTTTATAGAATGTAAGGGATTGTGTTCATGAAGGATACTTCAGTGGGTTGCATCCTAATAGACATAAAACATTTACAATATCAAAAAAGAGTATCAGCTAGACAATTCAGCACAAGAAAATGATGCAGTCAGTGTGCACCTTCATGTTCAGTTAATAAAGATTCCTGGAAAAGATTCTGCTGTAATGTTTTACAAAGCTCAATTATTGGAAGATGATATGTTCTAGGAAAGTGTTTTTATGCTAATTATGAGGAACCATTTGAATTAAAATTGCATAAACACTTCATTCTAAATAAAGTACTGAGATACATAGTAAAAATTGGTACTACTTTTATTTTATGTTGCTGCAGACAGTCGATGTACCTGTTGTAGGGTGCTTAGTGGCTTGCTGCCCAAAAACACTTTCTGACACATCAGAGCAGTATCACATAGTATAATCTATCTGCTGTGGTAAGTTTACAGGTATTCTTGTCACACATCAGGAATAGCTGCATGTATAGCGATGCTTTACGTGCAGTAAACATAGGTTGTTGTACATTTGGCACATTGACCAGGTTAGCTGCAACAGACAATATGTTCCCCTTTCGTTACTTTCTCTTGTTGTTGATTGTGTGACACTGGTGTGTGTGTGTGTGTGTGTGTGTGTGTGTGTGTGTGTGTTTGTTTGTTTGCAGGTGTGTGTGCACAGATGCATTTCTTCCTGTATCGATTTTAAGTTGAAGGATAATTTGTGCAAATTTATTCACATCATTATGAATTAATATGGAGTCATCATGGTTCCTTCAAGTCAGTGGTTGAATGAAGACAAAGCTCTGTAGTTGGTAACACAAATGGCAGCCTTGCAGCTGTCATCTGTCACCAGACTGTGAACTGGAATGATGCAGTGTACAACAAAAGCACAGCAGTTTCATAAATGACAAGAAATGTTAGAAATGAAAATGCTCCTTTTTCTTGTGACATCATTAAACAAACATGAAGGAGACTGAGTCTGAAGAATTGTTTGGGTGTTTGGTATCAATGTCAGGTCAGATTAAAGTAAGACGTCAAAGCAACTCAGAGGTGCGCTTCTGTATTTGCTAATACTGAGTCTGATCAACACATGAGTGTTATGGAGATGCTTTGTGAACTGAAATAGGAATCCCTGGGTGGATTGCGGCACTCTTTTTGTAACATACTACTGAGAAAATTTAGAGAAGAGATATTTGCAGCTGACTGCAGAGAGATTGAGTGTCATTTTTCCTCACTCCATTTAGGTGTGAAATAGGATAGGAAGTGACTAGTACTCTAATGTACCCTCTGGTACCACTTTTACGCTGTGCCATACATCACAATGTGACTTGTGGAGTATGTGTGTAGATGTACATTGTTTGCAGAAGTAAAACTCACCTGGTCAAGAAGTTACTGCTTCCCATTTTCGATTATGATGGAATATATAATGCTTTGAAGGGCTGTTAATAAGATTTGTACCTTATTCCTCACATGATCATGAACAATCAAAAAATCAATTCAATAATCAACACACACAAGTATCACCATCCTATAAAGCTTAAACACTGTATCATAATGCAAACTGGTGAAAGGGTGTTCGAGAATCAGAAATCCCTTTTATATTATACTTGGCATTTTCAGAACATGCCATGAGAAGCAGTTTCAGTGAAATATTGAATCACAAAGCTGGAGTCATGCAACAATGGTGGAAATGTCGGGGCTGAGTGTAGCTTCTCTTTGTGGATTTACCATCTTACCCATGCTTATAGAGGAATGATTACTGGTCTAAGTGCAGGATAATTGCCAGAGGTTTAAATTTTAAAGGAAGTGATAGATTGTATTCATGAAGGATACTTCAGTGACTCGCATCCTGATGAACAGAAAACATATTTATAATGTCAAGAATGAGTATTAACTAGACAATTCCGCACAAGAAAATGATGCAGTCAATGTGCATCTTTGTGTTCAGTAAATAAAGCTTCCTGGGAAAGATTCTGCTGTAATGTTTTACAAAGGTCATTTATTAGAAGATGATATGTTATAGGAAAGTGTTTTTATGATAATTATCATGTACTATTTGAATTAAAATGACCTGATCTCTTCATTCTACATAAAATACTAAGAGATAGCACACATGGCAAAAATCGATACAACTTTGATTTTATGATACTGAAAACAGTCAATGTATGTGTTGCTGAGTTCTTAGTGGCTTCCTGCCTGAGAAAATATTCTAATACATACAGTAGTATGACACAGTATTATTTATTTTTTGTGGTATGTTTATACATTCTTGTGTGAGAGGCAACCTGTATCACAATGCTTAAAGCATTGTGATACAGGTTGCCTCTCATACAAGAATGTTTACTTAAAGTACAGTAAACATAGGTTGTTGTGTATTTAGCACATTGACCACTCATTGAGGTGAATCATTACCAATTAAAGTGAAATATACATAGATCTTGAAACTTTGAATTTGGAGCCTGAAAGGTGGAAATTTTCTCAGATGTTGGATGATTTCTTAATATATTCTGTAGAGGACCAAGAATTTAAGAGTTTGGAAGTTATTTTAGAAATGAATATGGAGAGTACCCAGATATGTGAACTTACTATTGCAGAGCAATATTAGACCTTAAGATTGACACATATTTGGAGACACTCCATATAATGGTGCAGCTTAGTTACTTCTCCTGATAAGTTAATGACTGATTTGGTACATGCACATAGGTCCTGCTGTTGAAACACTGGGTTTGTTATTTGATGGTGTTGAACGACTGAATAGGAAAGTAGTACCACCTGGCCACTGAAAAAACAATTTAGAGCCATAGAGGAAGTCTCAGTATTAAGAAGAAAATCATGAGCTGCACTGAAGTTGACAAATGGCAAGTGCTGTTGTTGTTGTTGTGGTCTGCAGCTCTCCATGCTACTCTATCCTGTGCAAGCTTCTTCATCTCCCAATACGTACTGCAGCCTACATCCTTCTGAATCTGTTTAATGTATTCATCTCTTGGTCTCCCTCTACAGTTTTTACCCTCCAGGCTGCCCTCCAATACTAAACTGGTGATCCCATGATGCCTCAGAAAATGTCCTACCAACTGATCCCTTCTTCTTGTCAAGTTGTGCCACAAACTCCTCTTCTCCTCAATCCTATTCCCCTCTGAAACTCTCTCTTATGTACCATGACCACTACAGACAGTACATATGTTGGGACACTTATTAATTTCTGCTAAGTATTCATTGCACATATACTTGTTATGAAAAACATGTTTCAGTTTTGTACTTTCTGTTCTTGAAGAGTGTGTGACACTGGTGTTTTTGTGTGTGTGTGTGTGTGTGTGTGTGTGTGTGTGCGCGCGTGTGCCTTATTTTGTTTGTAGGTGTTTGTGCACAGGTATATTTATTGCTGTATCAATTTTATGTGGAAGGGCAACTTGTGCAAACTTATCCATGTCATCATGATGTACTATGGAGTCATTGTGTTCCATTCAAGACAGTGGTGAAATGAAGACAAAGCTCTGCAAGTGATAACAAAAATGTTAGCACTGCAGCTGTTCTCTATCACCAGCACTGTGATCTGGAATGATGCATTATACAAGAAAACCTTAGTGTTTTCAGAAATGATGGCAAATGTTAGAACTCAAAATGAACCTTTTCTTATGGCATTACCGAGCGAGGTGGCGCAGTGGTTAGCACACTGGACTCGCATTCGGGAGGACAACGGTTCAATCCCGCGTCCGGCCATCCTGATTTAGGTTTTCCGTGATTTCCCTAGATCACTTCAGGCAAATGCCGGGATGGTTCCTTCGAAAGGGCACAGCCGATTTCCTTCCCCATCCTTCCCTAATCCGAGCTTGTGCTCCGTCTCTAATGACCTCGTTGTCGACGGGACGTTAAACACTAATCTCCTCCTCCTCTTATGGCATCATGCAACAAACTCAGTCTTAAGTATTGCTTGAGTGTCTGGGATCCCCCAGGCCAAATTAAAGAAGACTTCAAAGCAACTCAGAGGTGCTCTTCTACACTTGTTATTAGTGGATTTTCTTCTTTTTTTTTAAAACTCAAATGGGAATCCCTGGGGGGATTGTGATGCTCTTTTTGCAACATACTATGAAAATTTAGAGAAAAGATATAGGCAGCTGACTGCAGAATTATTCTCCTGCTGCTAACATACAACTTACACAAGGATTCTGATGGCAAGATAAGAAAAATTAGTACTCATATACGTGCAATGAGACAGTCATTAAGGAAATAACTAACAATGGATGGTACCCTCTGTTACCATTGGTACCCTCTGCCACATACCATACTGTGACTTGCAGAGTATGTATACAGATGTAGATGTAGAATACAATGTAGCCATTTTTTCATAGAAGAAGAACTTGCCTGGATAAGATGTCACTGCTCCCAATTTTCAAGTGAAGGAACCAAAGTGTTAAGCAAACAAGAAGAATAAGTAACTAAGAACATTCCACTTAGTAAAAAGAGGAAGCAATGAATAAGAAAATAATTCATCATCACCTTAAGAAATTGTGGCCATTGAAGAAGGATTCTTGTACAGTAAATTCATTAGCAATGCATGTGACAACACCTATGTTTAAATTAAAGTACCAATATGGTAACCAACACTACACAAAACTGATCCAAATAACATAAATATGACTTTATTCATAAACTTCCAAACTATAAATTGAATAACCCTCTCATGACTTGAAATATAACAAGATAAAAAGTCATACATACAAGTGATACACAGAACAACTGATGTGAGTACTACAAAGTAAAAGAACATAGTGAGAATGAGTCAGTGCTACTCCAAGCATATACAGGTGCAGGTTGCTGGCAGACAATGTGGACAAGATTGTGCTGTATGTAGGCTTTCTACAGGTGGCCTCTAGTGGCCTGTCCATGCTGATACAGTTGCCACTGTGTTAAGCACACACCTGCAGTTACACTGCACTTTGTGCACTCACACTCAGATGCTCTAGTAGCAGAATAAGGTTACCAGAGGGTAAGATCCTAAGGCCTGTGTAGGTAAAATCCTCATTTGTAGCCCTCTCTGGTAGAGGATGGACACACAGAGAGGGATCAAATAAATGCCAGGACAAACATTCCCCCAGTCATTGTTGTTACAGGGCCCCTGATTTCCTATGGGTTAAAAAAATGACCCTCAAGCATGTGGTCAGATTTAAGTTGAATACAAACAACTTGTAGCAAGACGTTAGGGACACATTCAGGAGGGATAGCGATTGAAACCTCTGCTGACTACCTGCATTTAGGTTTTCTGTGAGTTTTGAAATTACTCATGGCATATGTCTGGCCAGTATTTAACAAATCTACTGCAAATTCTAAATTTGTTTCATTAATAAGTATTGTTTGTTTTCTTGTACTTCATTTGTTAATATAGTGTTATATACATGTAACTTGCGAATAAGCTGGAGAAGGTTATTCTGATACTTTCATTACTGTGTTAGCAAAGTCTGTGCATGGTTGACAGCATTTGTAAGAAATCATTTATCACATACATTCACTATGAATAATTTGTCTAGATCAATGAAACAATGCTATTCCTTTCCTTGGTTAGCTCATGTTAATTAATTCTATGCTCCATAGAACATTTACACAAATTTCTTTAAAATATGTTATAGCTTAGATCACAAGGGATGTGTAATTTATTTGTGCATGTGTGTGTGTGTGTGTGTGTGTATGTGTGTGTGTGTGTGTGTGTGTGTGTGTGTGTGTGTGTGAGCACATGTGCGCGCGCATGTGCAAGGTTGTTTGTGTGAACTGGATGGTTGTTTGGGTCAGTGGGTGTGTGGGTGGATGTGTGGAAGGGTTGCAACATACTGGCCTGTTATACATTAATAAGTACTACAATGACTAATGATAATAGGAACTGAAGAGATCTGTGGTAGACACTCATGCTATTCGAGAAATCCATATAAATTTAACAGAAGTGGATATCTTTCTCTTCTATCTTAAACATGTAATTTTCTATTACAATTCCCATATATGTTAATCAGATGTAATAATCTCTGGGTAGATTTGAAATATTCCATGCAATATGTCACAAATCCTACCCCCATGAACCATGGACCTTGCCGTTGGTGGGGAGGCTTATGTACCTGAGCGATACAGATGGCCGTACCGTAGGTGCAACCACAACGGAGGGGTATCTGTTGAAAGGCCATACAAACGTCTGGTTCCTGAAGAGGGTCAGCAGCCTTTTCAGTAGTTGAAGGACAACAATGTGGATGATTGACTGATCTGGCCTTGCAACACTAACCGAAACGGCCTTGCTGTGCTGGTACTGCGAACGGCTGAAAGCAAGGGGAAACTACGGCCGTAATTTTTCCCGAGGGCATGCAGCTGTACTGTATGATTAAATGATGATGGCGTCCTCTTGGGTAAAATATTCCGGAGGTCAAATAGCCCCCCATTTGGATCTCCGGGCGGCGACTACTCAAGAGGATGTCGTTATCAGGAGAAAGAAAACTGGTGTTCTACGGATTGGAGCGTGGAATGTCAGATCCCTTAATCGGGCAGGTAGGTTAGGTAATTTAAAAAGGGAAATGGATAGGTTAAAGTTAGATATGATGGGAATTAGTAAAGTTCAGTGGCAGGAGGAACAAGACTTCTGGTCAGGTGACTACAGGGTTATAAACACAAAATCAAATAGGGGTAATCCAGGAGTAGGTTTAATAAAGAATAGGAAACTAGGAATGCGGGTAAGCTACTACAAACAGCCCACACTTACTACAATAGTTCAAGTTTATATGCCAACTAGCTCTGTAGATGATGAAGAAATTGATGAAATGTATGATGAGATAAAAGAAATTATTCAGGTAGTGAAGGGAGACAAAAATTTAATAGTCATGGTTGACTGGAATTCGAGAGTAGGAAAAGGGAGAGAAGGAAACATAGTGGGTGAATATGGATTGGGGGAGAGAAATGAAAGAGGAAGCCGTCTGGTAGAATTTTGCACAGAGCATAACTTAATCATAGCTAACACCTGGTTCTAGAATGATAAAAGAAGGTTGCATACATGGAAGAATCCTGGAGATACTAGAAGGAATCAGATAGATCATATAATGGTAAGACAGAGATTTAGGAACCAGGTTTTAAATTGTGAGACATTTCCAGGGGCAGAGGTGGACTCTGACCACAATCTATTGGTTATGACCTGTAGATTAAAACTGAAATAACTGCAAAAAGGTGGGAATTTAAGGGGATGGGACCTGGATAAACTGACTAAACCAGAGGTTGAACAGAGTGTCAGGGAGAGCATAAGGGAGCAATTGACAGGAATGGGCGAAAGAAATACAGTAGAAGAAGAATGGGTAACTCTGAGAAATGAAGTAGTGAAAGCAGCAGAGGATCAAGTAGGTAAAAAGACGAGGGCTAATAAAAATCCTTGGGTAACAGAAGAAATATTGAATGTAATTGATGAAAGGAGAAAATATAAAAATGCAGTAAATGAAGCAGGCAAAAAGGTATACAAACATCTCAAAAATGAGATCGTCAGGAAGTGCAAAATGGCTAAGCAGGGATGGCTAGAGGATAAATGTAAGGATGTAGAGGCTTATCTCACTAATGGTAAGATAGATACTGCCTACAGGAAAATTAAAGAGACCTTTGGAGAAAAGAGAGCCATTTGTATGAATATCAAGAGCTCAAATGGAAACCCAGTTCTAAGCAAAGAAGGGAAGGCAGAAAGGTGGAAGAAGTATATAGAGGGTCTATACAAGGGCGATGTACTTGAGGACAATATTATGGAAGTGGAAGAGGATGTAGATGAAGATGAAATGGGAGATACGATACTGCGTGAAGAGTTTGACAGAGCACTGAAAGACCTGAGTCGAAATAAGGCCCCCGGAGTAGACAACGTTCCATTGGAACTACTGACGGCCTTGGGAGAGCCAGTCCTGACAAAACTCTACCATCTGGTGAGCAAGATGTATGAGACAGGCGAAATACCCTCAGACTTCAAGAACAATATAATTATTCCAATCCCAGACAAAGTAGGTGTTGACAAATGTGAAAATTACCGAACTATCAGTTTAATAAGTCACAGCTGCAAAATACTAACGTGAATTCTTTATAGACGAATGGAAAAACTGGTAGAAGCCAACCTCGGCGAAGATCAGTTTGGAACACGTGAGGCAATACTGACCCTACGACTTATCTTACAAGCTAGATTTAGGAAAGGCAAACCTACATTTCTAGCATTTGTAGACTTAGAGAAAGCTTTTGACAATGTTGATTGGAATACTCTCTTTCAAATTCTGAAGGTAGCAGGGGTAAAATACAGGGAGCAAAAGGCTATTTACAATTTGTACAGAAACCAGATGGCAGTTATAAGAGTCGAGGGGCATGAAAGGGAAGCAGTGGTTGGGAAGGGAGTGAGACAGGGTTGTAGCCTCTCCCCGATGTTATTCAATCTGTATATTGAGCAAGCAGTAAAGGAAACAAAAGAAAAATTCAGAGTAGGTATTAAAGTCCTTGGAGAAAAAATAAAAACATTGATTTTTGCCGATGACATTCTAATTCTGTCAGAGACAGCAAGGGACTGGGAAGAGCAGTTGAACGGAATGGACAGTGTCTTGAAAGGAGGATATAAGATGAACATCAACAAAAGCAAAATGAGTATAGTGGAATGTAGTCGAATTAAGTCAGGTGATGCTGAGGGAATTAGATCAGGAAATGAAGCGGTTAAAGTAGTAAATGACGTTTGCTATTTGGGGAGCAAAATAACTGATGGTGGTCGAAGTAGAGAGGATACAAAATGTAGACTGGCAGTGGCAGGGAAAGCGTTTCTGAAGAAGAGAAATTTGTTAACATCGAGTATAGATTTAAGTGTCAGGAAGTCGTTTATGAAAGTATTTGTGTGGAGCGTAGCCATGTATGGAAGTGAAACATGGATGATATATAGTTTGGACAAGGAGAGAATAGAAGCTTTTAAAATGTAGTGCTACAGAAGAAGGCTGATGATAAGATGGGTAGATCACATAACTAATGAGGAGGTATTGAACAGGATTGGGGAGAAGAGGATTTTTTGGCACAAATTGACAAGAAGAAGGGACCACTTGGTAGGTCATGTTCTCAGGCATCAAGGGATCACAAATTTAGCATTGGATGGCAGCGTGGAGGGTAAAAATGATAGAGGGAGACCAAGAGATCAATACACTAAGCAGTTTCAGAAGGATGTAGTTTGCAATAAGTACTGGTTGATGAAGGAGCTTGCACAGGATAGAGTAGCATGGAGAGCTGCAGCAAACCAGTCTCAGGACTGAAGACAACAACAACAACATCATTCCACAAATATTAATATTTTGAATAAATTCTTCAAAAAATATATGTCTTAGTGGCTCAGTGGAGAAGTGTCAGACTAAAGATCTGAAGGTCACAATTTCCATGCAAATTTGTCCTAGGATTTATGTCAGTAACTTATGACTTCTTTATCTCTTGTAATGCTAGTTAATGTGAAAAATGGCGAGGTGCACCATTGGTACATAATCCATGCTAACTACATGTTCACATGTAACTGGCTGTGATAGTTCAAAGATCAGTGGAAGGTAATAGCAAGAGCTTCACCTGGTATTTTAACCCACCAATATTTTTGGCAATAAGTAATGATAATTTCGCACTTGAATTACTTTCACTGGATGAAATGAATAAATGCAATGTGGATAAAATCAGTGTAGATACACAGCTAAATAAACTATCCAACACCCTCAAGGACTGTGTTCAGTGGCACCAGAGAATTATATGCGTAAACCGAGGGCATGTAGAATTAGTGCCTCATTTATCATGGTCCTTGGCATTCAGATGCTCCTCTGGAGCCTGTCTGTGCATACTGTAATTTGACTCCACAGACAGTAACTGAGCAGAGGTTAGAGGTGAACTGTGTGCGCACATTCTTTCTAGTGAAGAATTATGTCCTGCTGATGAGTATGGACTCCTGTTGAACAATTTCAGCCATTTGAACAGGGCCACATTATGTGCCTGTGGGAAGCTGGATGGACATATTAATGGTTTGATCCAAACATTGAGCATAACATATCAGTGGTGGATCACTTCTTGCAACAATGATCCTAGGAACATTTCCACATTTGGAAACCATGTTCTGGACGTATGAATAGTACAGACAAACTTGAAGATTGAGATTTTATGAAATCAGCAGTGGCTCACCAAACATCATCCACAGAAGAAATCAGGTGCATGTTGCATCTGATGTATCACCAAGGAGCATTAGCAATGCCTGCTTCCCCTAGACCTAACTAAGATTACATGTACATTTATTCAGGCCAGCAGCAATGCCATAACATCACCAATAATGACTACACTGGTGTCATGAAAGAGTTTGCTGGGGAGTGGAATGGTACTCTCTTGTCTTCAGTGATGAGAGTATCTCCCTTTTGCATGTGAGTGACAGATGTATGCAAGTTCCATGTTGATCTAATCAGCCAGCCATTCCAGGATGCATTTGCCCACATGATGCAGATCCTAACTTAGGCTTCATGGTGTTGGGAGGAGCATCAGTTACAACTTTTGATCACATTTGGCTTTTCTGCAGTGTTCAGTAGCTCATTGTCTCTACACTTGACAGGTTGTTATCGCCATGCTACTGCCATTTATTTCACAGGAAGGTGAGGTACTTTCTTTGTTAGACAGTGCATATGTACATACAAGTGTTGCAACAAGAATTGCTCATCATTGCATATAATAAATATCCAGGCCAGCAAGATCATCATCTCTTGACAACTGAACATGTATGGAACATGATGAAGCAGAAACTGTTCTCCAGAGTCTGAGAAGAATGTTGCTGTATTGCAACAAAATGTACAAAGTGATTCTGAGAAAATCAGGGGATGCTATTCAGAAACGTAATGATTTATGTCATGTGATGACATTCACCTCCATTTCCATGAGAGGAGAGTGTACAGGGTATTGTTTGAGTGTTTGGGTGCCCTCTATTATAACATGTGTGTGTTAGTCTTGTGCAATAGCTACCCATATTACAATGCTTTAAGTACAGTAGCCATATGTTGTTGTGTATTTTGCATATTGACCAGGAATTGAGGTGAATCATACAGCAAGGTGGAAATGTAGTAACAGCACAGTTCTTAAAATTTTACTTTTGGCGGATGAAAGGCAGAAATTTTCTCAGGTGTTGGAAGACTTCTTAGAATATTCTGCAGAGGCCAAATGATCTTAAGAATTTGATTTTACAAATTAATGTGCAGGGTGTCAAAATATGTGAGCTTTTTGTTGCAGAGCAGTATTAGGCCTTAACACTGGTAGGTATTCGAGGCTATCAATATAATGGTGAAGCTTTGTTATTTCTCCAAATGATAGATTTAGTACAGGCACACACATCCTGCTTGATCAAGCAAAGGACTTGTTATTCCAGTATATTAAAAGACTAAGTAGAGACAGCTTCTCACTTGGCCACTGCAAAAGTAATTTGAATCCATAAAGCAATTCTCAGTATTAGGAAGAAAATCATTAGCTACACATAAGCTGACAAATGCAAGTGCTATTCCTTTTTAAACTGTCTCCTGTATTCTGTGAACACTACAGACAATGCATATGTTGGGATGCTTATCAAGTTTATTTGTCTCATAATGTACGTAATCAAAATTATTTGTTTCAGGTACATGAGACACATCAAATTGTTGTATAATTTCACCATGACCAAAGAACATCTGATGTCAACAAACAACATCATATTAATAATGCAGCTGTGAAATATATACATAAAATAAAATGTAACCATTAGTTACCCCTCACTCATATTATCATTTCATTCTCTATGAATTCCTCTATTGTATAGTATCATTTCTCCCACAGAATCTGCTGTAGCTTAGTTTTCAAAATATCTGACTTCTGGTTAGATACATTTTTAACAATTAACTTGTTGTCTATTGTCATCCCCATATACTGTCGAGTCCTTGTACTTAATTTCAACTGGCCTGTGGGTTGTGTAAAATTATTTTTATTTCTTTTGTTATGTGTATGGTTAAAATGATTCTTCTCAAACAATTTTTTCTGCTGTGTAGTAAGGTTATTATTTCATAAATGTATACGGAGGGAACAGTTAGCATTTTTAGTTTCTGAAATAATGCATGACAAGACTCTGTTTGCTGTGCGGTACACATGTGTCAGAGAATTTTCTTTTGCAATTTCAGTATTCGAGATACACTACTTGAACTTCCTCAGAAAATTATTCCATATCTAATGACAGATTCAAAATAACTATGATTAGCAGTTTTGTTTTGTGTACTCAAGTCAGTGGAATTTTCTAGTATTTGCATTGAAAATTCAAAACTGCTTAGTTTATTTGACAGGAGGTTAATATGTGTTCTCCAGCTTAAGTTTTTGTCCACATTTAATAACAGGAATTTGACCATGTCAACTTATTTTATAGGTTGATTATTATATTATATTTTAAGTTCCACAGATTTTGAATGTTTGATTTTGAAATGCACCATATGGACTTTTGCAATGTTCAGTTTCAACCCATTTAACTAGAGCCTGTTTTTTAAGGTATCCAATTTTCTTACAATGGAGCTTGGAGTTTTTTCTGCAACATCATCTTCAATTAAAACAGAAGTATTGTTTGCAAACAGAACTGATGGGGAATTTATATTTATAGGAAAGTAATTTACATAAAATAGGAACAAGACTGGCCTCAAAATGGAGCTGTGAATCACACCTTGGAATACTGTACTCCATTTAGAGTAATAACTCACTACATCTGAGTTGATAGTTACCCTCTGTGTTTCTGTTGTGTAAGTATGATGTTAGCCACTTTAGAACATTGTCCTTAATCCAGTATCTGTCTAATTTGGAGAAAAGCAGCAAATGATTTTGTGAGATCACAAAAGATATCTTCAACTTTACTGCTCTGATCCAATAATTTGCCTATTTTTTCAATAAAGTTATTCACTGCATTCAGAGTGTTTTTTCTGGGTTTAAATCCAAATTTGTTACTTATAATAATATCATATTTTAGAATAAAGTTTTTGATCTGGTTTGCGGCTACTTTCTCTAACACTTTTGACAGGACTGGAAGAATACAAATAGGCCAGTAGTTTCCCATGTCTTCCCTTGACCCATTCTTAGACATAGGTCTGACTTCGTCACACTTCAAAGCATCAGGAAAGAATCCCTGTTCAAAAGATTGGTTGAATATTTTAGTTAGGAAATTTGTTATTTTGCCACACACTTTTTTGGTCACTTTAGTGGGTATCCCATCCACCCAGCAGAGATTTTATTTTTTAATGATAATATAACATTTTTCACATCCTTTATTATGACATTTTTAAAATCTGTATGATACTCAGCTTCTTGGTGGATTCCAAAGAGATTAACTTTACTCTGATGCTCTGCTACATCAACATCTGACTTCGCCACATTTATGAAGAATTCATGTAAACACTCTGATATTTGAACCTGGTTTACAATAAACTTATCATATACTTTAATCCTAGGTATTTCATTACTACTATCTCTAACACCTAACTTTGATTTGACAACAGACCACATTGCATTTATAAAATTTTATGTTGTACACTTCTTGTTGCCATTTGCTTGGCTGCCTTCACAACTTCTTAAAATATAGCCTTATAATGACAACATACTCAGTAAAATGTCTGTTTTTATTCTGTGGAGTTTCCTCTTTCTGGCAGTAGAAATGTTTATACCATGGGCTATCCATTTCATTTATAAGTTGTTTTGTTGCATGAGATTTTAATTGGAGAAGTTTCCTTAAATATATCAAGAAAACTACTTAAAATTGATAAGGTTACTATTACAAAAATACAGCTGTTGTAAGGCCATGAACCTTTCTTAACTTATTTCTTAATGTAACTGAATTTTTTTCATTGAAGTTCCTTTTCGTATTGATTTTGTTACACGAAATTTCATTCTTAATTTTTTGTAGTTCAATGATAATGTAGAGTGGTCAGAGATTCCTATATCTATGAAAAATTTGTAACATCTTCAAATACATCGTTTGTTAGAATAATGTCACAGCATCGCAGTGGAAATGGAGAGATACACTACTTAGTTTGAGGCAAATTTACTGCAGAAGAATGATAGTAAAACTGAAGCTATTGTTTTCAATCTGAATGGTCCCAGTCATGACGACAAAACAGTAAAATTATTATGGTTTCACATAGATCAAAAGCTCAGCTGAGGTACCTACACAGGGAAGTTATGTGGCAAACTGGCACGTGTCATCTATCTGCTGTACAAGCTGAGGAGCAGTGTCAGCAAAGAACTTCTGTTATATGCATATTTAGCATTCCTCTGTTCCCACCTGAGTTATGGAATACTATCATGGGGAAATTCTGTAGGCTCAAAACTTGTGCTTAAATGGCAAAAGAAAGTCTTAAGGTGCATATCAGGGCTTAGCACATATGAATCATGTCGAGATTATTTTAAGAAACTAAATATAATATAATATAATGACCCCCCCCCCCCCCCCCCCATGAACCATGGACCTTGCCGTTGGTGGGGAGGCTTGCGTGCCTCAGCGATACAGATGGCCGTACCGTAGGTGCAACCACAACGGAGGGGTATCTGTTGAGAGGCCAGACAAACGTGTGGTTCCTGAAGAGAGGCAGCAGCCTTTTCAGTAGTTGCAGGGGCAACAGTCTGGATGATGACTGATCTGGCCTTGCAACATTAACCAAAACGGCCTTGCTGTGCTGGTACTGCGAATGGCTGAAAGCAAGGGGAAACTACAGCCGTAATTTTTCCCGAGGACATGCAGCTTTACTGTATGATTAAATGATGATGGCATCCTCTTGGGTAAAATATTCCGGAGGTAAAATAGTCCCCCATTCGGATCTCCGGGCGGGGACTACTCAGGAGGATGTCGTTATCAGGAGAAAGAAAACTGGCATTCTACGGATCGGAGCGTGGAATGTCAGATCCCTTAATCGGGCAGGTAGGTTATAAAATTTAAAAAGGGAAATGGATAGGTTAAAGTTAGATATAGTGGGAATTAGTGAAGTTTGGTGGCAGGAGGAACAAGACTTCTGGTCAGGTGACTACAGGGTTATAAACACAAAATCAAATAGGGGTAATGCAGGAGTAGGTTTAATAATGAATAGGAAAATAGAAATGCGGGTAAGCTACTTCAAACAGCATACTGAACGCATTATTGTGGCCAAGATAGATACGAAGCCCACACCTACTACAGTAGTACAAGTTTATATGCCAACTAGCTCTGCAGATGATGAAGAAATTGAAGAAATGTACGATGAAATAAAAGAAATTGTTCAGATAGTGAAGGGAGACGAAAATTTAATAGTAATGGGTGACTGGAATTCGGCAGTACGAAAAGGGAGAGAAGGAAACATAGTAGGTGAATATGGATTGGGGCTAAGAAATGAAAGAGGAAGCCGCCTAGTAGAATTTTGCACAGAGCACAACTTAATCATAGCTAACACTTGGTTTAAGAATCACGAAAGAAGGTTGTATACGTGGAAAAACCCTGGAGATACTAAAAGGTATCAAATAGATTATATAATGGTAAGACAGAGATTTAGGAACCAGGTTTTAAGTTGTAAGACATTTCCAGGGGCAGATGTGGACTCGGACCACAATCTATTGGTTATGACCTGTAGATTAAAACTGAAGAAACTGCAAAATGTGGGAAATTAAGGAGATGGGACCTGGATAAACTGAAATAACCAGAGGTTGTACAGAGTTTCAGGAAGAGCATAAGGGGACAATTGACAGGAATAGGGGAAAGAAATACCGTAGAAGAAGAATGGGTAGCTCTGAGGGATGAAGTAGTGAAGGCAGCAGAGGATAAAGTAGGTAAAAAGACGAGGGCTGCTAGAAATCCTTGGGTAACAGAAGAAATATTGAATTTAATTGATGAAAGGAGAAAATATAAAAATGCAGTAAATGAAGCAGGCAAAAAGGAATACAGACGTCTCAAAAATGGGATCGACAGGAAGTGCAAAATGGCTAAACAGGGATGGCTAGAGGACAAATGTAAGGATGTAGAAGCTTATCTCACTAGGGGTAAGATAGATACTGCCTACAGGAAAATTAAAGAGACCTTTGGAGAGAAGAGAACCACGTGTATGAATATCAAGAGCTCAGATGGCAACCCAGTTCTAAGCAAAGAAGGGAAGGCAGAAAGGTGGAAGGAGTATATGGAAGGTTTATACAAGGGTGATGTACTTGAGGACAATATTATGGAAATGGAAGAGGATGTAGATGAAGACGAAATGGGAGATACGATAATGCGTGAAGAGTTTGACAGAGCACTGAAAGACCTGAGTCGAAACAAGGCCCCCGGAGTAGACAACATTCCATTAGAACTACTGACAGCCTTGGGAGAGCCAGTCATGACAAAACTCTACCAGCTGGTGAGCAAGATGTATGAGACAGGCGAAATACCCTCAGACTTCAAGAAGAATATAATAATTCCAATCCCAAAGAAAGCAGGTGCTGACAGATGTGAAAATTACCGAACTATCAGTTTAATAAGTCACAGCTGCAAAATACTAACGCGAATTCTTTACAGACTAATGGAAAAACTGGTAGATGCGGACCTCGGGGAGGATCAGTTTGGATTCCGTCGAAATGTTGGAACACGTGAGGCAATACTGACCTTACGACTTATCTTAGAAGAAAGATTAAGAAAAGGCAAACCTACGTTTCTAGCATTTGTAGACTTAGAGAAAGCTTTTGACAATGTTGACTGGAATACTCTTTTTCAAATTCTAAAGGTCGCAGGGGTAAAATACAGGGAGCGAAAGGCTATTTACAATTTGTACAGAAACCAGATGGCAGTCATAAGAGTCGAGGGGCACGAAAGGGAAGCAGTGGTTGGGAAAGGAGTGAGACAGGGTTGTAGCCTCTCCCTGATGTTATTCAATCTGTATATTGAGCAAGCAGTAAAGGAAACAAAAGAAAAATTTGGAGTAGGTATTAAAATTCATGGAGACGAAGTAAAAACTTTGAGGTTCGCCGATGACATTGTAATTCTGTCAGAGACGGCAAAGGACTTGGAAGAGCAGTTGAACGGAATGGACAGTGTCTTGAAAGGAGGATATAAGATGAACATCAACAAAAGCAAAACGAGGATAATGGAATGTAGTCAAATTAAATCGGGTGATGCTGAGGGAATTAGATTAGGAAATGAGACACTTCAAGTAGTAAAGGAGTTTTGCTATTTAGGAAGTAAAATAACTGATGATGGTCGAAGTAGAGAGGATATAAAATGTAGACTGGCAATGGCAAGGAAAGCGTTTCTGAAGAAGAGAAATTTATTAACATCGAATATAGATTTATGTATCAGGAAGTCGTTTCTGAAAGTATTTGTTTGGAGTGTAGCCATGTATGGAAGTGAAACATGGACAATAACTAGTTTGGACAAGAAGAGAATAGAAGCTTTCGAAATGTGGTGCTACAGAAGAATACTGAAGATAAGGTGGATAGATCACATAACTAATGCGGAGGTACTGAATAGGATTGGGGAGAAGAGAAGTTTGTGGCACAACTTGACTAGAAGAAGGGATCGGTTGGTAGGACATGTTTTGAGGCATCAAGGGATCACAAATTTAGCGTTGGAGGGCAGCGTGGAGGGTAAAAATCGTAGAGGGAGACCGAGAGATAAGTACACTAAGCAGATTCAGAAGGATGTAGGTTGCAGTAGGTACTGGGAGATGAAGCAGCTTGCACAGGATAGAGTAGCATGGAGAGCTGCATCAAACCAGTCTCAGGACTGAAGACAACAACAACAACAAATATAATGACAGTGCCTTGCCCGTGTATTTACAATTGCCTTTTCTTTGTTAAAGAGAATCTGAGTAAATTTGACTTAAGGAGGATAGTTCATGACCATAACATAAGAATTGGACATACAATTAATAGGCCATATGCTAGGCTATCAAGGACACATAACAGTTACAAATATATTGGTTCTGTCTGCTTCAACAAATTATATGAAAATACCTACACAGTGCCAGTAAATAAATTTAAAACTAGTCTTTTGAGGTGGATAAAAAGTAAAATAATTTACTGTGCTCAAGAGTTCCTTGAATATGTGACAAATGATCCAATTGTCTTACAAGAATGAACAATAAACTGACTGCAAATTATAGATATGTCACACTGTGCAACTATTTCATTACTGTGTCATGTACGAATTGTTAATTATCTGTTTGATTGTTGTCACATACTGAACTATGTAGTTCAATTATCTTGTAATTGATCTGTTAGGAAACTTTTTGTTGTAATTGACATTTGCATAAATATGTACTGTATCTATCTTGGATTATTATATTGTAGTTAATGAAATTTTCCAAGTATATATTATTATTATTGTGTAAACACTGATGACAACAATTGCATTTAAATATAGTCAAAGGTGGAATAAAACATTTGTATTTGTATCATACAGGTAGCTGACTGCATTTACTCTAGTGAGCTACATGAAATTTACAGCATTTTGTAGCCAAAGTTTTCTATTTAGCAAGAGGCTTATCAAAGAAGCAACAGCTCCACTTATAAATATGAAATACTGAAAGCAATTAACAGTATGAAACCCAAAATGTCTGCAGGACTGGACGAAGTGCCAGTGACAATAATAAAAAAGTCACCATGCAAATCTTGGAACCACTGGTACGTATTGCCAATTTATCATTCAATGATGGTGTGTTCCCCCAAAGGCTGAAAATTGCTAAGGTTAAACCATTATTCAAAAATGGGGATATCCATAAGTTAGAAAACTATAGACTTATATCCCTCCTTCCATCTTTATCAAATAGTTTTGAAAAACTGATGAAAATTAGACTCATAAGTGTCAGGAAGTCATTTCTGAGAGTATTTGTATGGAGTGTAGCCATGTATGGAAGTGAATCATGGACGATAAATAGTTTGGACAAGAAGAGAATAGAAGCTTTCGAAATGTGGTGCTACAGAAGAATGCTGAATATTAGATGGGTAGATCACATAACTAATGAGGAAGTATTGAATCGGATTGGGGAGAAGAGAAGTTTGTGGCACAACTTGACCAGAAGAAGGGATCGGTTGGTAGGACATGTTCTGAAGCATCAAGGGATCACCATTTCATGTTGGAGGGCAGCGTGGAGGGTAAAAATCGTAGAGGGAGACCAAGAGATGACTACAGTAAGCAGATTCAGAAGGATGTAGGTTGCAGTAGGTACTGGGAGATGAAGAAGCTTGCACAGGATAGAGTAGCATGGAGAGCTGCATCAAACCAGTCTCAGGACTGAAGACCACAACAACAAGCTACCTTGACACCTTCAATCTTCTAAATCGTAATCAACATGGTTTTCGTACAGGTTACAGCACAGAAACAGCTATACAGGCCTATATGGAAGAAATTATTAGAAACTTAGACACTAACAAATGTGTGGTAGGAATCAACCTAGGTCTTTCCAAGGCCTTTGATACAGTTGTTGTTGTGGTGGTCTTCAGTCCTGAGACTGGTTTGATGCAGCTCTCCATGCTACTCTATCCTGTGCAGGTGTTAAAACTAGTGTAGCTAATTGTTTGCAAAAGATGATGTCACCTGACCAAGAAGACACCACACCCAATTTTCCATTATGTTCCAACATATAATTACCTGAATAGCTCTTTACATGATTTGTATCTTATTTTTCACATGAATATGATCAATTACAAAATCAATTCAGTAATCAACACACTAGTTTCACTATCCTATAAAGCTTAGACACTGCATCATAATGGAAAGAGATGGAAGGGAGTTTGAGAATCAGAGGTCCCTTTTATATTCTACTTGCCATTTTGGGGACATGCCATGAAAAGCAGTTTTGGTAAAATATTGAATGACAAAGATGTAATCATTCAAAATTGGTGAAAAGTTTTAGACTGGCTGTACATTCTCTGTGGGGTCTTACCATCTTAATCATACTTATCAAGTAATGCTTGCTAGTTTAATTGCAGCACAAATATCACATGATGAAATTTTAAAGAATGTAAGAGATTTTGTTCATGAAGGATACTTCAGTGAGCTGCATTCTGATAGACAGAAAAGATTTACAATATGAAAAAAGAGTAATAACTAGACAATTCAGTACAAGAAAATGATGCAGTCAGTGTGCACCTTTGTGTTCAGAAAATAGAGCTTCCTTGAAAAGATTATGCTGTAATGTTTTACAAAGCTCAATTATTGGAAGATGATATGTTCTAGGAAAGTGTTTTTATGCTAGTTATGAGGAACCATTTGAATTAAAATTGCATAAACTCTGCATTCTAAATAAATTATTGAGATACAAGGCAAAAATTGGTACAAATTTTATTTTATGATGCTGAAGACTGTCAATGTATCTGTTGTAGGGTGCTTAGCGGCTTGCAGCTGGAAAACATGTTCTAACACATCAGACCAGTATCACACAGTATCATTTATTTGTTGTGGTAAGTTTACAGGTATTCTTGTCACACATTACGAATAGCTGCCTGTATAACAATGCTTTAAGTATAGTAAACATAGGTTGTTGTGCATTTGGCATGTTGACCAGGCATTGTCGTGAATCACTACCGAGTAAGGTGAAATATACAATGTGGGAGTGTAGTAAAAACATAGTTCTGAAAACTTTGAATTTTGAGGCTGAAAGGAGACAATTGTCTCAGATTTTTGAAGATTCCTTAATATATTCTTCGGAGGACCAATAACCTTAAGAATTTGGAAGTTAGTATAGAAATGAATATGGAGGGTGTCGAAATACGTGATCTTACTGTTGCAGAGCAGTATAATGCCCTAACACTGGCATGTATAGGCTTAGTTGGTATGTGTGTGTGTGTGTGTGTGTGTGTGTGTGTGTGTGTGTGTGTGTGTGTGTGTGTGTGTGTGTGTGTGTGCACCTAATTTTGTTTGCAGGTGTGTATGTGCAGGTATGTTTCTTCTTGTATTAATTTTAAGTTTAAGGGAAGCTTGTGCATTCATGTCATCATGATGTGCTATGGTATCATCATGGTCCATTCAAGACGCTGGTTAAATAAAGATGAAGCTCTGCAAACAATAAAAAAAATGGCAGTCCTGCAGCTGTCTTCTATCATCAGTATTGTATTGTATAATATGTCAACTGGGGACCTAGATATGATGGAGAGGCTCCGTCCCCGCCACAGCCGCAGTGGTCCACAATGCCACGACTACCACTGTCCACACGGAACCCAGGGTTATTGTGCAGTTTGGCCCTCGGTGGACCCCACCCCGAGGGAATGTCTCACACCAGATGAGTGTAACCCCTATGTTTGCATGGTAGAGTAATGGTGGTGTGCACGTATGTGGAGAACTTGTTTGCGCGTCAATCGCCGACATAGTGTAACTGAGGCAGAATAAGAGGAACCAGCCCACATTCCTCAAGGCAGATGGAAAACTGCCTAAAAACCATCCACAGACTGGCTGGTTCACCAGACCTCAACACAAATCCACTGGGCAGATTCATGCCAGGGACTAGGCACTCCTTCCCGTCACCTGGAAAGCCGTCTATCATCAGTACTGTGAGCTAGAATGTGTATTATACAAGAAAAGCGTAGTGCTTTCATGAATGGTGGCAAATGTTAGAAATCAAAATGCTCCTTTTCTTCTGACAGCATTATGCAAACATGCATCAAACCCTTTCTAAAGTAAATAAAATAGAAAGAAGCTTCCACATGGGAAAAATATATTAAAAACAAAGATTCCAAGACTTACCAAGCGGGAAAGCGCCGGCAGACAGGCACATGAACAAAACACACAAACACACACACAGAGTTACTAGCTTTCGCAACCGATGGTTGCTTCTTCAGGAAGGAGAGGGAAAGATGAAAGGATGTGGGTTTTAAGGGAGAGGGTAAGGAGTCATTCCAATCCCGGGAGCGGAAAGACTTCCCTTAGGGAAAAAAAGGACAGGTGTACACTCGCACACACATCCTTTCATCTTTCCCTCTCCTTCCTGAAGAAGCAACCATCGGTTGCGAAAGCTAGTAACTCTGTGTGTGTGTTTGTGTGTTTTGTTCATGTGCCTGTCTGCCGGCGCTTTCCCGCTTGGTAAGTCTTGGAATCTTTGTTTTTAATATACCTTTCTAAAGTAATCTTGAGTGTTTGGGATTCACCTCATTACAGATTAAAGAAGACTTCAAAGCAACTCAGAGGTATGCTTCTATACTTGTTATCACTGGGTTTGATGAACACACAATGGTTATCTAGATGCTTTGTGAACTCAAATGGGAATCCCTGTAATGATTATGATGCTTTTTCTCCAACATACTACTAAGAAAATTTGGAGGAAAGACATAGGCAGCTGACTGCAGAATTATTCTCCTACTGCTAACATACAATTTGCAGAATGATTATGAAGGCAAGGTAAGAGAAATTAATTGTCAGGAATAGACACGGAGATAGTTGTTTCCACCCACTCCATTTGTGGCTGAAATATTCCAGGAAACCCACTGTACCCTTGGTACCTCATGACATACACCATAGTGTTTGACTTCCAGAACATGTGTATAGATGGAGATGTAGAAACTAGAGTAGTTAAATGTTTGGAGAAGAACTCATCTGATCAAGAAGTCACTGTTTCCCATTTTCCATTACATTGGAATATGTAATTCCCTGAAGAGCTCTTAACATGTTTTTCTACCTCATTTCTCACATGAACATGAACACTCACAAAATCAATCACTGTCCTAGAAAGCTGAAACACTGCACCATAATGAGAGCTGTTAAAAGGATGTTTGAGGACCAGATGTCCCTTTCATATTACACTTGCAATTTTGAGGAACTACCATGAAAAGCAGTTTTGGTAAAATATTGAATGACAAAGATGTATTCATGCAACACTGATGTAAAGTTCTAGATGAGTCAAAGCTTCATTCTGCGGTCTTACCATCTTTCCAATACATATAAAGTAATGCTTTCTGGTTTACTTGCAGCAGAAATACCACAACTTTAAATTTTAAAGAAAATAAGAGATTGTTTTCATGGAGGATATCTGAGTGGGTAGCATCCTGATAGACAGAAAACATATTTATAACATCAGAAAAGAGTATCAGCTAGACAGTTGTTTTTGATGTTGTAGAATGTGTAACACTGGTGTTTGTGTGTGTGTGTGTGTTTGTTTGTTTGGAGGTGTGTACCAATGTGAATTTCTTCCTGTATCGATTTTAAGTTGAAGGGCAACTTCCAAAAAATTTATTGATATTGTTATGATGTACTGTTGAGCGATTGTGGCCACTCCAAGACAGTGGTTACATGAAGATGAAGCTCTGCAGATAATAACAAAAGTGATAGCCCTGCAGAAGTCTGGAAAGATGCATGATATAAGCTGCAGAAGTCTGGAAAGATGCATGATATAAGAAATGCACAGTGCTTTCATAAATGATGCAAATGTTTGAAGTCAAAATACCCTTTCCTTATAACATCATTAGACAAACATGCAGAAACCGTAGTTTTAAGTCCTGCTTTAGGATTTGGTATCTATGCCAAGTTACATTAAAAGATGACCTCAAAGCAATTCAGAGTTGTGCTTCTACATTTGTCATAAGTGGGTTTCATTAACACATGAGTGTTATGGAGATGTTTTGTGAACTCCAGTGGGAATTCCTGGATTGACTGTGATGCTCCTTTAGCAAAATGCTATTCAGAAAATTTAGAGAAGAAATACTGCAACTGTCTCCTGAGCTATTCTACCACTGCTAATATAGAATTTGCATAAGGATTATGTAGACAAGGCAAGAGAAATTAGTACTCATACAGGGGCATTGAGACATTCAGTTTTTCCTCACTCCTTTTCTATCTATAATAGGAAAGGAAATGACCAATATTGAATGGTACCCTCTGTAGATGTCAACCAGTGTAACTATTTGCTTGCAACAGAACAACTCATCTGGCAAGAAGTCATTGCTCTCCATTTTACACTGACTAAGCGAAAGTCTTCAGCAAACATGAAGTAAAAGGAGCAGAGAATATTTCAATAGTAAAAAGAGGAAGCAATGCAAAAGTAAGCAATTCATCATAATTTTAAGAAATTGTGGCCATTGAGGAAGAGGGTCTTGTAAATTATGTTAGCACTGGAAGTGACATGGCTATATACAAGTTAAAGTACCAGCGGTTCTTAGGATATTCTGTGTTCCTAAGCCATATGAATACCTTTGTGTTGCAGAGGATGGATCCACAGAAAGGAACCTAGTGAATGTCAAGACAAACGTTCCCTAACCTTTGCTTTGTACAGAGTCCCTGATGTCCTATGAGTAAGGAATTACCACTGAAACCAAATGATAAAATTTAGGCTGAATACAAGCAGCTTGTAGTAAAACAATGGATCCACATTCAGTAGGAATGAGTCAAAAATCCTCACTTGGCCATCTTTGTTTAGGTTTTCTGTGGTTTTCTAAATTACTCAATACAAATATCAGCATGGTTGTTTGAACAAACCAATATGCAGTTTTAAATGTGTGCTGTTAATGCAGTTCATTCCATTAATAAGGTTTGTCCATTTTCTTGTACTTTGTCAGTATAGTCTTCATGTTCATGTAACTTTTGAATAAGCAGTAAAACGTTCTTTCGATTCAGCTTTATTATTCTATTTATGTGTTTTCCTTATTGTATTAACACAGTCTACATGTGACTGTGTATCTTGTGTATTCACTTTGAAGAAGTGGACTAAATCAATTAAACATTACTATTATGTTCTTCAGTTTGATCAATTTAATTAATACTATACTCCATAGGCAATTTACAGAATTTTCCCAAATATTTGATAGCTTTGTTCACATGGGATGTGTAAGATGGTGTGTGTGTGTGTGTGTGTGTGTGTGTGTGTGTGTGTGTGTGTGTGTTTGGTATGTCTGAGTGGGTAAGTGTTGAAGTTTCAGACTACGGATCAGAAGGTCACTGTTACTGTTACCAATCATTTCCAGGGTTTTTGTCCATAATTTGTCATTTATTTTACCTCTTGTAGTGTTACTACTGTGAAAAATGCTAAGTTTGAAGTCCATGCTAAACTGCATGTTCCCTTGTAACTAGCTGTGAAAGTCAGATCAAAGTTAAGAGGAAGTTAGCAGCAATAACTGTGCTGAGATAAGAGATGAACCCTGTCAGCAGCATTAATTCTAGGGAACAACAATGTCCTGCCAATGACTATTTACTCCTGTTGCAACTTCAGCCATTTGAACAGGGTCACATTATGTGACTCTGGGAAAGTGCATTTACAAATTGGTGGGCTGATGCACACATTGAACATAATGTATCAGGGGATGTCACCATTTTCAACATAGTTTGTGGAAGATTTCCACATCTGTAGGACAGGTTCTAGATGTCTGTGTAGTATAGACACACTTGAGGACAAACTTTTTGTGAGAGCAGCAGTGGTTTACCAAGCATCATCCACAGAAAAAATGGGGGTTCATGTTGCACCTCATGTATCACCAAGGAGCATTGGTAAAACCTGATTTCAGTAGGACTAAGATCACATGTGCTCTATTCATGCTTCCAGTGACACCATAACATCAGCAAGAAATTTTAGATTGTGTCATGGAACAGTTCACTGGAGATTGGAATAGAACTCCTGTCTTCGGTGATGTGAGGGTAAAGTAAGTAGTGCCAGCTATTTGGCACAGGTGGTTTTCACCATGCTGCTGCAATTTTGTTGATGAGATAATGATGTTTATTTTTCAGCAGGACAGTGCATGATTACATAGATCTGCTGCAACACAAGATGCTAGTCAGTGTGTACAATACCTGTTCTGGTCAGCGAGCTCACCATCTGTTGGCAAATTGAAATGTATGGATCATAATGAAACTGAAACTTACTCGTTCCTCATTGGCAAAAAAAAGAATATCATTTGGTAACTTTATGATTGTTTGTATGCAAGAATATTCACCTGTATTTCCATGAAAGGCATATGTACGGGGTATTGATTGACGTTTTGGGTACACTTAATTGAAACACGTTCAGCAACGAAAGCTTCCTGGAGAAGATTCTTCCATAATATTTTAAGAAGTTCAATTATTAGAGAATTATATATTATAGAAAAGGTTTTTATGGTAGTTATAGTGTACCATTTGAATTAACATGACATAAACTCTTTATTCCAGATCAAATACTCAGAGACAGTACACATGACAAAAATCTATACAACTTTTATTTTATGGTTCTGAAGATATTCAATGTATCTGTTATATAGAACGTAGTGGTTTCCTGCTCGAGAACACATTCTAACATATTACAGCAGGATCACACACTATTATTTATTAGGTGTGGTATGTTCAGAGGTATTCATTCAGACATCTGCAATAGCTATATGTTTTACAATGCTTTTAGTACAGTAAATATAGGTTGTTGTTCATTTGACACATTGACCAGGGACTGAGGTGAATCGTTATTGAGTAGGGTGAAATATGCACTGTGGGAATGTAGAAAAAACATAGTTATTAAAACTGAATTTTGAGGCTGAATGGTGGAAATTTTCTCAGATGTTGGAAGATTCTTAATTTATTCTGCAGAGGACCAATGGCCTTAAGAGTTTGGAAGTTATTTTAGAAATTAAAATGCAGGGTGTCCAAATATGTGAGCTTACTGTTACAGAGCAGTAACCCTGACACATATGTGGAGTCACTCCATGTGATGGTGAAGCTCTCTTATTTCTCCTGAAAAGCTAATGATGAATTTGATACATACACTCAGGTCCTGCTTAACCTAGCACAAGACTTGTTATTGGAGAGTGTTAAGACTGGGAAGCATTATCACCTTGCCATGGCAAAAATAATTTGGAGCCATAACACCAGTCTCATTGTTAAGAAGAAAATCATAAGCTGCACTGAAGCTGATGAATGGCAGGTATCATTCCTTTCAAACCCCTATATAGTTTAATCACTAGAGACAGTTCATATGTTGTGACACTTATCCAGTTCTGTCAAGCATGCATTTTGTATGTGTTTGTTATCAAAAATGCATTCCAGTTTTGCTACATTTGGTTGTTGAAATTTGAGTGATGCTGGTGTGTGAGTCTTTTTTGTTTGCAGGTGTGTGTGCAGAGGCGTATTTCTTCCTGAAGGGCAATGGGTGCAAGTTTAATCATGTCAGTACAACTTACTATTGAGACATTGTGTTCACTTCAAGAGACTGTTGAAATAAAAAGGTAGCTCTGTGGATGATGACAAAAATGGTAGCACTGCATCCATCATCTGCCACCATCACTGTGAACTGGAAAGCTGAATTCTAAAGCAAAAGTAGTGTTTTCACAAATCACGGGAAATGTTGGAAATCAAAACATTATTTTCCTTATGACATCATTAGAGAAACATGCAACAAACTCAGTCTAAACTCCTGGTTGAAGGCTTGGGATCCATGAAGGTCAGATTAAAGGAAAACCTCAAAGGAATTCAGAAGTGTGCCTCTAGGTTTGTCACCAGTGGGTCTGATCAACACATGAGTGTTATGGGGATGCTTTGTGAACTCAAATTGGAATATTTGGTGAGACTGTGATACTAAAACCCATTTGAGAAAATTTAAAGAATGGATATTTGCAGGTGATTGAAGAATTATTCTATTGGCAATAGCACAAAATTTGCATAAGGATTATGAAGACAAAATAAGATAAATTAGTACTTATACAGAGACTGAGACTGTCATTTTCTCTCACTCCATTTTGGGGGGAAATAGTATAGCCTAACAATCCATGGTATCCTCTGGAACCATTGATACCCTCTGCCATACAGAATACTATTATGTTCCTAGAGTGGGTCTTAATGGGTAGCTTTGGTAGAAGTCCACAATGGTTCTTTACTCCTTCCAGGAGAATGCACCAAGGACAAAAATTACACAAAAACTATATTTCACTCATACAGTGAGATGACACATACACTAACATTTTGTTGTCTGGCTAGTGCCCAAAGAGTCGGCCAGAAAATAAACAATCTACACAGATAGCACTATGAACAATGTTTCAGTTTCGATCATCGTCTACCTTACTGGCACACCAACGAGAGCTATGGAGGGACTACAGTGCAGATGGAGCATGAGATGTCCAGCTCTTGTTGGCATAATGAGTCCAGGCTTGGCTATGGGAATTCCTTGTTGTGGTCGCTGCATCTCTTAAATATCCATTCTTCCAGAAGAGATGTGTTTCCCTATTTACACACATGCCCAAGAGATGCATGGCTAGGTGGTACTGCAGTGTACTCTGGCTATGACTGATGATGTTCCTCACTTCCGGTATGCCTCCTGGTGACTTGCCAGTAACTTAGGCGTCCGGCCATTTCGCTGCCGTGTGTATGATCAGCGCCGTTCCTTGCCTGTGCAGTGTAGTTGTTGTGCAGGTTGCAGATGCTACCACTTGGCACCATAGCAATGCCCTCCCCCTCCAATGTGTTGAGGCGCTGAGAGGGCTCGGTAGCCTCAGTGAAGTAGGAGTTGCTGCCAGGCTGGGTGGAGCTGTAAGAGTTGACATCCATTCGAGTCAGATGGAAGGCATGTTGACCTGCAGCATGTGTTGGAGGGTCCTGAGCTGGTTTATCAACTAGAGAAGCTATGACTGCCTTTTCATGGAAATCTGAAACATAGAAAGGCATTAAGTAATCTGTCGGTGGGTCTGGTCCACGATATGCCCAGTCTTGCTTGAGATGCTGGCAGGAGTGACCTCCCAGAAGCGGCTGGACTTAGACCACCACTCGACCAAGTGATCAGAGAATGATGGCAGGCTGCCACAGTGGATAGCCTCAACAAAAGGTCCGCTCCAATACTGGGTCATGTGGAAACAAACATTGTTGTCGATTAGCTGCTGGTGGTGAGGGGCTTGCACGGGGGTACATCAAAGAAAGCTGTGCTCAATGTTGCGAGCCATAAAACTTCTCCACCACTGAGGATCCATCCTGAGTTGATGCCAAGTATGACGAGAGTAAAAGTGTCAAGGCATCTTCAATGGAGCGTTGAGACTTGAAGTTTCACGTTAACTGCTCAGCCATACCATTGGAAGCAGAAGCAGAGGAATAGAAGGCCTGGAACTCACCTGATGTAAATTGGGGTTCATGTCACAAACCAATGTTCCTTGTAAGCCTTCCAGAGTGAATAACTGTGCCAAGACCTGTATGGTGCTTGCAGAGATGGTAAATAGCATGCATAACACAAACGGAAACCCATTGCCTGAAAGAGATGAGCACACAAGGCATGCCCTATGGAGCCCTGTAGTAACACAACCTCATGTAGGAAGGAAAGTTCCTGTTGCCTGGCTGGTCCAGTACGCTTGGAGATCATGGTGCAAGAGCTGCTTCCTGCACATGGGCCATCCTCGTGTGGTATATTTCAGAACCAGCTTGATAGCTGGGTCATTTGTCATATGCTATGCCACTAGGTGTGTATCGATGGGGAGACAGGACGTTACATCTGTGTCTTCCTCACCCAGATGTCAGAAAACTTCAGGAGCCTAACTGAAGCCAGGATCCACACCAACAATCAGACACAGGAGGAGGTCTGCATTGGCATGGGCAGCAGAAGAGCGATATTGGTTGGGACAGAAGGGGCTTATGGTCCATCAGAGGTGTGAACAGTCTGACATAGATGTAATTATGGAAACATTTAATTCCAAAAATGATGGCTAAAGCCGTCTTTCAATCTGGCTGTATCATTGTGATTGTTAACATGCGAGAATATTCACTTGAATTTCCATGAGACCAGGGTATACTGGCTATTGATTGAATGTTAGGTATCCATTATTGTAACCTGAGCTTCCTGTGGCCTGGGTTTGTTATCACATAGTCTAACAGTGATAAGTTCTATGTCAAATCACTTGTTAGTAAAATGCCTTGTAGTTAAGGGTGTAGCTTTTCCTTTCCAGCGGATGAAATGATGTTAGTAAAATCGGTTTAGAAATACTGAACCTGTAAATCCATGATATGTTGTGACAGTGTTAACTTATTTTTATAGTGTTTTAACTATGCATATTACTATCATAATATAATAATATAATATAATTATAATATAACATAATATAATATAATATAATATAATATAATATAATATAATATAATAATATAATCAAGGAATGCAATGACACATTCATATAACATAATTCCAGCGATAAGTATGAGGGGTTTACTGTTTCCGCAGCCGTATATCTGTCTCCAACAACCGCAAGGCAAATTAGGACCAAAAATAAAAAATGGGCTGTCAGTTGCACAAATCTTGTAGTCGACGTTTCAAAATCTGGAAAATGGGAAAGAATAATTTTCAACATATCGTTCGAAATGTATTCCTACCAGCTGCCGAAACTAATCCATTGCTTTTGTTTGATTCATGGTCTGGACATAACGACGCCTCTGTTTTTGTGGAGGACGACGAAAAATCTGTAGATATAATGTGGATTCCGTCTGGAACTACTATTGCGATTCAACCTCTCGATAAAGAATTTTTTCGACAGTGGAAAACATTTTTCAGAAAATTATCAGACAACATAATTTCGGATACTTCTCTCTCATTTCAGGTTTATCAGCAGATTACCTTTCTTAAGCTCCAGTCATTTGTACATTACCAATTTTCTTAGCCATGCATTACGAATGCTATGCAGCGCAATATACAGAACAACGGCTGGGACCATTTCTGATTCCATCGCAGTTCTGTCCAAAACAAAAAAGAAAAAAAAAGTGGTTACCGCGAAGCGCCTGACTGCATTAATTTTTCCGTGCCTGGTGCAAGAACAATGGTTGTTTTTGTCATTCAATAGATACTTCGCATTTCTGTGAAGACTACAGGAAATAAACAGAGAACTGTTTCACTGATAGTCACATGTACAACATTAAAACATTATTATAAGAAATAGCGTATAGGAATTGTTATGAAATGTACTACTGCAAGACTCATTTCATTTTAACAAATTATATGCCCTTATTGATGGAAGTCGTCTGTGACATCAAACATTGCCATGATTTTACTTTCTCTGCTAGCCACTTTTATCACAATTCCATGTGCTACAATTGAACTGGCGACTCAAAAAATGGTTGTGTAGTTTAAGCCAGGTTTTCACTGGAGCAAACAAGCAAAAGAGAATTCTGTCTGGTGCACCCGGTAGGCCTCTTGCAGGTCTTACAATTGGACGTCACTGGAGCTACTTACATGTCTCTAACCTTCCGCAGTTACATAATCGGAAAATGGAGACCTGCAATTTAACGTGGAATCTAAACCACACGTCTCTCGTGGCCACTCCAACATCTGTGAGAAGTGGTGATCGGTTAAAAAACATAGTGAAGAAGTTGTGGTCTGAATGGGATTTGTAGTCCTGTTCTTTGGATCACGAAGCACGCTCTTTGCCAACAGACCATTTTTGTTTCAGAAAAGAAACAACAAAAAAGAATATGATGATTAAACCTTACAGGCGTAGTGGAAACGCTAACTGTGTCACCTCTTGAGATGATGCTCGACGTCGGTGATTAGTGTTCTGTTATAAATTTCGCCTCAGTGGTAATCAGAAGCCGGGGAAAAATTGCAGCCGACATACAAGGAAAATTTTGGACCAGTGTTAAGGGGAGATGAAGATGCAGTCCCGTCTAAAGTGCACGATCTCCACGCTTCCGCACAAACTGAGACACTTAAATTCTTCCTTTCTGTGCCACTTTGCATACTCCGTCAAGAACAGTGCGCTCGTCATGCAAAATAATCCTCACTGAATAGCAGAGTTTCGCATTGTGGCTCTAACAAGATAGAGTTGTATCCTGTATTCCGATAACACAGCGTTCATAGGCAACGTTCTCTACCTCGTGTTCTCTTCCGTTCCCTCTAGTATAAACGATTCTATACAGGCTCAAACAACTCTACCCAATGCTCAACAGGGAAGTACACTGAATAGGAGGGTATACATGACACTGATTAGACCTCTGATGAAGTACGCAGCTCCTGCCTGGGGATACGTAGCTCCTACACTCCAGCGCCACCAGCAGATCATAGTACTACGCATCACTAGCAACGCTCCATGCTACACACTCATTGTGGATCTTCACAGTGAATACCGCCTTGAAACCCTCAAGGAAGTATTAAAAAAACACGCTACACGACTATACAGAAACTCGAGACACTCGAACAATCCTTTTATCCTTACTCTGGGAAACTATGATGACAACCATAGGTGGAAGCATAAGCGGCCAAAGACACTACTAGCCAGGGCACAACCACCTCTGGCAAGCTAACATACACCCACAAGCGATAAACGTCGTCAAGCCCCTGCATATCAATAACATCGACTGGATATATCAGCTGCTGTTAAAGCCGACCAACAGGCTACAGCAGGAAACCGACAAGCTCGCACACTGATGCACAAACAAATCGCTATCATCATCCTACAGTGTGAATGTCATATATGACCTATAGGACACAAAACGTTGATGAAGCTGTTATATGTAGGCTGCGCTGACCGAGAGATCAACATCGGCATCCAGGGGCAGCCGCCGAGTAACAGCACTGCACAAAGTCAAAGGTATCGATCTGCATGGTACCCACTACTAACAAAGCCTACCCTTGCAAGACTTCTCGCAGGCAGCAAGAAAACAACTACTGCTTTTACAACCCGACCCAACTATCGCAGAGGTTTTTTTCCCTTGGCTCTTGCCTTGGCACTTTTTTCCCCTCTGCCCTTCAAACCGCTACCCTTCGTTGACATTTCGACCCAATCTATCTACAGATGAGCGCGTATTAATGGTTAACCTTAACCAGACGTACGCAAACATCGCAGTACCCACATCCTGCGAGACCTCACTCTAGTTAAAACTAACCCTTTTGCAGAGATGACAGTAGTTTTTCTGTGTTGGCCATCATGCCAGTGTGGGTGTGGAGGGGCTCCGCCACTTATATACAAGCGAATGATAGCGAATTTTCTGCAAATGCTCATTCACACGTGTTCGCTTCCATTCGCTCCATTGTAAACCAGGCCGTATGTGCTTAAAACTGGTGTCTGTGAATTCTGGATAATTCCGCTACGTGACGCTGCTTGAGTGATTTGCCTAGTCACACTAGACTGACAGGGCTGTAAAAACCACTGTTATCGACAAAAATGGATAACGTCAACAATTTTTACAAAATACTTGTAATGCCCCTTAGCGGCTAAAATTTTAGTATTGCATTTCTTTCGTTGTGTTCTTCCGGTGTAACAAATTTCAGGGTAGGTTTCGACATGTCTTATTGGACCATTCCCTTGTAAGTTGGGAAGCATTACCAAGCTTGGAGCCGTAAAGCTGTTCTCAGTATTTAGAAGAAAACTATACTCTGAACTGAAGGTGAAACGAGCGTTAGGCGCCATTGGCCGGGAGGCCTCTTACGGGGCAGGTCCGACAGCCTTGGTGCAGGTCTTATTACATTCGAAGCTAGATTGCGCGACCTGCGCGCCTGATGGGGATGAAATGATGATGAAGACAACACAACAGCCACTCCCTGAGCGGAGAAAATCCCCAAACCAGCCGGGAATGGAACCCGGGCCCGTAGGATGGCAATCCGTTACGCTGACCATTCAGCTATTTTTTTTGCTAGTTTTTTTTCCTTTATTAAAACAACCATATATGTACATAAGCACAAAAACTAATGTTGAAGTGCTGGAACTGATTCAACACGAATTGTATCCTACAATAGACTGAAGAATACATTTCAATATAGTGCCATTTGTAAGCTTACAAAATAGAACATTATAGTAAACTGAAAATAGCCTCTTTAGTCCAGTCAGAGACGTAGAACCGAAACGCAAACATATATATAATTGATTGTCTTAACTGGAATGACAGTTCTGTCATTTGATTCATAACCGTCCAAAGCTCAAAGTCATTTGGAGCACACAAACGGATAACAAGAGATGCACAGGAGCATAAATTAATGAAAACGTCGCAATGAAGTTTATAACACCAATGAGAAGTCGGGAGTAGTCCTAGGATCTGGTATAACCCCTTATTCGTTGTGTATTTGGTTCGCTACATAGTCTTGCATGTGATTTGTGTGCTTACCGGCATCGAGAATTACCCTACGCCTTGTTTTTCAAAAATTATGTCTAACATGTTAGCAAACATCTTCCTGAAATTTGGGCAACGTTTCATCTTCCAGCGTGCCGTTCTCATGTAAGCCTCGAAACTAATGAGATTATCTTCACTATTGTGGATGATGATATATGTCACAAACTGTCCTAACATCCACATCACGGTGTTGTTCTTGGTGGCGGGAAAATGTTCCGTGTCCGGTCAGAGCAGGATGTCGGTGCAGTGGCTGGCTGGGCTGCTGCGGGTAATCAGGCCCAGTCTCTGCTGCGCCCATTTCCAGTTAGTGAGATGACCGCCACAAGTGAAGCGATGGCGTAAGGTGTCGACTAAACCACAGCGGACGCATTTATCACTGTCACTTAAACCGATTCTGTGCAACCTTTCATTAGTGGGTATAACATCGTTTACCACTCTATACCACGTGGACGCCACTTCAGCAGTGTGGACAGTTAAACTTACGTTGTCCCAAACTGCCTTCCAATGAACACTCGGGTATTTAAGTTCAATGGGATTCCGGACTATAGGAGATGTCCATCTTTTTAATAACAGGCGCGTCGTCGGTAAATCGAGCGTTAAATAATGACCATCAATATCACTTACTTCAAGAAAAAACTGCTTGACATATCGTAATTTGTAATGTATTTTACCTACATCAATGGGTGGATGCATATCGGTGGGTTGTAAGGTTCGGAAGAGCCAACTGGTTACGCTGAGAGGTTCCTTGTCCAACAAATGGGTGATTCGTTTAATATATAAAGCAGTACACTTTCGGTTAATGTCAGGCATGTTTAGTCCGCCGGCCTGTCTGGAAGACGTCAGCGTGGTGTATTTCACTTTGAATAGATGCCCTTGCCAGATAAATCTATTAGAGAGTTTCATCACGTGTTTGGCCTGCATCTTGGGGACTGGAAATAGTTGGGCCATATAGAACGCTTTACTGAATACATAACTGCTGAGGAGTCGTATGCGTTGGAGTATGTTTATGGACCGCCAATTGTTTTCATAGATGGCACCTTGCATTTTATTGGTGACCTGATTCCAGTTTTTTGCATTCATTTTTAGCGGGCATTTGTCTATAATCATCCCCAGAGTGGTGTGGGTTTCGACACGCTTCGCCCAAGGTATATTTACTGCGTCGAATCCTCGAATGTTGACAAAGGTGCATTTACCGGCGTTGATTTTAGCACCGGAAGCACGACAGTACTCGTCTACCGCGGTCTTGAGGGTTGATACGTCTCCGTCGTTGTGCAATAACACTCCGACGTCGTCGGCGAAAGCACGAACCACGAAGGACGTCCCGGCGATCGAAAGGCCTGCAAGTTTGTCATGAATAGAGAGTAAGAGCGGCTCGAGCGACAAAACAAATAACATCATGGAGAGAGGGCTCCCCTGCGGTACTCCTCTTTGGACCTCGATGGGTTTAGTAAGCTGTCCATTTACGCTGATTCTGGTTGTAATGCGCGTGACGAAATGTTGCACGACATTTATAACCCGTTGCTCGAAACCACAACGCTGCAGTAGCTGTAGGAGGTACTCGTGGCGGAGGCGATCAAAAGCCTTGCAAAAGTCGATAAACAGCAATGCGAGATTCACGTTTGTGACTGACGCTATGGCTATTACATCTCTATATTCCGAAAGGGGCGTCACAATAGTGCGACCAGGGATGCATGATTGATGGCTGTGAATCACTTGCTTCATTAACGGAGACAATCTGCTGTTGAGTGCTCTGGCGAAGGTTTTGTAATGAAAATTAAGTAAAGTAATAGGTCGGAAGTTATCTAAGGTTTTTCGGTGTTTGCTTTTTGGTATCAATACAATTCGGCCTTCCTTCATTTTGGCCGGCACGTCACTCCCTCTCATCACTTCATTGAGAACATCTGTAAATGCGTGTCCGATTATAGGTCAGAAGCGCACATAAAATTCCCGTGGCAAACCACCAGGGCCAGGGGATTTATTCGATGGCGAGCCAGAAATCGGTTCAAGGACTTCGTCTGGAGCAAAATCGTGTACGACCGCCGAGTTGTCCGCAGACGTGACTACGGTGGGCAGAGCACTCACGGTATCGCCGCCGTCATCATCATATGTATCGCATTGCGAGTACAGATCCGTGAAGTGCCGGTAAACTGCAGTAAGAACATCACTCTGTCGGGTCAAACGGAGTCCATCATCTGTGTCCAGCTCCCCGATAAAAGCTCGCTTGCGATGGGCACAATGTTTTATGAGGTGATACAACGATGCAAGTTCGTCCTCTTGAAGCGATTTTGCTTTAGATCTGATCTGCAGTCCTTCGAGCTGCGTTCGCTTTATGCCTATAAGCTTCGCCTTTATTTGTTTGATGGTCGTCAGCTGTGTGTTGGTTGGTGTCGTAGTCGCATACAACTCTGGCAAAACTGTTTGGTAAAAATCAATCGTGCGTTTGACATCTTGCGCCCGTTGCCAACTGTAGTTTCTTAAGGATAATCGCATTTTCCGTTTGACCACGGCATTCCACCAGGCTATCTTGCTCGGATATCTGCAGCATTGCTTGAGACAGTCCGCCCACGTCGTGGAGATGGCTTCTTGTAGCAAGGCATCGGCGAGAATAGAAACATTTAGGCTCCACGGAATCCTATGCCATTTAGTATGCTGTTTGGCCAGATTTATCGTGACACAGAGGGCGCAATGGTCGGAGAAGCTAGCCGGAATGACATCAGCGTCCAGAACATGTTGGCAAATGTTCTCAGAGATGTACAAACGGTCTAGACGGCTACATGCGGTGGTGGTCAGGTACGTGTACCTTACCAGGGTAGGAAGTTTTAGTTCCCACGCATCCTTCAGCTGCAGATGACGCACCAGATCATGTAGTTCCCTACAGTAATTAAAGTTTGGCGATTGGTCTTTCCTGTGGATCACACAGTTGAAATCTCCACTAATTATCAACTGGGTTGGGTTGCGGCGTAGCAAGTATATGATGTCTTGTTTGAAGAAGTCAGCTCTTTCTGATTTTAAGGTCGTCCCTGATGGAGCATAGATATTGACGAGGGTGACGTCAAAAATTTGGCAAGCTATGCCTCTACCGGAGTCCAACATTTCGATATTGCTCACTGGGATTCCGTCTCGTGATAGAATGACCGTACCTGTACCACCGTCCGCCACGGTGTTTACGATTGTTGCAAATCCTGATACATGAAAACTTAAAATGGACACTTCCTGTAACAGAACTATATCATCTTCGGACTCATAGATAAACTGCCGTAGCATTGCTAATTTTAAATTTGTCCTAACTCTATTTATGTTCAGGGACAAAAACTTATAAGCTTGACTCATGATCGTCCGATACTTGTGGGTGATGGGAAGCGTAGGAAGCCCAGTCCATCTCACCGCCGGACTTCGAACCTACATCCGCAGGTTTTGTACCAGTTTTCACGCTGACTTTACTTTTTGAGTTACTTCCAGCCACAGAGTCCTTTGGTTTAACTTTATTTTGCCGTCGCAAAGTCGTCCGAAGTGTCATTGAAGACGGCGGAGTCGGCGAGTCATGGCTGTAAGCAGTATGTGAATGTCCTTGCTTCGGAACGGGTGACGGCAAGTCCGAAGATGCGGCTTCAGTAGGCCCACTGTGTTTGTTTGGAGCCGCACTGGCTGTTTGGATACAGCTGTCCGGGTCCTCGTGTTGTTTGGAAGCAGTTTCGAGGTGGTGGCTGTTTATGTCATGCTCTGCACAGCGTGCTTCATCCGCCGTGTTTACGAGTTGTCAACTGAACGAACCCCACTATAACATTGGAGTTTGTGACGGCTCGACCATTTTTCGTTTCTAATCTGTCGGATGTCTCCGTATTTGGCGAGGACATCTATAAGAAAACAATTCTCAACCTTAGGTGGCAAATTGAACACTCGAACTTGTTTATACTCAATGTCAGCGTTAGTTATTGAAACTGTACTCACCGACTGATCACGATGTCGGAACTCTGCTTTCCCACCAGTGTTCACCAAAATTTTCGCCAGTTGTATCTGGTCTAAAAACTTCACAAAGAAACAGTATTCCGCCATGCCATAATATGCTGTGTGGACCTGATCGGATGTGATGCCAATAATATGTACTATCCAGTCATGGATTTCTAGAGAACTCGGTTGCACATTCCTGGTAGATTTCTCAAATACAAAACACAGGGTGTTCTTACGAGGTACACTGGGCGCCATAACTGCACTTTATGAGAGGTCGGGACCGCTGTGAGTAAATTAAGAAGCTTGTATACGACGGTAGTGAAGAAACACTGAGAATATCACAGGTCACAATCCAAGAATTATTATAAACACGGCTTGCGGCGCTACGACTACGCGGAAGTACCGACACGTCCGGTCGCTGTCGCGTCCCAAGCGGAACACACGCTATCGAGGCGGACTGAAGTGAATGTGACAAATGGCAAATGCTATTCCTTTCAAATTGTCTCCTATATACATGATCACTACTGGTAGTACATGTAAAATGAAACTTTTTAAATTCTGTACATCATGCACAATACATGTACTGGTACATGAAACGCAGTTTCAGCTCTTTTACTTTCTATTATTGCGGTTTGTGTGACTTTGTTTTCAGGTGTGTGTGCAGAGGTGTATTTCTTCCTGTATCGATTTTATGTTGAAGGGCAACATGTGCAAATGTACGATGTAGTATGCAGACATCGTGGTCCTTTCAAGACAGGGGTTAAATGAAGACGAACCTCTGCAGTTGATGTCAAAAATGGTAGCACTGCATCCATCATCTGTCATCACCACTGTGAACTGGCAAGATAAATTATACAACAAAAGCACTGTTTTTTTCATAAATGACGGCAAATGTTAGAACCAGTATACTCCTTTTCCTATGACATCATTAGGTAAACATGCAGCAAACTCAGTCTTAATTACTGCTTCAGTGTTTGGGATCCATGCCAGGTCAGATTAAAGGAAGACCTCAAAGCAGTTCAGGGATGTGCTTCTAAATTTGTTACCAGAAGGTTTGATCAACGCACGACTGTTGTGGAGATCCTTTGTGGACTCAAATGGTAACCGAGGTGGGATTGCGATGCTCTTTTTGCAAATTGCTATGGAGAAAAGAGGTATGTGCAGTTCACTGCAGAATGATTCTACTGCGGCAAACATACATTTCGCATAAGGATGATGAAGACAAAATAGGAGTAATTAGTAGTCACGCAGAGACACTGAGACAGTCATTTTCCCTTCACTCCATTTGCGAGTGGCTCATTGGCACCCTCTGCCATACACCACACTGTGACTTTCAGAGCATGTATCCAGATGTGGAGGTAGAAACTAGCCTACCTATTTCTTTAAAGAAGAAGAACTCTCTTGGTCAGGAAGCCTTGCTCACCATTTTCCAGTTACTAAGCCAAAGTGTTTAGCAAACAATAAGTACAAGGAGCAGAAAGTGTTCCACTCAGTAAAAAGATGAAGCACTGAAAAAGGAATAATTCATCATCATCCTAAGAAATTGTGGCCACTGAAGAAGGACTCATGTACAGTAAATAAGTTAGCACAGGAGGTGACCATGCCTTTGTATCAGTTAAAACACCAGAGGGTCTTGGGAAATTCTACATGCTCCCAAGCCTTATGAAAGAATAATCCTAATTTGTACCTCTCTGTGGCAGAGGATGGACCCACAGTAAGGGACCAAGTGAATCTCAGGACAAATGTTTCCCCTTCCTTTGGTTTGGACAGAGCTTCTGATTACCTATGGGTAAGAAATTACCCTTGAAAGCAAAAGATTAGATCTAGGCTGAATGCAAACAAATGTTCTAAGACATTGAACCCACATTTAGGTGGGATAGGGCTGTAATCCTTACGTGGACATCTTCATTTAGGTTTTCTGGAGTTTTCTAAATTACTCAGTGTAAAGATCAGGACAATTGTTTTAAGAAATTAATGAAAAATGTTAAATGTGTGCTGTTAAAGCAGTTTGTTCCATTAATAAGTATCGTCTACTTTCTTGTACTTCATTTGTCACTATAATCTTTATATTCATGGTACTTGTGAATGAACAATAAGAGGTTCTTCTGATTCAGCTTCACTTCTTCTAGTTATGTGTTTTCCTCACTGTGTTAATACAGTCTGCACATGATTGTCAGCACTAATAAGAAATTTTTATCTTGCATATTGATTTTGAAAAACTTGTCTTTATCAATGAAACATTACTATTCCCTTGTTTGGTTATCCCAAGTTAATTAATTATATGCTCCATAGACCATTCGCAGAATTTTCTCAAATATGTGACAACTTAGTCCACAAGTGATGTGTGAGATGATTTGTGTGTGTGTGTGTTTGTGTGTGTGTGTGTGTGTGTGTGTGTGTGTGTGTGTGTGTGTGTGTGAGTGTATGTGTTTGTCTGTGAGTTGGTGGAAGGATGGAAAGGAGGGTGGCTGCAAAGACTGATAATTACCACACTGACGTAAGGTTAATAGGAAGTGATCAGATCAATGTCTTACATTCTTGTTATTTGTGACTTACACACAAGTTTAACAGAAGTGAACATCTTTGTCTTGTGTCCTACACCTGTAATTCTGAATTAGAAATCCCGTAGATGAACACCAGGTGTAATAATTTCGGTCTAGATTTAAATGTTGCAGTGGAATATGTCACAAAGTTTATTTTATTTTTTTGCCAAGATATTCAACACATATACAGGGTGTTACAAAAAGGTACGGCCAAACTTTCAGGAAACATTCCTCACACACAAATAAAGAAAATATGTTATGTGGACATGTGTCCGGAAACGCTTAATTTCCATGTAGAGCTTATTTTAGTTTCTTCCACCTACGCTCGATGGAGCACGTTATCGTGATTTCATACGGGATACTCTACCTGTACTGCTAGAACATGTGCCTTTACAAGTAAGATACAACATGTGTTTCATGCACGATGGAGCTCCTGCACATTTCAGTCGAAGAGTTTGTACGCTTCTCAACAACAGATTCGGTGACCGATGGATTGGTAGAGGCGCAACAATTCCATGGCCTCCACGCTCTCCTGACCTCAACCCCCTTGACTTTAATTTATGAGGGCATTTGAAAGCTCTTGTCTACGCAACCCCGGTACCAAATGTAGAGACTCTTCGTGCTCGTATTGTGGACGGCTGTGATACAATACGCCATTCTCCAGGGTTGCACCAGCGCATCAGGGATTCCATGCGACGGAGGGTGGATACATGTATCCTCGCTAACGGAGGACATTTTGAACATTTCCTGTAACAAAGTGTTTGAAGTCACGCTGGTACGTTATGTTGCTGTGTGTTTCCATTCCATGATTAATGTGATTTGAAGAGAAGTAATAAAATGAGATCTAACATGGAAAGTAAGCGTTTCCGGACACATGTCCACATAACATATTTTCTTTCTTTGTGTGTGAGGAATGTTTCCTGAAAGTTTGGCCGTACCTTTTTGTAACACCCTGTATATATGTTGAATAATTTGGCAAAAAAATAAAATAAACTTTGTGACATATTCCACTGTCATGGCCAACGAAATCACTCTCTCTTATCAATTGAACATGGAACATGGTGGGAAACCTTTCCCTAACTGCAATAAAAGGTACACGGTGCTTGTGAGAAATTATCACAGGATGCCATTTGGTAATTTTATGGTTGTTAGTATGCGAGAGTATGTGCTTGCATTTACATGAGTTGACGGTATACTGGGTAGTGATTCAACTGTTTGTTCACAATCAGATGAAATCATGTTATTAGAAACTATTTAGAAATGCTAAGCCTGTAAAGTGATGAATATTACGTTGCTGTGGTAACTTCTTCTTAGAGTGTTTTAGTTGTGCACCTTAATATTAAGATGAGTTATTTATGAGAAATTATACTGAAATATCTCACTCCTTAAAGACCTCTCAATATGATTTCTACTTTATTTCTCATATCACTATGAACAATCACAAAAACAATCCAGTAATCAACATACAGCAGCTCCACCACCCTACAAAGTTCAAACATTGCATCATAATGAGAACTGGTGGAAGGATATTTGAGAATGGCAAGTGCCACTTCTATTTTACCTGAAGCTTTGGGGACCTGTTATGAAAAGAAGTTTCAGCAAATAATTGAATGAGAAAGGTGGGATGATGCAAAATTGGTGTCAGACTCTATATGACACACTGGTCACAACTTCTCTGTGGGGCCTTACCATGTTACTTACTCTTATAGAGCAATGCTTGCCGGTTTAATTGCAGCAGGAGTACCACAAGTTAAAATTTTGAAGAAATTGAGAGTGTGTTTGTGAAGGGTACTTAAGAAGGTTGAATCCTGTTAGACTAAACAGATATTTATAATATCAGAAAAGAATATCAGCTAGACAATCCAGCACAAGAAAATGATGCAGTCAATGTGCACATTTGGGTTCAGGAACAAAAGACTCCTGGAGCAGATTTTTCCATAATATTTTACAAAGCTCAGGCAGTGAAAGATGACATATTAATAGAATGTGTGTTTGTGGTAGTTATGATGTGTTGTGTCAAGGGATCCTGCATACTCGGTTCACGAGACAAACAATCAAACAACTCGTATTAACGAGTTTTATTTCAACTAGACAAGTACAATACTTAACTTTGACATGTGCGACACAAGCAAAGGGCGACATACAAAATAATCAGCCTGACGCAGAATACACAACACAAGTCTGTGCTACATAGAGATTCCTAATGAAGTCGCTAACGTTGATGCTGCTATCGGGCGCGGCCCTTATGTCCTCTTCAAGTAGGCGCCGCTGCTGTCGCGTTGTCGTCCTGGAGGGAGGTCGGACAGAGAGCGATTGGCTGGCCTCTTCTCACAACTTTCTCTTCTCTTCTGTTCCAGACTGGCGTGCAGGCGCTGACTTCATGCCGTAACGTTTTTCCTCCCAAAGCGACGGACTGTTGTATATAACGGGGGGGGGGGGGGGGGGGGACGGGACCGGAAGCTGTAGCTGTGGCTGCAGGAGACAACAGACTTCCGGTCGTACCCCGCCATCCGGCCTTCGCTCTGGAGGAAAAGTCCCCCAGAAAACGCCCAGAAGGGTACGCGTCCATCTCCTAAGGCTCATACCAAGCAGGAGAATGCGTCGGGCGCTGCGGCGTGGACGGGTCCAGCCCCATCGATAGGACGAGAGAAGGCAAAGGCTCCGTCTCCATGGGGTCATGCCGCGGTGTCGTGATGAGACTCTGTGGCGGCTGCTGTGGCCACGCTGTCCTCGGGATCCGCGGATCTGGGGGAAGAGTTGCAGAAGGATCACCCTGTGCATGTCAATGGCGAACTTGGTTGTGATGTCGGCTCTGCAATCCGCCTGGGCCTGAAATGAGATACATGCATTCACCAACTTGACGAAGGATATTGCCTCGCGTCCACCGTCTGCTGCGACTAAAAACCCTGCCTTGCGGCCTTCCTTCGGTGTCGGATGCTCAGGAGGGGGAAGCGCGTGGAGCAGTGTCCGATGGCGGCAGGCGTGAAACAGTTCCTCCGGCGATGGTCCATCTCGTGAATGCGAACGATAGGAGGCGAGAAACAGTTGCAATGCTTGATCCCTGGTGCGTGAGGTGCAAAGTTTGGCCGTCTGCTGCTTGAAGGTTCCGCTTCACCGTTGGACTGTGGATGGAACGCTGCACTAATCAGATGCTATATGCCATTTCGTTCACAGAATGTTTCAAATTCATTTGACCGCAACTGAGGGTCGTTGCCCGACACTATGACTTCAGACAAACCGTCCAGGCAAAAAATAGAGGACAGCACCTGAACTGTGCTACGTCATGTCGAGTTCACTGGCACAGCAAAAGGAAACTTGCAATATGAATCTACCACAATCAACTAACGAATGTTCCAAAAATGACCCACAAAGTCTATGTGCAGACGCTGCCATGGTGGCTGCGTCTTGGGTCAAGCAGAGGATTTTTTGGTGGAGTCGACTGATTTTAAGCACATGCGTGACACTGTGAAGTCATTTGTTCTATCTGGGTGTCCATACTCTGCCAAGTACAATGTCGGCGCGTTAACTGTTTCTTGGGATCAGCACACGTGAGTGTCCATTGTCAGTTTGAACAAGAATTACACCTTGCTGTATAGCGAGGCTATTCCAAAGTGCGAAGTATCGACTCAGTACAGAGTTCTTTACGCTATGCAATGAGCGAGGCCAAGATGTGCGAATGTATTTTAGCAAAACGTTCAAATCTGAATCAGCTTCCATGGCATGTGCAATTGTCCTATAGTTCAGAGGAAAGTATTGAAGCAGTTCAGAACTGCGAGCATCGATGTGACAACAAACTGCAGCAGAAGCGTCAAAGTCTGTATCAAGGTCAGTCGGAAAACCTGAAAGTGCGTCCGCATGATTTACCTTTTCTGGTTAACAGTGTGGCAACGGATGGAAGCACAAATCTTCTCTGGAACCGAATTTGGGAATGTACTGCAGGTCAAATTACTCCTATTTGCTCATCTATTTTCTCGTTACGGAAATTGTTGTCAATAAGGGTCGGTTGGTAACCATTGTTTTGTTTGCATTGTGTATAACTCTTGGTTCAGTTCAATTGTGGTCATAGTGGCCAATATCAAATGCATTGTGATGAAATGGAAGGCAGCACATTTTGTTTTAGAGGAACTCTGAGACAACTGGAATAAAGTTGGTCTTCTTCTACATTTTGTATCTTCCTTTGTAGAAGTCTATGCCGACTTCCCGGAAGTTCTTGGTCACACAATCTGTCTCTCAAAATTTTACTTTTTTTGGATATGGTAGATTCATTATCTAACTGTATTGTGGACATGAAGAACATTCTTGCAACGGAATAACGAGAGCTAGGTCGTTTAAAATAGAAAGTCATGAATCGCAAGCAAAAATGTATTTTTTTGTACAAGATGTTCCAGAAGCAATGGTCAAAATTAAGGATATGACGAGACCATCATTCGAAGTCAAAAAGTCTAATAAACATGGTCTCTGTAATGCATAACTCAAGTGCTATGAGCCCTCCTTCACCTTAGACACTGTGAAGCAAACCTCTTCTACTTGAAGGTCTGCGCTTTCCATGTTTTGGGAATAAGAAATATGGGCCAAAGTAGAAAAAAAATCTGGTAAACGTGGGCTCAAAAATGCATACTTAAAAGAGTTATGAGCTCTTGTTCAGCATAAGATACGTGTTTCACAGAAGCGAAGGTGAACAAGTGCCCATAGTTCTTAAGATATCCACTTTAGAGCCCATGTTTACTGGACATTTTTTTAAACTTTTGGTCCATACTAACTTCTCCCATAATATGGAAAGCAAATAGCTTGCAGTAGAAGAGATTTGTATCACAGTGATGTAGATGAAGAAGCGCTCATATATCATAAAGTTGCATTTTAGAGCCTATGTTTACTACACTTTTTTCCTTAATCGTTCCTACTATTCCCTGAATATTGACCATTCATCGTGGAACACCGTGTGCAATAGTTATAACGTTTCATCAAGAACTCATTATCAAGGGAAGTCTTGTCAGGCATTTAAATAATCCTGCTTAAATATATTCTCCACTTACAAATATGAAAATCTCTTTAACATACAGAAGACGATTAAGTATCTACATTATTTATTTATTCCTTTATTTAACCTGGCGAGATTACACCTAATTAGGCATTCTACATATATTGCATCACATTTATTATGATCAGTATGGTGTAAGTTACACCTAATAAAAATTATTATTAAAAATTTAGTAATTACTATAGTGTAGAAAAACATGGGTTACATGTTTAATGTAATGAGACAAGTTACAGGAAGATAGATTCAAAATTTTACGAACTAGCAGCGAGGGACATGAGAGAAGGTATGGAAGAAAGAGAAAAAGAGGGACATGATTCAACACCGTTACTAGAGGTACGTGTAAAGAAAGTGACGAGATTGGCTAAGAAATGAAAAGACCAAAAACCGTAAACGGGTAAAGACGGAAGCATTTGTTTGAAACCATTATGAGGGTGACCGAAGAAAGTGTTTTAACATCTTCTTAAAAGCAATGGAGCAATTAATTGTGCGCGGAGTGCAGGGAAGCTTATTCCAGGAGCTGACAGCAGTAACAGAGAGTATGAGGATATTAATTACTTCAATACAATAATGCTCTCAGGAAGTGAAAATGTTTTTTAATCAGCATTGTAAGGAAAACATGGGAAAGTGAAAGGCAATAGAACTGCAAAAGTTAATCCTTTTAGAAAATAATCCTACCTAATACTGAATGAAGATAAATTTATAGATAAGAGTTTCAACAGGTTTTGTTGCTGTAGAAGTTCCCAAGTAAGTAGTTTAATTGCCTCTTTCTACCTCTCTTTGTAACTTCAAAGAAGTAAAACCTGAAACCTATATGTCTTCTTTCTATTACGAAATCATTTCAGTTAATGTTTGATCAATACATTATATTATCCTCACTTTTATTACGTATTCAAAAAAATTAAGGCACCCTTTGGCCCTTGAGGAAATACATCACGTACCGGAGAAAAAATTGCATTAATAAATTATAATTACAGCACTGCCTGATTGTTCCTCTGTGGTAATGTGGTATTGTTTTAAATGTAACTATGTCAAGTCAAATCCGATAATAACCGTGCCGATCCCGTGTAGGTGCGGGATAAAGGCAAAAGAAAAAGAAAGAAGAAATATTCGAAAACCGAACGAAATTAAATCTTGATGACTGAGTCTTTTACGTACATTCCTATGATGTGATAGATCCTTATGTAACTCGTACTTAGAGAGGACAATAATGAGTAGGTAATAGATCCTTCAGTTGGTAAAGTTTGTGGTATAATTTTGTTCGCTGTGTTCGGTATTTGGTGCATGCTTCATGGTTTAAATTGGCTTTTTCCTCAGAATGTAGAACGCGCATTGCGCAGTCTGTAATTTTAACATTATAGTAGGGACTATAGCAACCTAACTAAATTTGTATTATGAAGATATGGTGGCGTTTACTCGTTGTAACTCCGTTTAACCACCTTTTTTTCGGCGGATGCGTTTGAATGCGGTCATGCGTCATAAAATCTTCCATTGCGTCTTTGGTTATAGTCTGTTACGCTCTTTCTGTTCTTCATGCCGCATTTTCCGTATAAAGTCAGAAATAGGATTCTAATTCCAAGGTATTTTTCTTGTGTGATGCTTTCTTTAACATTTCTGTAGCCTGTCCCGTTTCCTATGAGCCCTGAATGTCCTTTGATCGACATGCAATTTGCGTCAGTGTCAGCTTTTCTTGCGGTACGAATCAAACTCAATAAATTTCCATATGTTCGTTGGTGGTCCGATTCCTATGTGGTTTTTCTATCCTCTATAGAGTACTATTAGAGTTGAAAGATGCCTGTCTACTGAACACTTTCATTTCCTGACAGTATTTTTGCCTTTTTGCTAATCACGGTGCTTATACTTCTTATAATCTCTGATGACTTCTTCTAACCAGTTTCGATGAGTCAATACAAGCTCTTTAGCAACATCTTTGCTCGAAAACTGCGACAAACTTAAGACTTTGGCATGTCGGTTTGGTCAGGACCAACAGTAGTCGTTCACGGAGGTGGGCCGTGTGATCCTTGTCATTTGAAAATAGTTCGTCATTATTCTTTGTCAATTCTTGTTGTGACTTGGTATGGTAAAGTCTAGGAAGCTCTTTGTGATGTATTCTCATGTGAGAAGGAAGCTGCCTTTGTCTGGCAGAGGTCCATCCTGTTGAATAGGCATAGCGTTGCGTAAGGATTCAGCAGAGAACAACTCAATTTATTTACTGTGATGAAGGTTAGTTTTACGTGGCGAGAATAGTATGGGAGTGTTTACTTCCCTTACTTCGGTCGTAGGCTTCTGATCGTATATTACCTTACAGTGTAATAGGTGCTCATAGGCTTCTTTCACGAAATACTTGAAAGCTGGTTTCTGCATTACATATTGCCTTACTACGCTCTGTGCTACTGTAAATTCAAAGATGTTCACTTCTCACGAAGTGTTACATGAATTTTTCAAGCAAGCAGAATCACTTTTTTCAGATGATGCTCTTGTTTGTAAAGTTGAGCCTTGGAAGTGTAGATTGGAATATCTCTAGGGGTTTATAAAATTTTTCTCTTGCATACTTTAAAGTCAGTGTATTGCTTGTTAAACCAACTTCGTACGAGTCCATTTAGCGAGAACCATATTACTCTTTAATAAAATATTCTTGAGTTTCAAGCTGCGTCAAGAGTTTAAATGCGCACGAGCTTTCGGCAGTCATCTCTTCTGCCATTTTCAAGTGATTGACTGTCGTGTGGATGCTCCTGCCGTGCTTATATGACCCTGCAGTCGCCAGTGACGTCTCTGGTGCTCATTCTCACACCATATATGGTAATCTTTTGATGGCGCGACCCACGCGCCTGCTTCAACTCTCCAGTCAGAGGATACCAGGCCATACTCAGATGCAGTCCACCGTCTTTATTAAGGATGTTGTCCGATATTTTGAGTTCTCTTGCTTCGTTTACAGCCGACCGTTGTGGCCGAGCGGTTCTAGGCGCTTCAGTCCGGGACCGCGTGACCGCTACGGTCGCAGGTTCGAATCCTGTCTCGGGCATGGATGTGTGTGATGTCCTTAGGTTACTTAGGTTTAAGTAGTTCTAAGTTCTAGGGGACTGATGACCTCAGATGTTAAGTCCCATAGCGTTCAGAGCCATTTGAACCATTTGAACATTTTGAGCTTCGTTTATTACGCTATCCCAGAAGCCGGTGGTCCGTTGAATAATAGAAGTCTCATCGAATGCGATTCAGTGTCCGTATTCCACTGCATGATCGACTACAGCTTATTTTTTGGGGTAGCGTAGGTGGAAACACCTTTCATGTTCTATGCGGCGCTGTGGAATAGTGTGGACAGTCTGACCAACATAAAACTGCCTGTACCCAGGCAAACAGTATTTTGTATATTTCAGGTGTTCTGAGGCCTATAGCAGCCTTTCACAGGCTTCATTAGTTGTCGGGCCAGCTGAAGCGGAACATCGACGGGAAAAAAGACGCCGAATTGCATTCGACGAGACTCTTACTGTTAAACGGCCCTAGGGCTTCTGGGATAGCGTGATAAACGAAACTATAGAGATCAAAATATCGGAATGGTTGAGGAAGAAATGCGATGCTGTAAAGGTATGCATGACAATGGAAGATACACTGAGCTGAGAAAAGTCATGGGATTGCGATATGCATATATTGAGATGGCGGTAGTCTCGCTTACTCAAGATGTAAAAGGGCAGTGGATTGCTGGAGCTGTCATTTGTACTCAGGTTGTTCACGTGAAAGGTCTTCCGAAGCAGAAATTAACAAATTGTTAACGCTGGATCATATTTGGAGTTAAGTACATGGGGCATACCATTTCAAAATTCGCTAGGGAATTCAATATTCCGAGATCCATAGTGTCAAGAGTGTGCCAAGGATACCAAATTTCAGGCATTACCTCTCACTACAGACAACGCAGTGGCCAACGGCCTTCACCTGAGGACCTAAAGCAGTGGCTTTTGTGTAGGGTTGTCAGTGCTAACAGACAAGAACACTGCGTGAAATAACCGCAGAAGTCGATGTGGGACATACGACGTATGTATCCGTTAAGACAGTGCGGTGAAATTTGGCATGGCTATGGCAACAGACGACCGACGCGAGTACCTTTACTAACAGCACGAAATCGCCTGCAACGTCTCTCCTAGGCTCGTGACCATATCGGTTGGTCCCTGGACGACTGGAAAACCGTGGCCCGGTCAGGTGACCCCCAATTTTAGTTGGTAAAGGTTGATGGTAGGGCTCGAGTGTGGCACAGACTCCACGAAACCATGGACCCAAGTTGTTAACAAGGCTCTGTGAAAGCTGGTGGCGGCTACTTAATGGCCTTGTCTGTGTTTACGTGGAAGTAACTGGGTGTTCTGGTCCAAATAAACCGGTCATTGACTGGAAATGGTTATGTTCGGCTAGCTGTAGACCATTTTCAGCCCTTCATAGACTTCATGTTTCCAAACATATCGCTGGGTCATAATTGTTCGCGATTGGTTTGAAGAGCGAATGGTTTGTCCATCCACCACGGCCTGACATCAGTCTCATCGAACATTTATGGAACATAATCGAGAGGTCAGTTCGTGCACAAAATCCTGCACCTGCAACTCTTTCGTAGTTATGGTCGGCTATGGGGGAAGTATGGCTCAGTATTTCTGCAGGGAACTTCCAACGACTTATTGAACCCCTATCACGTCAAGTTACTACACTATGCCGGGCGAAATGCTGTTCGACACGATATTAGGAGGTACCGTACGACTTTTGTCGCCTCAGTATATGTGGTGTGAAACTAAGCACCAGTGACGTCACTGGCGACGGCACTGCTACACTATGTGAACAAAAGTATCTGAACACTCCCAGAAACATACGTTTTTCATATTAGGTGCATTGTGCTACACCTACTGCCAGGTACTCCATACCAATGACCACAGTATTCATTAGACATCTTGAGAGAGCAGAATGGGGCGCTCTGTGGAACTCACGGACCTCGAACTTCCCCAAGAAACCTTCCAGCACCTGAATTAACGTATGCCAGTGAGAGTGGAAGCTGTCATTAAGGCTAAGGGTGGGCACACTCCCAAACATCTTAGGGTCCACTGTTCCCGATGAGATAGTGGAGTGGAAACGTGAAAGGACACGTACACCACAAAAGCGAACAGGCAGACCTCGTCTGTTCACTGACGAAGATCGCCGACAGTTGAAGAGGGTCATAATGTGTAATAGTCAGACATCTATCCAGACCATCACACAGGAATTGCAAACTGCATCAGGATCCACTGCAAGTACCATGACAGTTGGGCGGGAGGTGAGAAAACTTGGATTTCATGGTCATGGCTGCTCATAAGCCACATATCATGCCAGTAAATGACAAACGACGTCTCGCTTGGTGTAAGGGGCGTAAACGTTGGACGATTTAATAGTAGAAAAACGTTGTGTGGAGTGACGAATCACGGTAGCGCGTGTAGTGGGAACAGTGAAATTCGGAGGCGGTGGTGTAATGGTGTGGTCGTATTTTTCATGGAGGGGGCTTGCTGCTCTTGTTGTTTTGCGTGGCACTATCACAGCGCAAAACTACATTGATGTTTTAAACATCTTCTTGCTTCCCACTGTTGAAGAACAATTCGGGGATCGCGATTGCATCTTTCAACATGATCAGGCAGACAAACTTTCGAAATTACAGTAGTTACAATTTTCAACATTAGATGGCGCTGCAAGTGATGTGAAAGATATAGAAGACAACGCAGTCTGTGGGTGCGTCATTCTGTACGTCGTCTTTCTGCTGTAAGCTTGTGCTGTTCACAACGTGCAAGTGTGCTGTGGACAACATGGTTTATTCCTTAGAACAGAGGATTTTTCTGGTGTTGGAATTCCACCGCCTAGAACACAGTGTTGTTGCAACAAGACGAAGTTTTCAACAGAGGTTTAATGTAACCAAAGGAACGAAAAGCGATACAATAAAGGATCTGTTTGAAAAATTTCAAGGGACTGGGAACGTGACGGATGAACGTGCTGGAAAGGTAGCGCGACCGCGTACGGCAACCACAGAGGGCAACGCGCAGCTAGTGCAGCAGGTGATCCAACAGCGGCCTCGGGTTTCCGTTCGCCGTGTTGCAGCTGGGGTTCAAATGACGCCAACGTCCACGTATCGTCTCATGCGCCACAGTTTACACCTCTATCCATACAGAATTCAAACGCGGCAACCCCTCAGCGCCGCTACCATTGCTGCACGAGAGACATTCGCTAACGATATAGTGCACAGGATTGATGACGGCGATATACATGTGGGCAGCATTTGATTTACTGACGAAGCTTATTTTTACCTGGACGGCTTCGTCAATAAATAGAACTGGCGCATATGGGGAACCGAAAAGCCCCATGTTGCAGTCCCATCGTCCCTGCATCCTCAAAAAGTACTGGTCAGCCGCCATTTCTTCCAAAGGAATCATTGGCCCATTATTCAGATCCGAAACGATTACTGCATCACGCTATCTGGTCATTCTTCGTGAATTTGTGGCGGTACAAACTGCCTTAGACGACACTGCGAACACCTTGTGGTTTATGCAAGATGGTGCTCGGCCACATCGCACAGCCGACTTCTTTAATTTCCTGAATGAATATTTCGATGATCGTGTGATTGCTTTGGGGTATCTGAAACATACAGGAGGCGGCGTGGATTGGCCTCCCTATTCGCCAGACATGAACGCCTGTGACTTCTTTCTGTGGCGACACTTGAAAGACCAGGTGTACCGCCAGAATCCAGAAACAATTGAACAGCTGAAGCAGTACATCTCATCTGCATGTGCAGCCATTCCGCCAGACACGTTGTCAAAGGTTTCGGGTAATTTCATTCAGAGACTACGCCATATTATTGCTACGCATGGTGGATATGTGGAAAATATCGTACTATAGAGTTTCCCAGAGCGCAGCGCCATCTGTTGTTGACAGTTGTAACTCCTGTAATTTCGAAAGTTTGTCTGCCTGGAAATGTACTGTTGTCCCAAGCATATTGCAACAAACGGTGTATTTCTATCGCTGCTCGTTTAGTTTGTATTGCCGTTTCAAATATGCCAGTCTTTTTGAAACACCCTGTTCATATCACTCTTTGTATTTAATTACTTCAAAAGTGCAACGCTGGATGGCCGCCGTCTTATTGTCATACTTGAGTTAACACTCAACGGTAGTCAAGCAGGACTCGTGTAGCGGCAGTTAGTCATAAGGACGGCTCCCGAGTCTTGCTTTCGCATTGCTTAAAACTTCGTAGCTGACATTGCTCTTCCTTCCCCCTATTGAAACCATGTAGACGGCACAAGGAAGGGTTCTGCGTTGACCTACCACGTAAGGTTCCAATTCTGACCTATATCTACTCGAACACAACGTCTTGTACGTTGCTACTGTGTGTTGCTTCCAGCCTGCTTTCTTCTGTCAGTAAGAGCCAGAGGAGACGAACGTGCCGAAAAGAAATGTTCTGGAATGTCCAAATTTCAATGCAGCTCTCTGTATGCCTGGGTGTTTCAGATCATACCACCCTCAGGCAATTAATGTGTAACAACGGTTTGTACAGTTTATTTCTGAATAAAAACATGATTCACTAAAACTGTTTATACATCTGGTAATTTTTCTACGTCATAATTCATCTTATACGAATACTTAAACAGATTTCACTGTTTCAAATGAAACACACAACGAATTTACTGCATTTAAAGTTGCAATGCTACGATCGTCGGAGCAAGGTGACTGGGGCCTTTCTCGAAAGCATTAAGTAAGGGAGTGACAGTCACTCTGACAACACAGCTATTCGACTATACTGAGTATCACAAATAATAATGACTAGAATTCTCTTCATCAAAACTGTCTTCATGTGTTGATGAAAAGTAGGTCATCGCCTTATTGACTGCTGACCCCTTCTATAAGACATACCTATAGTGTTGTGTTACCGCACTTCTGTGGTACAATGTTATGTGTGAAGAGACTTAGAATACCAAATGATCACACTGATAATTAAATATTTTCTACTTTATGAATTTATGTGTACACAAATGGGGAGACAGCCGTATTGCACAGGTGGACGATACAGACGCAAATCTAACATATTTTCAAAGTAATCTATTGCATTTACGAACATCCTCAGACAAAGTGTGGCACGTGTAGCGCCGGAAATGCATAACCTCCTATTTCCATGTATTGTACTATAAATTTTTTTCCTTATTTTGTTGCCTCAATATATGACATTTCTGTGCCTTTATATATATTGTAATTGTTTTACTATTTCTATATATATTTATGCATCTATGTCGATGTATAATTGGGTTTTTTGTAAATATTATTTTTATTTTACGCTGGGTCTTGCCTAGGGAAAACTATGCTGTCGAACGAATACATCGATAGGTTGTGTGGAGAACAAAGTGTTTAGGATCTTGGGTAGTGTTAACTCTGCCGCGTGGAGAGCGGGCAGAGAGAGAGTCTGGCTGGAGGAGAGCAGTGGAGCAGGTGTGTTGTGAGACGCTCCCGCGAGTTGCCGCGCTTTCGGGGTTTGGCAGCATGTAATTGCGCTCGACTTGCTATGATAGTTTCTGACACGGTGCTGCGGACGGGAAGCAATAGCTGGTGCACATCAGGAGCCCGTTTCGCCTGGTGACAGTGTCGAGAAGAAGGCGCGCCAACATCCAGCTTCTGCAACAGCGACGGCCGACAATGAGTGACTGTCGCTACCTCCTCGATCGACGGCTTCAAACCTTCAATCAACCAACAAGGAAGACTGGAAGCACGTAAAGTTTTAGAACTGTATGGCAGACCTGAGCTTTTAAAATTGTTCCATTCTCAAAATTACAGCAACTTAGCATGAACCTTTGTTGCTCATTGTCCCAATTCCATTCCAAGCAGGGTCCCTTCCTTTTCCGGAATGAACCCGAGTGTCGTTAAATTCAAACGCCAGTAATATCATTCCAGTTCGCTGCTTTAATTGCAAAATTCAGTTAAAGTATTCATAGCTGGCTACAATATTTAGATTACACAAGCACAAATTATGAGTGCGAGTTTTGTTACCATATTTTAGCTTACCTGTGACTACAGCTCAGCTTGGTGCGTACTAAATTTTACTATTGTCAATTGTTCAGAATCATTTAATTCAAGTTTAAAGTTAAACCTCTTATTTCTAAATTGCGGAGATTCAAGTAGCTTTGGAAATGATTTTTGAGGTAGCCCAAGACTAACCGTATTTGACTGAATTTCGATGTGCTTCAGAAACAAAGCTCACTATTAATTTCAGTCACTAAATTAACTTTCAATTTTCCGGTTTTACTAATTCTTTTGCTAAATTAAGTCAGAGTGTAGCGAAATTCACTACTTCTGACAAACTTTCAGTTTTCACACTACTCGTTTCAACCTTCAGTTGCCACGCTTCTAGTGCTAATTATATGTGTAATAACCTTTCTTTTTCAGTTACTATAGTAATTGTCCATAGGACTGGCGACCGTAATTTCCCCTAAATCTCAAATATCTAATTACCGCTAGGTAATTGTTAACGTAACGGACGCACATTTACTTTCTTTATTAACTTTACCCTTTTTCAAAATTAATTTCCACTAGTTTTATTTGCATTTTTCCTTTCATTTAGATGTAACCCTTTCCTCCCTCTTTACCGACAGATTAACTTCGGTGACGACTGTTTTTCCCAAACTTCCATTAGGTACACGCGGTTTAATTTTTCACTGTCATTAAGGTCGATAAGTGAGGGGGAGGTTACACGTGGCGACCTGGTGACAGGACAATCTTCGGATCTGAGGTTGTTCTGGACAGGAATTTTGCATTGTGCAAATCTCGTAACAAAGTACGTCAGCGAGAATATTAGTGTGAGAAATACTAATTAGATTTGAGATTTGTCATTTATATTGAAAATTTGTGAAATAAGTGAAGGTAACAATTACCAGTATTTGGTAGACTTGGATACGGAGCAATCGGTCGAACAGTGGGAAACGCGCACCGCGGAACCCATTGTTCAGGGGCAGGCGGCTAGCATGAAAGACGCGACCACCCAAACGCAACAAAAGAGCAGAAATGGAATTCCAAACTTTAGAAAATGTTTCGGAATCGGAAGCGAAAATCAAATCTGTACCCCTTGATGACGAATACGGGGGAACATATGTAGAGGAACCAGCTACGGAAGTAAAACTGGTAGTTTCCGGGAATTTGACTGATTTATTGAATGTTTTGGTTAATGAAATCAAGAGTCAACCGGCAGAAATTAAAGCTCTGTCTGCCAAGTAAGAAGCTCAGTCTGCCAAGCAAGAAGCTCAGTCTGAAAAACTTGACAGGAAGCTAGACAATCAGAACAAAGCTATTAATGTTGTTAACAACAATGTTGAAGTTGTTAACACTAAAGTTGATAAAATCAAAGAAGATATTGTTGTAATTAATACCGAAATCGGTAATCTTATACAGGAAATGATAGGCGTTCAGGCGGAAATTGCGAGCATAAATACTCGTTTTTATTCCGAAATTAGCGGAATCGAGAAAAGTGTAGGAGAAGCAGTTGCCCCGATCATCGAGAATAAGGTGACGGAACAAATTCAATTAGTGAAAAAAGAGGATCAAAAGAAGGTGGAAACTTTAAAGGCTTTAGTATCTTTAGTATCCGAAGTAGATACCAAAGTGACGAAGCAGGCTAATACCTGCGAAGAGAAAAAAAAAAGGGAAGTAGAAACGCTTGCGACAACCACTTGCCAAGTAATTACGAGAGTGTGGGAATTAGGAAAGAAACTTGACGAAAAACAGAGCTGTGTGCCAGTCTGTGCACATAGTTCGGAATTGTTGACGAAAGAGGAGCGGTTCGACCCCTTGAAAACAGGCAGTATACACCCGACGGATTTCATTAAAAATTGTGAAAGAGTTTTACCCAGATCATGGACTAATGAGAGAAAAATTAATGCGGTTATTGATGTGTTGGCTGGTGATGCCAAGCGTTGGGGTTTAAACCTCAACATTACGATCCTGACTTTTGACGAGCTTAAAAATTTGTTTCTGGCTGAATACTGGTCAGAGCAAAAACAGCAAAATCTCTGGCGCGAATTTGTCGTATCGAGGCCTTTCGATGTGAATTCGCGCGGCTCGATGAAGGAGTTTTGTGAGGGCTGGATCCGCAAGTTGGAATATTTGCGTGATCGCCGCACGGAATCCGAAATAGTTTGGGAACTCTACAAGAAGCTTACAGATGATACAAAACGCTACGTAGTAAGCAATTACAGGACAATCAATGATTTCCTGGAAAGAGTTGAGGACGACGACAATTGGCGCAATAATCGCGATGGTGATAGAGGCCGTGGTAACAACAACGGGTACCACAGCAACCACAACAATGATAACCATGGGAATTATGCATACCGCAATCTTGGCAGCAATAACAATAATGGTTCGGACCGTAATGACAATCGGTACAATGCAAATAATAACAGGAATAACGGAAACCAGTATCATACTATCGTGATATGGGCTTCACATAATAGTAATAACGCCAGAGGGTGTGAAAAGCCGCCTCAGCAGCATCCGAGGAGCAAATCTGCTGGGACGAGACAGGGAAACCATTAGCCGCGCCGGTGAGGGGCCGACCGGGCGTGGAGAAATTTTGCAGGCCCAATAACAGGAGAAAATCCAGGTGTCGTCGTTATGAAAATTCCGTATGGAATATTCAACGGTGGGAGAGTGTGCCAGTGTTAAGAGAAAGGAGTGCGCCCACAAGTAGTAGATCAGCTGTAGACACGGCAGTAGAAAATACATTCACTGTCAGTGAGAACAATTTAAGTAGTGTTCCGGAAAACGATTATTAAGTGGCAGCTGTAACACCCACAGCGGAACGGGAGATTGAGTTTAAGAATGATTCGCAATTGTTGAAAGAAGTGGCCGCGTCTCGTCCCGCAGGAAGATAGTGTTTGTGACGTGATAGAAAGTTCTGGCCCTAACCGGCAGACTTTACCAGAAATAGTTGATGTTAATGGGGAGCACGAGCAAGATTCGTCGTGTTTCATACCGCAAGAGTTGGATGCTGAAGTAGTAACGGAAAGTTCTGGCCCTGACCGGCAGAACTTACCGAAAGTTATAGTGTTAAAAGTGGCTGACCCATCCGACGCAACACTCCAGTTTAAGCATGGGAAAGTACTGAGGAGAAAGATTACGAGAATTTTAGTGATAGCCGGATACGATTGGTAGAAAAGCACGTAGATTATAGCGTGTATGAGGTTAGAGCTGACGTTATAGGGTCAGACGGTAGCAGTGTGGGTTGCGCAGATCCAGAGGAAGTAATTACAGATACTACTGGGCACATTCCTCCAGGTAGATTTGCAGATGAGATCAATCTGACCAAAGAGGAGTCAACGAAGGTGACAATTAGTGAATTGATAGCAAAGCAACACTCAGTAGTTGACGAGTTACAGGAAAATGTTTCGGTATTGGAGGCGAAGCTACAGACTAAGCCTCAGGACAAACGTGTTGAAATTAAAACTGTATGTGAGCAGAGGCTGAAAAAGCCGCCAGATAAGCCGGATTTAGGATCAAATCCGGATGATTTTTTGTGGAATGACCTGGATATAGCCGAGGATTTATTGTGGGAAAATAAAGAAACAGTCGAGGATAAGTGTAGACAGATAGTAGTGTCTGTTAATATGCACGGCCTACAACTAAACGTGTTGATTGACACCGGTGCAGAATTGAGTGCTGTATCTGGGAAAATATTTGAGTTACTGAAAGACAGACCTGGTATCGTAGTTATGCCAGTAACAGGAGTGAAAATTATCGGTGCTACTGGGAAGGCCAGTAAACCAGACACAAAACAGATTGTTGTCAATTTCGAGATATGTGGGGCACGATTTGTACAAGAGTTTGTCGTCGTGCCAGACTTAACTACGGAAGTAATTATCGGGTTAGATTGGATATTAAAGTACCGTGCAGTGATTAATTGTGAAAGCAAAACTTTGAAATGTACGTCACATGATAAAACAATAGTAGTTAGTTTTGACGAGGCCGGAGACGGTGTGCATAGGAAATACCAGCCTATACACATTGTTAACTAGCCGGATGGTATTGACGTAGGTATAAATTTGAACTACTCTAACGTGAGGACATCCTGTTAGATGACAGAACTAAAAGTTTAGTGGAAGAGATAATCAAATTCCCTCCACGGATTTACATTAGTATTGGTGTGAAAAAGAAGATCGTTTGCGAGAAGTAATGAAGCTAAGAGCCGATGCTCGCATACGTCGTCATGACGCTAAAGCGCGTTTTGCTAAGTTTGTAATTGCAGACTTAGTACTTGTAAAAGCTTATGAGAAATCGAGCGAGATAGACAAGGAAATCTCTAAATTTAAGTTTGTTTATAATGGACCATATAAAGTCATTGGTATACCTCACACAAATGCTTATTGCTTAGAGTATCCAAGCTCTGGAAAACTGTTAGGTATACGGAACATTGTAGACTTGAAATTGTACAAACCAAGGATTGATTAATACCACAGAATGGGTAATTTGTACAGTATTTAAATATAGAGTGTAATATTTAACAATTTGCTAGATTGCCATGCTTCTGCCTGACCAAGAGGACATTAAAGACGTTGTAATTAATAAATAATTAATTTTGACTAAATGATTTAAGACTAACTGATTATTAAACAATTAAAAAAAACCAAGCTGCTAGTTTAAGTTTTCAGCTGAGTCACAGTAGATTAAGGAATGCAAATATGATTTTTTAACTAGCTGTAAGATTTCAGAAATATGTGATTTACTAGTCATTGCCGATGTACTTCGACGCTGTTTTAAGTTTCAGGCTAGTACATGCGTGTGATGATGGACAGTGTTGAGTTATCCACTGTGATAGTATTAATGGACTCCTTGAGATTACTCGGGAGTGCGTTTTCCCGAAAGAATTCAGTGAAACGGACGTTCTGGAAGTGCCGTTACAAGGGCGAGCGAGATCAAGCGTGCCGCACAGGCCGACGCAACAATACTGGCGAGGCGGAGTCGCTGTCGGCTCTTGTGCCGCTGTTGGCTTTTGTGCCGCTGTCGGCATTCTTTGTACTTCCGGGTGCGGAAGGCGGAGTTGTTTTTCTTCCCGGACAGCTGATGTGAAAGAATTGTAATGTCAATATTTATGTTTTTGTCGATCTGCTGTATATCATTTTCTTGTTTAGCGTTAAGTGGACTCTCATGGTGAGAGTATTAATTATGAAAAGGCTATATAAAATGTGTATCCTATGTAATTAATTATTAATTTGCATATTTTGATATACCTGTTTTTTATGACCATGTACTGTGATTAATTTTTTAAATAGTATTCCATTACTTGATAGTGTTACGAATTTTAATGGTTTTGGAATAGCTAAACCATTTTCTATGTTTTCTATGAATTTTAATATGTTGTCGACCTGTTTTATTTTGTGCAAGATGACAGAGTGGAATAAGATTAGGAGTCTCCACTCAATTATAACGGTCTAAAAATTGATTTATGGTTAATTGGACGAATGCTAAATTTTGTTGATGTTTTGAGCATATGCATTTCCGCTGTTTCTTTTTTGGGACATTTTCTGAGTCTGTTTAGGTTACACGAACATCCTCAGACAAAGTGTGGCACGTGTAGCGCCGGAAATGCATAACCTCCTATTTCCATGTATTGAACTATAAATTTTTTTCCTTATTTTGTTGCCTCAATATATGACATTTCTGTGCCTTTATATATATTGTAATTGTTTTACTATTTCTATATATATTTATGCATCTATGTCGATGTATAATTGGGTTTTTTGTAAATATTATTTGTATTTTACGCTGGGTCTTGCCTAGGGAAAACTATGCTGTCGAACGAATACATCGATAGGTAGTGTGGAGAACCAGTGTTTAGGACCTGGGGTAGTGTTAACTCTGCCGCGTGGAGAGCGGGCAGAGAGAGAGTCTGGCTGGAGGAGAGCAGTGGAGCAGGTGTGTTGTGTGACGCTCCCGCGAGTTGCCGTGCTTTCGGGGTTTGGCAGCATGTAATTGCGCTCGACTTGCTATGATAGTTTCTGACACGGTGCTGCGGACGGGAAGCAATAGGTGGTGCACATCAGGAGCCCGTTTCGCCTGGTGACAGTGTCGAGAAGAAGGCGCGCCAACATCCAGCTTCTGCAACAGCGACGGCCGACAATGAGTGACTCTCGCCACCTCCTCGATCGACGGCTTCAAACCTCCAATCAACCAACAAGGAAGACTGGAAGCACGTGAAGTTTTAGAACTGTATGGCAGACCTGAGCTTTTAAAATTGTTCCATTCTCAAAATTACAGCAACTTAGCATGAACCTTTGTTGCTCATTGTCCCAATTCCATTCCCAAGCAGGGTCCCTTCCTTCTCCAGAATGAACCCGAGTGTCGTTAAATTCAAACGTCAGTAATATCATTCCAGTTCGCTGCTTTAATTGCAAAATTCAGTTAAAGTATTCATAGCTGGCTACAATATTTAGATTACACAAGCACAAATTATGAGTGCGAGTTTTGTTACCATATTTTAGCTTACCTGTGACTACAGCTCAGCTTGGTACATACTAAATTTTACTATTGTCAATTGTTCAGAATCATTTAATTCAAGTTCAAAGTTAAACCTCTTGTTTCTAAATTGCGTAGATTCAAGTAGCTTTGGAAATGATTGTTGAGGTAGCCCAAGACTAACCGTATTTGACTGAATTTCGATGTGCTTCAGAAACAAAGCTCACTATTAATTTCAGTCACTAAATTAACTTTCAGTTTTCCGGTTTTACTAATTCTTTTGCTAAATTAAGTCTGAGTGTAGCGAAATTCACTACTTCTGACAAACTTTCAGTTTTCACACTACTCGTGTCAACCTTTAGTTGCCACGCTTCTAGTGCTAATTATATGTGTAATAACCTTTCTTTTACAGTTACTTTAGTAATTGTCCATAGGACTGGCGACCGTAATTTCCCCTAAATCTCAAATATCTAATTACCGCTAGGTAATTGTTAACGTAACGGCCGCACATTTACTTTCTTTATTAACTTTAGCCCTTTTCAAAATTAATTTCCACCAGTTTTATTTGCATTTTTCCCTTCGCTTAGAATTAACCCTTTCCTCCCTCTTTACCGACAGATTAACTTCGGTGACAACTGCTTTTCCCAAATTTCCATTAGGTACACGCGGTTTAATTTTTCACTGTCATTAAGGTCGATAAGTGAGGGGGAGGTTACAGGTTTTGTGCCATTTACACACATAATGGCCTCTTGTGTGACTATTTTCTATTTATTTCATGAGACAGATCACGTTATTAAGTTTTTTCTCTTGGGCATCAGCAAATTACATTCTGCATATTTCCAAGAATCGGGGGTGATCGCCGCCGGTAACTGAGTGGTCAGCGCGACATAATGTTAATCCTAAGGGCCCGGGTTCGATTCCCGACAGGGTCGGAGATTTTCTCCGCTCAGGGACTGGGTGTTGTGTTGTCCTAATCATCATCGTTTCATCCCCATCGACGCGCAAGTAGCCGAAGTGGCGTCAAATCGATACACTTGCACCCGGCGAAAGGTCCACCGATGGGAGGCCCTAGTCACAAGGCGTTAATAGTATCAGGGGATATTTGCTACAATCTTCGAGAATAATCAATTTTTTCCCAAACGTACACCTTTCAGAGTCTATTATGAGTAGAGCATACCTCCCTGTACTGTTTGTAAAAAGGATAGTAGAAAGAATATCTAATTCCTTCTAGTGGCCTGGAGCCGACCCGTTGCTTTCATCATAATCCGGCCAAGCACTTTCAACGGAAGATTTTGTATTCTCGCTGTCTGCTGGACTATTTGTCAATGAGAGTGACTAAAATATCTTGTTACCCAACAAAGCTAGTTCCTGTGGATAGGCGTAAGTAGTTTTCTTGAAGAATTAATGGTAATCTACTTTGAGCCTATCGGAGCTTGTTGCAATAAGAGGAATTTTGTGAGTAAGATTTTTCTTTTCCTCTTGTAAAAAATGATGTAACTGCTCGATGTTTTCGACTGGTACGTTACTGGAGTCCGTGTGTCGTCTTAGGAAGAATTTCTTTGCTAGTAACTATCGTCGAACGTGGAATCGTAATTCTTTTCCTTCTACAAGAAGCACATTGGTGGGCGACGTCGACATAGCGTCTAAATGTGTTTTCATTGCTGTGTATTGTAGCCTGACCAATTTCTCTAATATAAGGGGCGATCAAAAAGCTTCCATGTGCGATCGTTGCTGCAGTGTATATGCGACGTAGCATTACCTGGCATTACAGGTAAATAAGCATAGACATGTAGGTAAGGGGTTAGTATGGCATTCGTGTCCTTACGACGTGTGTGCGGTAAATGGGGAAATGTGAACCATGGCTAAACCAAGACCAAGCGACCTCATGTAGGCCTTACCGACGGACAGGCTCCGTCGAGCATAGTGGAATGTAGTTGTAAAAAATCGCATTAAATCAGCGGAAGGAGCCATGAGTGAGTTCCAAAGTGCTACCAGCAGTCCAGCAAGCACAATGACTAACCGTAAGAAGTTGAAAAGAATGAGGTGCAATAGCCGAGCAGCTACTCACATAACACATTTGTGTAGTTGTTGCCGGCCGTTGTGGCCGAGCGGTTCTAGGCGCTTCAGTCCGCAACCGCACTGCTGCTAAGGTTGCAGGTTCGAATGCTCCCTCGGGCATGGATGTGTGTGATGTCCTTAAGTTAGTTACGTTTAAGTAGTTCTAAGTTCTAGGGGACTGATGAGCTCAGATGTTAAGTCCCATAGTGCTTAGAGCCATTTGAACAATTTTTCGTAGTCGTTGCTTAATGGCGCATGAGGTGATGTAAACAGCGACGATACTGGGCAGTAGATAATTGGAAAAGAGTTATTTGTGGTGATGAATGACGCAGCACAGTGCGTTAGTCGGATGGAATGGTGTGAGTTTGACTGACGCCTGGGGATTTTTACCTGCCATCACATGTAGCACCAATAGTGAAATACGGATGAGGTGGAGTCAGGGTATGGCAATGTTTTTCACGGTTAGGGTGTTGTCCTCTTATTGAACTTACGAAAACGCTAAATTCGGAAGTATTTGAACACATTTTACAGCATTGCGTAGTGCTTACAGTAGAGGAACAGGTTGGAGACGATGACTGTTTATATCAGCACGACAACGTACCCTGTCATAAAGCAGGTAATGGGAGGCAATAGTTTGTGTACAATTATATTCTTGAAATGAACTGGCCTGCCTCGAGTCCCGGCCCCAACGCAATGGAACATCTTTGGGATGATTTAGAAAGTAAACTTCGTTCCAGTTCCCAGAGTCCGACATCAGTACATTCTGTGGTTTCGGCTGTTGATGAACAAATGAATACAACAGTTACAGAATAGAGTGCGCTGACTGTTTACGTGAAAACCTGGTATTAGAAGATTTATAGTTTTGAAAAGGGTGATATGAATTTGAAAAATTAGGCCAAACACCACTGAACTGTGTAATTATAGAGTTACGTCACAGTAGTAGTGTGATGATAATATCCAAAGAAAGCGTGTTACACTAGTGGTATTGCTCCTGTAAACTGCTTGTGCACCAGTAGATCACTGAAAGGCAAAGTTAACAAATTGCGGCAATGAAACAGAGTGATAGCTTTGTGTGACCTCTTCTTTGGAACTTGCGTAATCAGGCGAACTTGTTTTATTTTTGGTTCGTGAACGGCGCTGCTGTGGCATACCAATGCCCACTTAGTTCCATAGATGGCGACATGGTGGCAATACTGTATGACGCAAGCTTTGAGCTCGGCAATGGCAACAGACGGCGCTTCGGGCGACGCAGCTATTACCGCAGATGAATGGCATCCACGTTGACAAAGCGTATCTTTATGTGGAATATCTGATGCATAAATTCGTGGTCAAGGCACGCCTCGCACTTAAAAAAGCGCAGGGCTCTGAAGTCGATCTAACGTTCAACTCGTACTCCGTCACCTATCACTGGTCATAGTCAAAATAGATCAGTGTACGTCAGACAGCGTGATAAATAACATGTAAATATAGATATCAGGAAATATTTTATAGAAGGTCTGGAAGAGTTGATTAATTTGTGAACAGTTATGCAATGTTTCGTCAACCTTAATAATGAAAAAATATTTCTTCGCGTTATACTTCTTCCTTGTTTTGTGTGAAGGCCTCGTACGCAGCTTGTCAAGTAATATTGATAAACCTCGTACTCATTGTAAGAAGCACTGTGATAAAGAGGCAAAAGTTTCTTGCTAAACTGTATCTACAATATACACCGCATGGTAGACAATAACAGTTAATTTTTCAAAAATAGTTTGTTTTCACGTAGTATCTAGTAGTATAGTGTTTAACGGCATCTATGTTTTTATTTATTTATCAGGTTCCGTGGACGAGTAAGTACATTTATTTATTTACTTATTTAATCTCTTCTGATTAGGACCATCAGGTCCTAACTTATATCGTACAAGCGTTACTTACAAGCACTTTTAATATCACAGTTACCAAGAAATAACAATTTTAACACGACAAATAGTATTCAAATGATTTGTCTGTATAGACAATGTAAGAAATAATACTGACTATGAACTAATGAAGTTAATACTTTTTTTTGCTTTTGTGGGGATCCACAGTCTCAAACTGTTTAATAAAAGAATACTTTGTCCACTGTAGGCTGTATTGTGATTTATTAAAATCGTGCTATTAGCTAATTTCGGCCGTGAGCCATTATCAAGCACATTTGCTATGTCACATATCGTGCTCATCACATTCCTTAATGTCACGTACATAAAATCGAAAGTCATACGCCATCATAACATATTCTAAGTGCTGCAGCGTGACAGTTGAATGCGATGAGCACGATATGTAATACACGACATAGCGTATGTGCTTGATAACGGCTCAGGCCATAATTCGCCAATAGCATCATTTTAATAAAGCACAATACAGCGTTCAACGGACAATGTATTCCTTCATTAAAGTTAATAATGACAGTACTTCTACTATTATTGCTGCTGCTGTCACTAATAATAATAATAATAATAATAATAATAATAATAATATACAGAATGCTGACAAGAACATTTGCAAACAAAAGAACTAAAGAATTAATGAAACATGAAAAAATTGTCACAAAGTATACGATTAAATAATACATTTTAGAGAAAAGTTCGTAATTATTGCGAGGAACTCGTGTAGATAACCAAAGAGAGAGTCACAAGGAAACTTTACGACACAGGTTTGAAGACAAGGGATTTGTCACTTAGTTTGCCAGTTCTGCTAGAAGTCCATTGAAAATGAAGTCTGCTAAATAGTGCACATCTTTCAGAACAATATCTAGGGACGTGTTGTCCAAGTGCTAACTATTTTTCCGTCTACTGTTCACTGAATAAATGTTGCACATTATTCTGAATGGGTCAATATGGTCAACAAAATACCTCATGGAACATATGCGCGGGGATGGCAGAGTTAAAATTCGGAGACACTTCAACAATGGCTTACACGAACTCGCTAATTGGATCCACAGATCTGTCCGACTGCCTTTTTCTGGGCTAAGAGTGTTTTTAGTGATACTATGGAGATAATCAAGTGAAAGTAAGCAAAGTAAAAAAGCTTTCTTCGCATTTCACTGCCTGAGAGAGTGCAAATTATTGGAGTTGCTGACTACTCTATTAGCTAGAACACGTGCTCTGCAGTAACTCTTATGTCGTCTTCGAAGAGATATTTTTTGAATCTTTTTTATATTTAGTGACAGATCATTGATGCAAAACAAGGAAAGTAATGGTTCCAGAATGGAACCTTGTGGCACACTACACTTTAAATGATCCCAGTCAGTTTCTCTTCCCCGTTAGTTGACAAGGAGGACAATCTCCTGTTTCTTACTCTGCAGGTATGAAGCGAAACGTTTTTGAGCTTTTTCGATGATGCCACAGTGTTCCAACTTGTTTTTGTGGTCTTCAGTCCGAACACTGGTTTGATGCAGCTCTCCATGCTACTCTATCTCGTGCTGGTCTGTCCATTTCCGAATAACTACTGCAACCTAGATCCTTCTGAATCTGCTTACTATATTTATCTCTTGTACTCCCTATATGATTTTTAACCCCGCCTCCACACTCCCCTCCAATACTAAATCAGCGGTATCGTGATGTCGCAGAGTGTGTCCTATCAACCAGTCCCTTCTTTTAGACAAGTTTTGCTACAAGTTTCTTGTCTCTCCAGTTCTATTCACTACCTCCTCATTAGTTACGCGATCACACCATCTAATCTTCAGTTTTCTTCTGTAGCACCACATTTCAAAAGATTCTATTCTCTTCTTGCCCTAACCCTTTATTGCCCATGTTTCACTTCCACACCTGGGTACACTCCAGCCAAATACCTCCAGAAAAGACTTCCTCACACTCAACTCTAGATTCGATGTTACAAAAATTATTATCTTCTCAAATGCTTTTCTTACCATTGCCTGTCTACTGTACATATTGTATTCTCTCTGTTTCGGCAATTGTCAGTTATCTTTCGGACCAAATTGCAAAACTTGTCTACTGCTTTTAGTGTCTCGTTTCCTAATCTAATTCCCTCAGTATCACCTGGTTTAATTCAACTACATTTCCTTATCCTTGTTTTGTTTTTGTTGATGGACATTTTATATCCTCCTTTCCAGGCTTTGTCTATTCGGTTCAACTGCTCTACGAAGTTTTTTTGTCGTTTCTGGCAGAATTACATTCTCATCACCAAACCTCAAATTTTTATCTCTTCTCCCTGAACTTTAGTTCCTACTCCAACTGTTTCCCTTTCATGCCTCTAGATTCTTATAATTGCCCTCTGGTTTCTGTACAAGCTGTAAATAGTCTTTCGCTCCCTCTCAAAGAGAGCATTAAAGTCAACATACCAGAAACTTTCTCCAAGCCTACAAGTGCTATAAACGTGGGTTTACCTTCCTGTAACCTATTTTCGAAGAGAAGTCGTGTTGTCAGTATTGCCTCGCATATTCCTATATTTCCCCTGAATCGAAACTGATCTTCCCCGAAGTCGGCTTCTACCAGTTTTTCCGTTCTTCTGCAAAGAATTCAAGTTTTGATAGCATGACTTATTACATTGATAGTTCCGTAATACTCCCACTTTTCTGCACCTGCTTTCTTTGGAATCCGAATTATTACATTCTTCTTGAAATCCGAGGCTATTTCGCCTGTCTCACACATCTTGCACAACAGATGGAATAGTTTTCTTCACGACTGGCTCTCCCAAAGTTATCAGTAGTTACAGGGGCCTTGTTTCGACTTAGGTCTTTCAGCGCTCTGCAAAATTCATCTCGTAGTGTCACATCTCCCATCTAATCTTCATCTACGTCCACTTCGCTTTCAATAATATTGCCTTCAAGTTCAGCTCCCTTGCACAGCCTCGCTATACACTCCTTCACCTTTCAGCTTTCCCTTCTTTGCTTAGTACTGATTTTTCGTCTGAGCTCTTGATGTTCATACAGCTAGTTTTCTTTTGTCCAAAGTCTCTTTCATTTTACTATAGACGGTATCTATATTCCCCTATGCTTCTTAATCCCTACATTTGTCATCTAGCCATTCGTGTTTAGCCATTTTGTGGTTCCTGTCAGTCTCATTTTTAGACGCTTGTATTCCCTGTCGCCTGCTTCATTTGCTGCGTTTTAGTGTTTTCTCATTTCGTCAGTTAAATTCAATATCTACTGGGTTAACCGCGGATTTCTACTAGGACTTATCTTTTTGCGTATTTGATCCCTTGCTGCCTTCTTTCTTTCATTTCTTGAAGCCACCCATTCGTTTTGTATTCTATTCTTCATCCTCTTATAGACAATCGTCACCTAATGCTCCCTCTGAAACTTTCCATCTTCCGCAAAATAATTGTGTGATCGACAAAATTAAATCTAGGAAAATACCTCCTGTCCTTAATCTACCGTTTATTCCTGCTAGTTCCTCGTACACAAAAGAATAAATAGCATTTCCTGTGGATAATCCTTTCCTGAAGCCAAACTGCGATTGGTACAACAAATTATGTGAACTGAGATGTGTCACTGACGTCTAAGACACCGCTCTCTCAAAAATTTTCGAAAATACTGACAATAAAGCAACTGACCGGTAGCTGTGTTCATTGTTTTTTTTTTAATTCTCTTAAAGTAGCGTCACTGACGAATAGTCTTTTTTACTGATCTTGAAGGGAAGCCAGAGTGGATATTCTGTAGGGCAAAGTGAGCGGAAACTAATTTTAACAGTAATCCATCATCCAAACCACACATGAATTATGAAAAACAAGATGCTAAAGAACAGTGGGGTGAACAGACGTGGGGAATACAATGGAGGATACAATGGAATATCGAACAGCGGACAGAATAATAGAAGTTCGAAAGAATGGGATGATACGAGAAGAAAAAATTACCAATAAAACACACGAAACTAAGTAGCGAGTTTGTGCCGGTCCGCACATCCATGAATCGACAGCGGGGTCCACTAAATCAGTATGTGCCGAGAAGACGATTACAATAAACACTCTGCACCAAGAAACCAGCATCGAAACAGTAACTATCAATGCTACTGTCTGAAAACTTTTAGGGAATCATCTGTGGCAAATCACCTAGCTAAGTGTGCTGCGGTTACACATTCAGAAATGACGTCTTGTGCAGCAACAATGTAAAGCGGGAGCTACAGCGTATTACTACAATCAACGTAACAGTTGATAAAGAGGAGCCACGATAAATATTAACATTTTGGAAGACAGCAAACAGTTACTATAAGTAGAAAAGATAAGAGAGGAACGTAAAGAAGAAGAAAAGAAGGTGGACGAAATTATAGCAAATACAGCAGTCAGAGTTGGTTTAATTCTTACGTTGGTCAAACAGGAAGAAAGCTTGGAAGCAGAATCTGGCGCTGAACAGTAGAAAGATGATGTCATTGCATAATGTTGAAAGAGAGAGGGTGGTGGTGTTGCAATTGCTTGACGTCACGACAGAAGAAAGGCAGATATGGAAAAAAAGCAGGTGTTAAATGAGTAGCGTAATGTGAAGATGAGCTTGTCCAGCTAACCGTGCGCTCTAACACGCTGCTTCCCGAGAGGGAAGGCGTGCCGGTCTCTGGGATGAATCCGCCCAGCGGATTTGTGCCGAGGTCCGGGGTGCTGGCCAGCCTGTAGATGGTTTTTAAGGCGGTTTTCCATCTGCCTTGGCGAATGCGGCCTGGTTCCCCTTATTCCGCCTCAGTTACGCGATGTCGGTGATTGCTGCGTAAACACTGTCTCCACATATGCATACACCACAATTACTCTACCACGCAATTCATCTGGAATGATACGTTTCTGGAAGGGGAGGGGGGGGGGGGGGGGCTCCACTGGGGGACGAACCGCAAAATATCCCTGGGTTCGGTGTGGGGAGGCGGTGGGGTGGGTGGACTGCTGTGGTCTGTTGCGGGGTTGTAGACCAGTGAGGGCTACGGCGGCACGAAGCCTCTCCGTCGTTTCTAGGTCCCCAGTTCAATACAGTAAGTTAGAAAATGGAGGAATCATTCGACAAGGATGTTGTGTCAAGGTGTCCTGCATACTCGGTTCGCTAGTCAATCAGTCAAACAACTCGTATTAATGAGTTTGATTACAACGAGACAAGTACAAATACTTAACTTTGGTCTGAGAAATCTTTTAGTCCTTTATACATGATCATCCAAAAGTGATGTTACACAGAAGTGTCACAAGAAAAGAGCGATGTATAGAATAAACACTCTTCTTCAGAATAGACAAACACAAGTAACACTTCGGGTTCTGGCGACTGCTCCTAGCAAAAGTCTGTCAACTGAACTGCAGTGTCTGCTAATCCCTATCTGAGCTATGTGGAGATAGTTAATGAAGAGATTACAATGCGTCACCTAACGAAGCGGCTGATGTTAAAACTGCTATCGAAGTGAACTACCACCAGTTGGGTGCAGCGCTTATGTCGTCTTCCTCTAAGGGCCGCTGTTGTTGCGTTGTCGTCCTGGAGGGAGGTCCAACAGTGTGCACTAGACTGACCTCTTCTCACAGCCTTCTCATCCCTGTCATTCCCGACTGGTGTGCCACCGCTGACTTTACGCCACAACGAAGGATATTATTTTCGGGAAAATAATCAGTTTTGTAGGGAAAATCAAATGAAGAATGAAGAAGACAAGTTAGAAGAGAAAGAGAAGAAACAGGACGTAGAGAATTTCGAAGAGGAAAACAAGAAAGAAGATGAAGAAGAGGAAGACAAAATAGAAGGCGATAACGAGGAGCAGCACTATAGATACTATAGATACAGTAAAAAGGATGATGAAGAAGAGAGAGAATTTGCTGCAACAATAACTTTAGTTAGAAGTTGTATACATCTGAAGAAGCAAGATATCATTGAAATTCAGGGGACTGACAAAGTGACGACGCCTACTCGTCATCACCGATTTCGTCGAAATTAGTGGTACATGCACGGCTTTACCAGAAATAAAAATGACAGAACTGGGAGCTTCGGATGACATTTAACAACGATAACATATTTACACCGGGTGGAAGAGGCATGAGCTGGTCCCACGCATCCCCCGATTACGGCTGTGGCTGATCGGGATACTGCCCACATTGAGGCTGATCCCTCACCTGTGGTAGAGTGGGAGATCATCTCGAGATGTGGCAGGGGGCGAAAGACATTCCGGAGGGCTGAACGGAAGGCCTCTCCAGTTTGTCTGACGAACCGGTTTCAGGCTCTGTCTCCGCTGATACTGATGTTCGGCCGGAGATGGCTGCTTGTCCTGTTCCAGAGGATGCCGCTCAGTCTGCAAGATCCGGGCAGTCGCATAGGGTGGCTTACTGGTAGTTGGGAGCTCCAACGTCAGAAATGAAAGTGACAGAACTGAGAGCTTCGGATGACATTTAACAACGACAACATTTTTGACACCGGGTGGAGGAGACATGAGCTGTTTATGTTATCGTAGTTTCCAGGAATTGGTTGGCACAGTGAAAGGATTTCATATCGATAATTCCATGGCTATGGGGCCGTGTCCTGACGTGCAATTTTTATTATTTTCAGTCTTTACGTTACTTGCACTGCATATAAACCTGTGAGGGCATACTGAAAAGTAATGCCTCAGAACTTTGTATATGAAAACTCTTAGAGTTTCGTAAATAAAACAAACATTATTAACACTGCACATCTTTATTCTTCATGTCTACATTTTTGTTTCTTAGTATAGTTACTCTGGTGACGAACAAATTTGTTCCAACGAGAGACCAGTTCCTTGATACCGTCTCTCTATAATGTCTGAATTCGTTAACAGACCCACAACCTCACCTTTTCTTGCACCACTTCACCATTATCAAAGTGAATTTCTCGAACGTGTTCATTAAGTTATGGAAACAGACGAAAATCTTATTGGGCCAAGTCGGGACTATATCGCGGGTGATCGATGACTGTGAACCCAAGGCATCGGATTGTTGCAGATGTCGCAGTGTGTGGTCTAGTCTTGTCATGCTGAACGACTGGGCGCTCCACCTGTCGAGGAACTCTTCGAATTCGAAACTTGATTAAAGCACATAGTTACGTTACACATCATCATGTTACACGGTACAAGTCGGTCCCACCTAGTGGCAGAGAGCTGCAAACATATAGCCATAAAAAAAAGATGTAGAACGTTTAGCCATGTACCCATTCAGCGCGGTTGCTGCGTGCACAGTTTGTGCGCGGCAGTTTTGCGCGTGTTCGCACGCAGTAGCCACCCGCAGGCGATACGTGACTTCACTCCATGGCGGGTGTTCGCTATTGATCTCTAGTTACTCAGTGTGTACATGAAGACCATGAATATGACACGTGCAGCGGATGACTTAATCCTGATGGCTAACAGTAGGAAGTCGGAAAGAAAAATGCGTCGTTGACTGAGAGAACTGTATTGCCAAAGAATGCAGTATGGAAACAGATTTATGCAAGATATGATTTTCGAAGTTGTAGAAGACACAATTCAAAATTTTACTCTATTGTCGTTACATGATTTCGAACAATTAAACGCTATGATAGGGCCAAAAATAAGAAAACTAGACACACAGTTTCGAAATACGAGCGAGAAGTTCGCCATTACTTTGAGATTGTTAGGCACAGGAGGCGCCTATGAAAGCTTGCGATACATTTTCCGCGTCTCCAAACAAAGTATATGAAAAATAGTGCTTGAGGTTTATGATGCCACTATCGACACTCTGAAGGAAAGTATGAAGGTAATTGAAAAAGACATTGTAACCACAAAACCACAGATAAATCAAATTTGTATTGGACTCCTGTGTATAGATTATTTAGACAAGTATCCAGGTATGTCTGGAGGGGGTTTGGAAGGAAAAGTTGCATTTTCATTGCTTTGGGTACATATTTTGTAGCAGAAACATGAGGAACGACTGTTATTGGAACCCCTACTTCGGTGTAATTTTCGGTGACGTGACCGTACGAATATTTTCCCATATCAGCATCAAAAATTAGGTTATTAATTGATTGCTTCACTTGTGCTAAGGTATATGGATCGTAAGTCCTCATCTCACTGCCAACATGTTGACCATACGTAAACTAGGGGTCTATAGTCGTCATTGAGCCCTATTTTAAGTTCACGAATGCTTCCATTAGCATTGTCTGACTTTGTTGTGTGGTTGCAGCGCTGACTGATTTATGAGAATTGAGGCGACTTTTGGATGGATGTGCTTCTGTTGATATAGGAGCAGCGACTCCTTCAGTGGCAACACGTTCATCCTGCTCCCCAAAACCTCAACTTTGATCGCAGTGTGACTTTTCACATTCCTGAAAAGAAAAATCCCACATGTTAATTATGTTTTTTTTGTTTTTTACAGATTCCAAATTCAGGACAAGAATGGCTAAGCATTGCACAACAATTCGAGAAAAAGTGGGATTTTCCACACGCTGTAGGTGCTACGGACGGAAAGCATCTCATGTTACAAGCACCCGTGAACCCAACCACAGATGCTATAAATACAGGCATTTTTTCAGCATTGTCTGATTTGTTCTAGTGGATGCGGTCTATAGTTTTCTTTATGTGGATGTTTTCTGTCAGGACAGGATATCCGATGACGGTGTCTGCAAAAATACGCAGTTGTATATGAAACTACAAGAAAAATCGCCGAACATTCCTTCTCCGACTGTACTCCAAGTAATACATGCAACTGAAGTTCTTATTTCTTCTTGGCTGACAGAGCATTCGCATTAAACGAATATACCCACTATGAAACCATTTGAAGGAAACTCTGGTAAACGTACTATGGAAAGAGTGTTCAGTCATAGGCTATCAAGAGCATGTTGAGTCGTGGAAAATGCTTGTGGTTTTCTAAATTCGATGTTTAGGCTCTTAAGAAAAAACGAGTATCATCGAAACTTGAAAAAGCAAAAAAGTGTTGCTGCGTCGAGGGGTCGAACCCGGGACTCCAGATGGCAGAGCTGAAGCTGGGACCCACCTCGCCGTATTTCGTCAGGAGGCCGAGCAAGTTCAAGAGCGCCGACGGACAGTGCAGAGTGGTACAGCGGTATTCGGTAGCATTTTTTTATTCAGCTAATTTACAGTATTCGATGGATGCAGCATAGTGTTGGCGTGCGGCCCGTGCGCTGTGCCGCAAGTCCAGCCGGCTCAGCAGGCCTCTCTGCAGGAAGTCGGCCGTGCTCTCCCCGGTCGCCGCCCGCCGATGTGTTGCGACTTGCCCTGCGCTGCTGCCCGCGATTCCGGAGACTGTTGAAGTCCCTGGTCCTTGCCGCTCTGTGCGACCATGGGACGGAAGTGGATGTACTGGTCACCCATGGCTCTCGGGCAGCCGCTGCTCCCAGGACAGGATCGGACTCGAACCCGCGCCCTCCTGGATGATGTGCCGCAACTTGCCGCTAGTGGTGCTTGCCGGATGGCGACACCCGCCGCTTTCTCTGGCGCTGTTGCAGCGCCGCTGCGCCTCCCGCAGCTTATGCCTCGCCCGGACACCGGTACGCCAGGTGGGAAGCGAACGTGGCCCATAGACTGGACTGGAATCGAGCCGCTCCTGGACCCGCTGCAGACCACTGTCACTTCCCTCCTTCAGGCAGACCGTGTGAGCTCCAAGTTTCAGTCTGCCGTTCTATCCCGCCCCGGTGTTGTGTCCCGGAGGCGGAATATAGCGCAAACAAGTACATAGAAACAAAGTACAACTTTATGTAGAATACTTATAGCATTGCTGCCAGATTGGACCCTATAAGCGTAGACCAGCACAGGTCCGTCCTGACGCTTGACTGACCTGGCAGACTCTGTCCATAGCTAAATTTGCCCATTTATTTATATTGGTTTCTCTCTCGCTTCTGATGCAGTGTCAGGGAGAGACAGAAACTATGGCAGGGATAAATTCCCACACGTCAGCCATTTACAAATCGCCCTCCTGGCTCTGGCCTAGTGCCCCGCCTCCTACATCGCAATAGCTTTAAGCAGCGCTGCAGTTTCCTGCCTCGTTGTTGCTTCACTCAAAACAAATCGTTCGTGCAATACGGCCGTCGCAGCTCCGCGCCAGCGAGTGCCATGTTTACCTTGCCTGGCCTGCTGGCTGTCGCCTGTTACCACACTCTGCCAGCGGCTCTAGATTTCATCGCCCAACCGCGCCTTCATTGGATTTTGATAAAATTTCCCTTTCCCTCGACTAGGACTGACGCTGGCACAGTAAAAGTTTTTCATGTCTACTCTAAACTTATATAACAGTTTGAGAAAGCGCCCTGCTTCAGGTGCAATTTACACTTCAATAGGTAGTCTCCATATGGAGATCAATGGATTAATAACTGCTGGTTGATGGAAAAAGGAGCGTAAGTGGTCGTTACTGAAGCCACTGAGAGCTACTTAGTGAAGAGCGAGCAACAGTACCAAGGAAATTAGTTTGTATCTCGCAAGACACTTTGTTAGAAATAGTGCAGTTCCTTTGAAATATAGTTATTAACCCAAATATTTTTAAAATGTCGTTGTAATCTACATTCTCACTCTGTTTTCTGTCCGTAATCATACTACGATTAAAAATTGAAGATACTGTAATGAAAAATAGGTTCATCTTGCAATGTATTCACAGTTTCACTGGGAGTATTTTTTAACTGCCATAAAATGGAAAGCAAAGCACTCGAGACAACCAGCTGCTGCAGCTGCAAACACAACAAACTGTTAAATCTGTGTGCCTGTAGTATCTGCAGTTGGTGTATAAATTCATTATTCAGTCTGCAACTATGAAATCCTTTTCAACAACTTGCAAGTTTCGTTTTAAGATATCATTAGTGATATGAAAATTATGTATAGTTTATACTCTTTTGATACTTCATCATTATCATAAACTAACTTTTTTGCACCTAAAAAATTATGAGACTTTTGCATTTTGCAGTCGCAGACCACCGTAGATGTTTTCATAAAACAAAACCTTTATAGCAAAGAAAAACATTATCAATAAGTGTATTCTCACATTTACGTAACTACAGATAATACAAGCTCTATGTACTCAACAAATTAAATATCCTGATGTGGGATGATTCTTAGTTCGAAACTTCTATCTTCTGTAGGAAGCCAGTAAAGGTATCATTTTGTTTTTCAGTTCTTGAATCGGCAATTTCATTTCGCTGCTAATGTCCTAGCATGTGTCCTCATACGCGTTTTTGTTCGTTAGGTTCCACAACACCTCTATTGCTTTGTAGTGTTCTATTAGGGCAAGATGCGTCTCTTTGTTTATTTTTGCCGCGCACGAATAGTAGAACTACCGTCTTGACTGCACCGAGCACAGCATTCAGAAATCCCTTTGCGCGGGACGGTAGACCGCTCCGTTGTCGGATCGATGCGAAGCACGTTCCACCGCGGCAACCCCGGAATGGAAACGTTACTGCGCGAGGCAGCGCTGCGAACGCTGCCGCGAGCCGCTGCCGCACTCTGTGGATACACTGCTTTAATGACGTCTGTTTTATTTAAGAAGGTTCTAGAGGTTTCACAAAAAAAGTTCGGAGGCATTACTCTTCAGCACGCACATCCAATAATGCTCAATATAACACAGTATTTATTAATATTTTTCGTAAAAGACATGAAAAGGAACAGCAAAGGAAGATTTGACTTTGCACAATAATTTCCAAGAAGGCATTGTAAGACTTACATGAGAAATTTGTATATAAAATTGTATACTTTATTATTTTACAGTTGATGATTTGCACATACTTGTGACATCCATCGTAAGAACAAGGGAAGCAGTAATTTTCTCGGCATCTTGCACGTGTTGTAAACGCCGTATATTTACAATTGCATGATCGCTTTAAGGTTTCTGTAGAAAAACAAATGACTTACATTCAGCAACCGCGTGCAAAGCATAATTTTATCAAACACTGACAAGTATAGCTGGTGATGTACAATGGAATGTATTTTGATACAGTCTTCTCTAAATGTTATTTCTTTTTCTCTCTCGTTGAGGTAAGAGCACTATTTAAGCTTTCTCATCAAATTTGTAGGGAGTCACTTTAATACTGCGTGATTACTATCCTTCTTTATCCTGAAAAATCTAGTCGTATACTTGTGGACCTGTTTGTCCACCGCGTGAGTCATTTAACAAAAGGAATTTCTCCTCTTGCATGTAAGGATTCATCACATCAGGCAAAATTTTTTGTACTGTATAGATACGTTGTAAGTTTCTCAGAGGTTAATGAAGTAATAACGACATTCCTATATTTTGTTGTGTACTCGCCCATCCGTCTTAGAATCCTTGGTCCAAAAGAGCCAGTAATGTCTTGTAGGCATAACTAGGCGGCAAAGAGAGAGAATCATCGCATTTTGTTCTTGCGGCTTTCCTACATCAGGGTCAGGTATATACTCAGAGGCAAACCTAATGTTCTCCTTTGATTGACAGATCATTAACCTATTGTTCTGCTAAGATCCTTCCTTTGGGTTGACAGGTCCTTATCGTATTCCCACCCCTCCCTGTCGCCCACCAACGCCTCAGGAAAACTGCAACCCTCCCCCTCGCTGATACAGATACACTTTCAGGTCTGAGTTAGTCGAATAGCCCTCTCTCACTCTTACCAATTTGAGTGAACACTTACAATTAATCAACTCCTCGCCTGCCGCGGTGGTCTCGCGGTTCTAGGCGCGCAGTCCGCAACCGTGCGACTGCTACGGTCGCAGGTTCGAATTCTGCCTCGGGCATGGATGTGTGTCATGTCCTTAGGTTAGTTAGGTTTAAGTAGTTATAAGTTCTAGGGGACTGATGACCACAGCAGTTGAGTCCCGTAGTGCTCAGTGCCATTTGAACCATTTTTGAATTAACACCTCACCCTCTGGTAACCCCCCTCCCCTCCCCTCTCCCACCTCCCGGAAATTGGCAGGAAAAATACAGCTGATAGATCATTTCTAGGAAATCGATTCCAGTGAATTGTTTAAACGATTTAGACAACGTATGGAATATCGTTAAATTATTTATGGCAGTGTATGGAATATAGTTTCTTTATTTAAATAAAGAATTTGACAGGAAGTCGATTGCAGTGTATGGAATGTTGTTTAAGCAATTTAAACAAGGTGTGGAATGTCATTTACACACACAATTTGTAGGATTCAAGGCACCGTATGGAATATGATCATTTAATTTATTTAAAGAATTTTTCACGATATCGATCACTCCCACCTCTTCCATGCCCTCAACTCTTCCCCTCCCGGTCCCCTCCCCACCTCTATCTGGAAATTGGCGGCTCTGCAATGGAGAGGAAGGATCTCATGAAGGTAAATTCAAGAGCATACTGTTTATTTAAAAAAAAATCAGTTTGGGGGGGGGGGGGGGTAGGATTTCTCTTGCTCATCATTCTCTTCTGTTTGGAAAGATGCAGGTCTTTTAAAAAGTCATTAAATCGACCACCTTTCTTTTTATTCTAATCACGCAATGAATTCTGTCATGAAACACCTGTCACATGTAACCACACAGTTAAAAATTTTTCGATCACAGAGCATGCACCATCTACTGGACTGCCCAGAACGCCACTGCACAGGCTGTCAGGAGTCGAGAACAGATACTGCCATTTGACCATCACTTCTGTGGTGATGCACAAACAGTGCCCGAACTCTTGCGGGAATCGGCAGTAACGCCGCGAGTAATGAGTATAATGGGTAGGGGCACTATGAGTATAGTGCAGGATAATAAGCTGCGAATGTGGGTCTCACGGGAGGCGTACCAGAGATACGTCCCTGCAGTCACACTGTCCTCTGTGTCCTCGGGGGCTCAGATGGATAGAGCGTCTGCCATGTAAGCAGGAGATCCCGGGTTCGAGTCCCGGTTGTGGCACACATTTTCAACTCTCCCCGCTGACTTATATGAACGCCTGTATGCAGCTAGGGGTATTCATTTCATTGTAATTTCATTCTAGTGAGCTGCATGGTCATCGATGGTATCTGTTCCTTCGGACATGACCATCTTCATATATATAAGATGACACTCATGTCTAGAGAACCAGCAAACGTGTCTTCCACCCGTCTTTCACCTGCTAGATGCTCACAACACACCACAATCGATGTTCTCTCAACCAAATAAAGACGGAAAATGTGTAGAAGCAGTCAACCGGACAATTCAAGTAGGAGGGTATAATGGTCCAGTGCAAACTCAAATTTCTATGAAAAACACACGCGATAATGAAGGCTGCCGAACACATTCTAAGCGTTAGTTCGCAATTCAGACGTCTAGAGGGCGACACGCTTAAGTTCTCTATATTCCTGTACCCCAACCGGCCTTTCCATTTGGAGGGCACCTGCCATTAGGCGGAAACGTGAATCATTCTCACCATAGGCTACCGCCGCAGCGCGCCACGCACCCCCTGACAGAATGTTCCTTTGGAACTGGCCACACATATATTTGAGCGCTCTACTTACAATTAAATATTATAGTTGTAATCTCAATTGGACGACATTAAACAATGAGTGTTGGCACTGGTATTGGAAATACCACTTGCTGACAGCTGTGGCTCTGTAAATAGAAATACCTGTACGTTTTTCAAGTAAAGAAAATGTCATTCATCCCCTTTGCGGCTATCGCAGTATTCCACGTCAAATCCATACCTTCCCTTACGAAAGGACATATCCACTTTCATTGCACATGTCAGAACACACACACATACATTACAAGCCTGATGCTGAAGGTGAGCCTATTACACATCCCCTACAACTAAGTATAATACTTCGCCAATAACTGACTGCTGGAGATACGAAACAATACTGAGCGAAAATCAGTGATGGGTGGACCTGTGTCATAAGTTTTTCTTGCTAGTGGTACCACAGTGTCTCAGAAAGAGAAACGTAACCGTCTTACAAGCAGACAGATGTAAAAAACACGATCGCATGGACTATGTTACTGTCACAAGCAGTCTTGGTTCTACACATGCTCACAAGTATCGCTAACGATATCCATTTTCAAAATTATACAAGCCTTAGCAACAGAGGTATGTCATTACCTCCTAATGAAGTGGTTTTTCCACACGAGTACTGCAACACTGAATACAGACAGTGATCGCTGGAGTGTATAGTAACAGACAGAAAGTACAGTTACACGTCGCCAATGGTGTAAGCTCGTAATAAAATCACTTAATTTAGAAAGTGCTTTGGCTAAAGAACATAGTATGAAGCCGATATTTGGAACTCCCTCATGCAGCCGCTAGATACTTCTCCAGTAATTGTAGCACATTCTGTCTCGAAGCCTCCTCAGAGTTTCTGCGACATATCCATTGAGTTATAGGCGATGACTGACTGAGCCTGCTTCTGCATTATGAAGTATTATAAAAGACAGTATGAGCAGTTACAGTGGTGTTTCTTATTGGGAAAATTAGTAAGACTCAACATGATACAGGTGCTGCTGTTCGAAGCATGTGTCCCTCAGGGTCCATTCACGTCTATCACCCCAACATTCTATCATCGTTCTTCTGTACCATCCAACAGAGAAAGATTACGAACTATAAAAGTTCTGCTAACTTCATCAAATAGAGGACTCATTAAGATTTGTTACCCCATCTCTCTCTCTCTCTCTCTCTCTCTCTCTCTCTCTCTCTCTCTCCAGATAAATAAAAAACAAATACCGTCTGCATACCGGCATCAAGCTCATTCAGCGATCCTATTAAGTATACAAGTATTGATCCACTGGAGCATGCGGTCAGTGATCGAAGTCACTTACACAGACCACTGAAATGTTTCATTGCCTGTACTGTAGGAGGATAACCGTATTCCACAGACTATACTATCACTCACAAAAGAAGCTCCCTGTGAACCTGAGTTGTTGTTTCAAACATTGTTTTCTTTTCTGCTATAACACACTTTGTACACTGCCATACATTTTGTTTTTTCCGCCATGACTCCTTGGTATGTGTCAGATCCTCTCACAGAAAACTTGACAACACATGGTGTAAATCACGTTCACACACACACACACACACACACACACACACACACACACACACACACAAACACACACATGATGATTTTAAATAAAATACAGTCAAAACATAATGAAACTGGAAGAGTTTTGGGTCACTGTGGTGAGTTTCCGAACTGCTGTCTGAAGGTGATCGACGGCCTCTACTTTTAAATTCATCTGTCACAATGATGGGTCAGGTGATGATTCTGTGTTCCGTTTTGACTGATTCCTCATATTGCAGACATTTAAGCGTTCATCGTTTCAGTGCTAGCCATCCCCAGAAGATGTTGCCTCTCCACCAAGACTCTTTAGCATCTCAAACAAGTGATGTCAGTTAATCATTATGTAGTAATCAACAGCATATCATTGTACAGATGGGATGGGAAAGACACCATCGGTGTACTGTAATAATAAGCATCACAGCTGATAGTGCGAACAATTTTAGCAATTTTACAGTGATTTCAACACCGACCAATGATGCGAGTAACATTGCGAATGTAGATAGATGACTATGAAGTACGTCCATTCATTGTTAATTCTCGTACATATACATCATAAAAGTATACCAGACAGCATCTTGTGTAATTCATGATCTTTCTCTATTTGGATGGGAGTCCGGGGCATTCTCTCGATCTTAGGAAAAAGTTAGAGACTGAAAGATCCCCTCGCACTGTGTTCGACCAATCCATCCTGAAGCACTGTTACCGATTTAATCTGCAGCTGACCAGAAGTAGACCGCTATATCCCGCATCTCGTGAATGAATGGAATGTGCCAAGTCTGTTCTGCACCCATCCAAGTGCACAAGATTTCTCCAGATGCGCGCATGTTGAGGTTAGCACCCCTTATCGGTGATACGAAAATGTTGTGATGTATTAGCAGATGGTTAAGAAGAACAAGGAACAGATGGTCATTATGCATGATGTAGTTCAAGAAAGATGGGGTTCTAAGCATTTTACGTAACTCAACTGTGCTATCAACTCTATATTATTGTTCTAGTGCCTGGGATCAGTACCAGTAAGGTATTGGTAAGAGAGTACGTAAACACACATAGTTCTAAGGCTATACGGTTCTGCACTTAAAACAGGGTATAATGTTAGATCGCTGAGTTTCCAACCTATTAGTCATGTGGAATGCAACGCTGTTAATATTCCAATGTAAGAAATATATTTCCAGCACGTGGCACACATCCTTCCCTCAGGTTTCTCTACGATAAACTATGGTGACAAACTGTACAATGAAAAAACTTCTTCCTTAAATCATCGATACTGTGTGATATACACACAATATATATTTCCAGAAAGTATAGCATTCACTGTAAACATCCGATGACTGTTCAGAAATTATACTATGATCGCATTAGGCCTATATAAAACGTTTGTTAGTATCGGACAATATCTCTTACAAAGAAACAGAAAAACCCTTAGAAGCGGCGTTTGACTTGAGAAATTACACATCGTGCCGTCACTAACTCTGTAAACAGGACTTCTGTCAAGCAGATGTATACCCGGGGATTGCAGTGCCTTACAAACACCTGTCGCTAACTGAGAATCACCTTGGTTATGAAACTGAAATCACGATTTCATATCCAAGATGCGACAGGGGAATGGAGTATGTCGCATAAATCTTCGTTTGTTTAAAGGAATGTGTCCAAACAGGATCGTAACGTTTCATCACATATGAGATGGAGGTCCTCTATGATGACAGAGGGATTACCTGTTAACGATCACAAGTATACAGTGCTCTAAGTCACACAGAGAACACTAGGTTGTATACAAGTCAAAAGCAGACGATGCCGTACAATTGATGCACCCTGACAGGACAACAGAAAAAATGGTAGAATGTACTGCAGAAACATCTCCCTCTCTGTCTAGAATGCATCATCTGTCTACCATCAAATCGTACCTTATTACAACTCCATCTCTACCGATCACTCCTTCCATTCTCTGTCATCCTTTAACGCAGTTTAGAGAATGGTTCAAATGGCTCTGAGCACTATGGGACTTAACGTCGGAGGTCATAAGTCCCCTAGAACTTAGAACTACTTAAACCTAACTAACGTAAGGACATCACACACATCCATGCCCGAGGCAGGATTCGAACCTGCGGCCGTAGCGGTCACGCGGTTACAGACTGAAGCGCCTAGAACCGCTCGGCCACACCGGCCGGCTAAGTTTAGGGGCAGATGGTTCTCTGTATTTCTGGAAAGCATCAAAGACAACAGTCAATTCGAGTGTACCACTATTACCTCAACAGACGTATAGTAGAGTGCTACCTCGACGAAAGAATGACTGCTTCCCTGGTTGCTGGAGCATCAATGTCAACGTTTTCTCGGAATTCCTCTTGCTGACACATACTCGTTCCCATGTACAAGAACTGTTCTGCGCCAACCACAAGACACGCAAATACTTCGTCAATTTCCCCGCATTTCGGTGGATTTTCCCTCAATTTAAACGTATTTTCTGACACTTTTCGTAATTCTATCGATTTTATGTTACTTATACCCATGCTATCATGACATCACTTCTCGATATGCGTTCTAAAATTGCTTGTAAATGTAGCACAGCTGCCAACACCTAGCGCAAATGCACTACTTTTATGGTTGGGCAGCATAGTATAACACTGTAGTCGAATGCAACCAGTCGCCTCCAGCCACATATATTACATTTCCATTGCGTTTGCTCCGTCTCCTGTATTTCTGTGTATGTGCATGTGTTGCAGGAGAGGGCTTCGTTTGGCGCTGTCCTTGCACATCATAATATGTTGCTGCAGCTATGACAACATGTTTCTATTTCCAGACAAAGGTCAAAACATGGTCCTGTCTCACTAGCTCAGTTAAGCCTGTTCCAACACAGCTTGTACAATGTGGTAGTTATAGCTCTCTCCGTTCTGCTCGGTTCCGAATTAAATTGGAACGACCACATGCAAACAACTACAGCAATGAGCGGGGAGTCTGAGGAGCAGGTACAAGATGCATAGGGACTATCTAAAACCACGTACGAATTTTACTGTAGCAGATAGGTTCAAAAAGGTGACTCGTTTTGAAATATGAGGGTGCCACAAATATGTTTCGCTAGTGGCTGTAATCATTAAAGGACTTCTCCATAGGATATACCAAAGGTATATGGTTCAATGGAGAGACTTGATTCCAAATTGCAGAAAGCATTTCTACTGGAAAGCGTAACAGTAGAGATCTCAGAAGCCTATGTACATTTCTTAAGACCTCAACCAGCAAACCGTCTACTGTATATGATCATTCTCCATCAACCATAGCCTATAACCCAGTGGATATACACAATGTAATCAAAAGTATCAGGTCGTCCCCAAAATCATACGTTTTTTTCATATTAACTGCATTGTGCTGCCACCTTCTGCCAAGTACTCCATATCAGCGTCACTAGACATCGTGAGAGAGCATAATGGGGCGCCCCGTGGAACTCACAGACGTCGAACGTGGTCAGGTGATTGGGGGTCACTTGTGTCATATGTCTGTACGCGAGATTTCCACACTACTAAACATCCCTAGGTCCACTGTTTCCGATGTGATAGTGAAGTGAAAACTTGAAGGGACACCTACAGCACAACTGCGTACAGTCCGACCTCATCTGATGACTGGCAGAGACCGCCGACAGTTGAAGAGGCTCGTAATGTCCAATAGGCAGACATCTATCCAGACCATGAAACAGGAATTCCAAACTGCATCAGGATCCACTGCAAGTACTATGATGGTTAGGCTGGACATGAGAAAACTTGGATTTCATGGCCGAACGGCTGCTCATAAGCCACACATCACGGCCGGTAAATGCCAAACGACGCCTCGCTTGGTGTAAGGAGCGTAAACATTGGACGATTGAACAGTGGAGAAACGTTGCGTAGAGTGGCGAATCACGGTACACAATGGGGCGATCCGATTGCAGAGTGTGGGTATCGCGAATGCCCGGTGAATGTCATCTGCCAGCGTGTGTACTGCCAACAGTAAAATTCGGAAGTGATGTTATGGTGTGGTCGTACTTTTCATGGAGAGGGCTTGGACCCCTTGTTTTTTGTGTGGGACTATCATAGCACAGGCCTACATTCATGTTTTAAGCACTTTCTTGCTTACCCTGTTGAAGAGCAATTCGGGGATGGCGACTGCATCATTCAATACCATCGAGCACCTGTTCATAACGCACGGCCTGTGGTGGAGTGGTTACACGACAATCACATCCCTGTAGTGGACTGGCCTGCATAGAGAACTGACCTGAATTTTATAGAAAACCTTTGGAATATTTTGGAAGGTCGACTTCGTGCCAGGCCTCACCGGCCGACATTGGTTCTCAGTGCAGCACTCCATGAAACATGGGCTATCTTTCCCCAAGAAACCTTCCAGAATCCGATTGAACGTATCCCTGCGAGAATGGAAGCTGTCATCAAGGCTAAGGGTGGACGAAGACCATACTGAATTCCAGCATTACGTATGGGGGGCGCCACGAACTTGTAAGCCATTTTCAGCCAAGTGTGCTGTTACTTTTGATCACATACTGAATCACAGAACCTCTGTTGTGGCATCGAGACAAAACGCACTATAAATACTGGAGAAATATCTATGAGGGAGTTCCAAATACCGGCTTCATACTATGTTCCTCACCCAAATCACTTTCTGAAGTCGGTGATTTTTATTACGAGCTTACACCATCATCGACGTGTAACCGCACGTTCGGTCTGTGAATATACACTCCAGCGATCACCGTCTGTATTCACTGTTGCGGTATTCGTGTGGAAAAACCACTTCATTCGGAGGCTATTGTTAGCGATACTTGTGGGCACCTAAGGACCCAAGACTGATTGTAGCAGTAACATAGTCGTTTCGATCGTGTTTTTAACATCCATCGGCTTGTAAGGCGGTTACAAATCGTTCAAATGACTCTGAGCGCTATGGCACTTAACATCTGAGGTCATCAGTCACCTAGAACTTAGAACTACATAAATCTATCAAACGTAAGGACATCACACACATCCATGCCCGCGGCAGGACTCGAACCTGCAACAGTAACGGTCACGCGATTCCAGACTGAAGCGCCTAGAATCGCTCGGTCAAAGCGGCCGGCAAGACGGTTACGTTTGTCTTTCTAAGACACTGTGGTACCACTCGTAAGAAAAACTTATGGCACACGTCCACCCAGCGCTGATTTTCGCTTAGTATTGTTCCATATCACCTGAAATTAGTTATTGGCGAAATAGTATACTTAGTAGTAGGGGATGCTTGATAGGTTCACCTTGAGCATCAGGCTTATAAAGTATGTGTTTGTGTTCTGACATGTGCCTTGAAAGTGGATATATCCTGTCGTAATGGAAGGTATGGATTTGATGTAGAATACTGCGATAACCGCAAAAGGGGATGAAAGACGTTTTCTTTACTTGGAGAAGTATGTCAAGCCTCAAGAATGGCAGAGGTATTTGTATTTCCAGAGCCACAGCAGACAGCAAGGGGTATTTCCGAAAATTTTTTAATTGTCAAATGTTGTCCAATTGAGACCGCAATCGTAATATTTGATTATAAGTACAGCGCTCAAATATATATTTGACCGTTTTCCTCGGTCGATTCTGTCTGGGGGTGCATGGTGCGCGGCGGCAGCGGCCTGAGGTGGGAATGCTTCACGTTTCGGGCTCATGGCAGGAGACCTCCCGTCCGCGCCTCGAGGTCGTGCGGTAGCGTTCTCGCTTTCCGCGCCCGGGTTCCTGGGTTCGATTCCCGGCGGGGTCAGGGATTTTCTCTGCCTCGTGGTGACTGGGTGTTGTGTGATGTTCTTAGGTTAGTTCGATTTAAGTAGTTCTAAGTTCTAGGGGACTGATGACCATAGATGTTAAGACCCATAGTGCTCAGAGCCCGAGCCAGGAGCCCTCCGAATGGAAAGGTTGGTTCGGTACAGGAATACAGATGACTTAACCGTGTCTCCCTCTAGACGGCTGAATTGCGAACTAATATTCAGTGTGTGTTTGGTGGCTCTCGTGATCACGTGTGTTCTTCATAAAAATTTGGGAAGATTCAATAAGGACATGTGTTTGCACTGGACCATTATTCCTTCCCATGTAAACTGTCCAGCTGACTGCTTCTTCATATTTCCAGTCTTTACTTGGTTGAGAGAACACCGATTGTGGTGTGTGTGATGTGCATCTAACAGGTGTAAGGCACGGTTGCTGGTTCTCTAGATATGAGAAACTCCTTAGTTGAATTTGTAAATTATAAGTATGATCTGATATCTGTTATATCACCGACATCGGTATTCGTGAGAGCAAAACTCAGTTTACTGTATTTTTTCTAGTTTTCACATAAAGGTCTTCGCAGACGAGATACGTTTATACACTCCTGGAAATGGAAAAAAGAACACATTGACACCGGTGTGTCAGACCCATCATACTTGCTCCGGACACTGCGAGAGGGCTGTACAAGCAATGATCACACGCACGGCACAGCGGACACACCAGGAACCGCGGTGTTGGCCGTCGAATGGCGCTAGCTGCGCAGCATTTGTGCACCGCCGCCGTCAGTGTCAGCCAGTTTGCCGTGGCATACGGAGCTCCATCGCAGTCTTTAACACAGGTACCATGCCGCGACAGCGTGGACGTGAACCGTATGTGCAGTTGACGGACTTTGAGCGAGGGCGTATAGTGGGCATGCGGGAGGCCGGGTGGACGTACCGCTGAATTGCTCAACACGTGGGGCGTGACGTCTCCACAGTACATCGATGTTGTCGCCAGTGGTCGGCGGAAGGTGCACGTGCCCGTCGACCTGGGACCGGACCGCAGCGACGCGCGGATGCACGCCAAGACCGTAGGATCCTACACAGTGCCGTAGGGGACCGCACCGCCACTTCCCAGCAAATTAGGGACACTGTTGCTCCTGGGGTATCAGCGAGGACCATTCGCAACCGTCTCCATGAAGCTGGGCTACGGTCCCGCACACCGTTAGGCCGTCTTCCGCTCACGCCCCAACATCGTGCATCACGCCTCCAGTGGTGTCGCGACAGGCGTGAATGGAGGGACGAATGGAGACGTGTCGTCTTCAGCGATGAGAGTGGCTTCTGCCTTGGTGCCAATGATGGTCGTATGCGTGTTTGGCACCGTGGAGGTGAGTGCCACAATCAGGACTGCATACGACCGAGGCATACAGGGCCAACACCCGACATCATGGTGTGGGGAGCGATCTCCTACACTGGCCGTATACCTCTGGTGATCGTCGAGGGGACACTGAATAGTGCACGGTACATCCAAACCGTCATCGAACCCATCGTTCTACCATTCCTAGACCGGCAAGGGAACTTGCTGTTCCAACAGGACAATGCACGTCCGCATGTATCCCGTGCCACCCAACGTGCTCTAGAAGGTGTAAGTCAACTACCCTGGCCAGCAAGATCTCCGGATCTGTCCCCCATTGAGCTTGTTTGGGACTGGATGAAGCGTCGTCTCACGCGGTCTGCACGTCCAGCACGAACGCTGGTCCAACTGAGGCGCCAGGTGGAAATGGCATGGCAAGCCGTTCCACAGGACTACATCCAGCATCTCTACGATCGTCTCCATGGGAGAATAGCAGCCTGCATTGCTGCGAAAGGTGGATATACACTGTACTAGTGCCGACATTGTGCATGCTCTGTTGCCAGTGTCTATGTGCCTGTGGTTCTGTCAGTGTGATCATGTGATGTATCTGACCCCGGGAATGTGTCAATAAAGTTTCCCCTGCCTGGGACAATGAATTCACGGTGTTCTTATTTCAATTTCCAGGTGTGTAGTTACTCAGTGGTTTGCAGTACGCTCTCCCTCACTAAAGTTCTGGGTTTGTAGGGTAATAATTTCCAGTCTACATCTTTGAATTATGCTGTGCAAGCTATACTGCAATGCAAGCGATGATATCGAGAAGTATCGCGAAAATTGTGTGATATTCTGGCAAAGCATGAAAAAATACATACGCTATTGTAATCGCACATTCTGGAAATGGATGTAGAAAGCAAGCAAGCAACCAGGTCGCAGTCAGAAACAATAACGCCTTTGTGCCATGGGGAACCTGCCCCAGCCTTCGCACAACAGTTCAGAGTGTAACGTCGTCGGCTGGGAGTGCTCCAGTCACACGTCGCGCCAGTGTGTGGGCAGGGCAAGAGGACTTGTGACGGTTGGCTGCAGTGGATGACCTACCGAGCTCGCGTGAAATATCTCGTGTTGTGAAGACTATATAAGGTGCATGTGCTTATGCTGTCTGTCTTCGCGGTATATGTACTAGTGTCTGATCATCGATAGCTATATGCAGGATGCAGAAGTGGTTATTTTGTATGGTGCAGGATACGAATTGTGTGTTTAGTACATAGATGCAGTATGTGGTGATACATAGCTCGGTTGGAGATCGGTTTCACACTGAAATATTCAACCTTCCGTTGTCAGTGGCAGCTGTGTAATTGGGGAAGTGTCTTTTCATATCTGACGATCTACAGACCACTTCTGCAGGATTTAATTGTCAGCGCAATATGGCGATATGTACAAAATAGTTTTCCCGATGAAAGTCTCGTCTGCAGAAAAAAAAGCCCACAGTGCTCCCACAACAGCAACATCAGTAATTTGGCTGGTAAATTCAGTAAGAGCCGATCAGAATGCTCCATTCATTCACAAGGCATTGTTTTTATGGGGCATAGGAGCCTCTACAGACTGGTTCGAACCAGATGAGGCTAGGTGTCTACGGAAAGTTGTGAGAGTAACGTGAAGCCTTCTTTGTTCAAGTGTTGAAAGACAAGTTGAAGCAGACCGTCAGTCTCTGGTGGGATGCCTTCCCTTATCCGCCATTGTGGGATTAGGATGTCTCCAGACCAGTAGCTGCAGGACACCAAAAATTCCAACCATTTTTCTCTCCTGTAGGACAGTGCTTCGAATTCTGTTTGCGTAATTGTTCTGATTTTCCGATTTGTGTTTAGACAGTATTGTCTTTCCAGACAACAAGAATGCCTTTATGTTTAACGGTATTTTCACAATTATCCATGGACATGATGAAGGCTTTTGAGAACGTTTACCATTTCTGAGACATATGTTGGAAATGGGGCAACACTTGATGCATGGGGTACCTCATTAGGACCATCAGGTAGAATGCACTCGATATTGTTGTGGGCTATTCGTGTAAACAGGTCCTGTTAGGACAAGAATTTCCATACAGACAAGATGAGACATCACAAAAGCTCCTACAACACCAAAAGCGACTGTTAACTATTTCTGCGACACTTCACAATTTCCGGGAATGGTTGATATGTAACATTGTTATGAGACCAGTACTCATCAAGAAATGCAGTTTTAAATTCAGAAAGAGTTTTACATCTAATCATTACGTCAGCTGACAATTGCAAAGCATCTCCTGAAAAATAGCTTCTTATGAAAGAAATGTTCTCAAGTTCTAGCCGTGCATTTCCAAAACATCCCCATAATCATTCCAGAACTTCTAATGGATGAATTTTTTTGTCTGGACCAAAACGTAAAGCTGACGACATCCGATGAAAGCGGCATTACTGAAACAAGGCGCTGTACAGTAGTATTACAAGAGCCACCAGACGTTACTCTATTTTCTATGTTACTAATAGTACATTCAGTTCTTCTATTTATAGTTCAACTGCCTCAACTCTGCCACAAATTTTTTTGTCAACATTCTCACATAATATCACAGCCAGATTTCTTAATATCATTCTGACAAACATTTACTTTATTAGTTACTTCTTCAGATCGACCAGAGCAAAGTTCGGAATCGTTACCTATTCTTTCTGAGAACCCCCCTTCCATAAGTTCATCTTCGTCTTTGAAATCTTTGCGAATTTCGCCAATTTCGGATTGGAAAATACTGTGCACTTTAGTTAGCTGTTGCCCTACTTTACTTGCAGATCATGTTGGTTACAATGAATCTTATAATTTAAGTTATTCAGGTTTGAGATCATTTCATCCTTTAGTTCTTTTCTACCAGATTCAATCTTACTGTTTAGTTCTTTATTACTATCCTTTAATTCTTTATGATACGATTCAAGTTTAGATAACAGTAATCATATTCAGTTTGGTGCCTCAACCTGTTTTAAAGGAGTTCCTAGCATTTCCTGAGTTGACTGAATTTCAGACATATTGAACTAAGTTTCATTATCTGATAACTCTGTTAATTCTACGTTTTCTTTTTTGACTTCAGCTACAATTACATCATCATCAGAAACTGGTTTTAATTTCGCAGTAACATTAAATTTTACTTTCGATTCTGCTTCTGACAAATCAGCTTCAGATTTTGGATTTATTACTTTGACAGAACTATCCTTGTTAATTTCAATTTCGAATTCTGAGGATTCATCGCCAGAGACCGGTTCAGTCGTAACTTTCACATTATCCTTATCATTAGATTCCATTTTTAATAGCCTGTTAGACTAAGCAGTTAGCAAATACTTTAAATAGTCTTCACTTTGCTTGACCTCGACGAGTGATGCCAGCGTGGTGTACCAGCAAATGCGATGTGTTGCGACGTTATGCAGGCAGTAGTAGTAGAGCAGCAGCTGTAGTGATGAGGATGGCAGAGAGTATAGCCTACTACAGTAGCTCCAAGTGTGATGTTGGCGGGGGAAGGGGGGGGGGGGGGAGGGGGGCGGCATGCACCGGTGAGCACACGCACTAGCTTGCAGGTAACTTATAGGCTCACGCAACTCCATGATGGTGCACCATCCCCTTCTAACCTCAGCGCCGGTGGCCCTCTTCTTAAATCCCTCCATCACGTTCAAGGTTATGGTGGCTAACATCTTCAATGTAGCTTCCACACTTGCGAACAAATTCTAACATGGTACTCGCACTGGTTTCGGCATATTTAACTTCAGTATATTGTTAGAGCCTACTGAGTTTCCTGTTTTGTACTGATCACTTGCACAGTGATGCACCATGTATGGGGAGGCAGGTGAAAAAAGCATATAAAGCGTCATTGTTTGCAAGAGACTGAAAACTACTTCTTTGGTCAGCCAGAAAGCGATGGAAAACATGCGTACCATAATTTCCAGTCTGCAAGTCCACATTACCCTTTGTGCTGACTGAAATAAAATATTCCTACTTGCTATCGACTCAGTGGTGTCAGGAACTATGACTAAATAAAACTTTGGAATTGTAACTGATTAATATATTCAGTAAAAGTTTACATGCACATGCATGATAATATTCCTGATCATTTTCTTTGGGCCTTTGTCCCGCTTCAACGCGGGGTCGGCCATGTTACTATGGATTTGGTGGCCGGATGCCCTTCCTGTCGCCACCTTAAACCCCCTGGGACGGAATTAATGTACCTCAGTTGTCTGTGTCTAGTGTAAGCCATAAAATGGTGGGAACGTGTTCAGATGTCTGCGAGTCGTGTAACTGAGGTGGAACGTTGGGACCAGCTCGGTATTCACCTAGCAGGGTGTGGAAAACCGCCTACAAACCACATCCAGGCTCGCCAGACGACCGGCCCTCGTCTTCAGTCCGCCGGGCGAATTAGATATGGTGTCGGCGCGCCTACCCGAGTCAAGGAAGCAGCGCATTACCGCTTTTGGCGACGCTGGCGGGTCGTAACAGTATTTCTGACAATAATAGCAATGTCCCTATTAGAAAAAGCACTGTCAGCAGCTCAGAGGCGACCTCTATGAGAAATTCCAAGTAAAATGATTTATCACCCCGACTTCTAATAATCAAAAGTTAATTGCTTGTCTCAAAAGTGGAAAGCTCATCACTTGCTACGCAGTTTTGGCAACATTACGGGCGCCACATAAACTGTTACTTCCTCGCGAGTTCATTTCCCACTTTTGCCAAAACCGCATTTGGTAGCTGCCTGGCTGTGACATCATTCGAGGCACAACACACACAGGCGTTTAACTGAAGCGGACAAATTGATATCTTATTAACTGCTATAGGCACAGGCCATATTTATTAATTAATGTCTCTGTCGATTAATAGTTCACAGTCTTTTTAACTTTTACATAAAAAGAGTTGTTTGGTTTAGTCACTAAAAAAGTTTTGGCTTGATTGCATTTAAACTTTGCCAGCTACAATTCTGAGAATGGAACTGACGTAAGAACATGACCTCTGAACTGGCTCTTTAAAGTTCCTTGTAACTGTAGTTATTTACGATAAAGTCTTGAAACCTGATACAGATTTATTGTTTCCTTAACATACTTGAGTGCTGTAATTAGAACATTCTATAAACATTACAAATGACACTTTATCATGATGAAGGATGTTTTCATTGCAAATTTGGATTATAGTAAGTAACTTGAAAGCTAATAGAGGCACCGTAATGGAGTCACATAGTTAATGTCCTTATAACAAACTGAGACTACATACGAGTTTTCATCTTTCTGAGTCTAATATTTAGAGCCTCAATTTTTTGTAAAACATCGTTTTTCACCAAAATATTGCACCGATCAAATTGAGACTTGTAACTTTTGATTTTGACATACATATGGACCGTCAGAGCAATTTTCAGCTTTCTA